>NC_056737.1:588541020-588898520 GCF_019279795.1 Protopterus annectens | reverse complement strand
TGTCTAGGGTACTTCCACCTGTGTACTGTGTGTATGTCTGGGCCCACATTCATGGCATGTCCATCTTTCAGATAGTGACAGATATTGACATCTGGACAGTGAGTATGGGTGACTGCTGAATTGGGTATTGCTGGGATGCATTGCGGTTGTCATTGCAGGTGTCAGAACATAGCCTGTCATCAACAGTACTGGCCATAGGCCACCAAGACACAACCCTCCATGCTTGTATGCTGACCACTTCCACACACTATGGAACACACACCAACCTAACACATCCTAACACATGGAGCCCTGCATATTGTACACATGCAACAATCTATCCTGTAAATTGGGCCAGCTCAGGTAGTGCTCCACTGCTATTAAACCCACTCGTACATGTTACTGCATTTCTACATAGGATTGTGGTGGTGGGGGGGCACACCTGACAACTGTAAACATTTGCTTTGACTGTACTTGTATTTCGGGTACTCTGTTGGCTTCCATTTTGTTTTGTATTCTGACATATCATGCAGACTAGAGGCATATCAGTAGAGTACAGATCTTAGGTTTTATTGACCTAGATTTTTACCCTTCAGAACTACCATTCAACTGGCAGACCTGTTGTAGTCTGTCTGTGTAGGTCTGGAGGGGGGCTGTTCACCATTGCCATCAATTGGAGGCCTTAGCACAGCCTTTCTTTATGGTCATCTACACCTGTCTTGCTGGCTGAGGCTGGTGTCGTGTATGTGAGCCTCACTGACATGCATTTATGTGTCCTATGGACACACATTTGGGCCACCACATGTACTGAAGTGGGATTTGTCACCTTGTCTAGTAACTGCCTACTTTATTGACACCAGTATTTGTTATAGATTTAATGCTGCCTATATAGGTGTCCACTATCTGCTGCCATCCCATTCAGTCACATGATTCCCTTCCATGCTCACATCCATACCATAGATACAACAAGCAAAACATACTACTCCATTCAGCAATTCATAGGAAGAGTGACTTACCTTGTGGCTGTGCCTGTATTGAGGATGGTGCTGGAGGGCTGACTATATCAGGTGCACATCGTATGCTCCCTATACATGGTAAAGCGCAGGTAGTGTTATGTTTGTCATCCCTTTTACTGTATGTGTGAATCAGAGAGAGGTGTTATTCCCTGGGTCCCTACCTTGTCAGTATATGTGCTATGTGTTGCCTCTTTGCCAAAGCCAGGGCATACTGGGCATGTCTCCTTCTGCCTACTGGGACATGCTTAGGTTGTTCCTCCTCTGAGCCCCTCTGTGCCTGTGATGGCCTTGGCAATGGTGGGGGGCTGTGTGGCCCTGCCCCATGCTGTTCTTGCAGCAGCTGTTTCCACAGGATCATATTGTGCAGCATGGCACATACAATGAAAATGTGTGTACATGTAGCTGGAGAGTACTGCAAGGCTCCACCGGATATATCCAGGCACTGGAACCGTGACTTGAGCATCCCAAACACATGCTCTATTATGATTCTGGTTTATGCGTGTGCCTCATTATGGAGTTCTTTTTCGGGTGTGTGTGCATTTCTGATGGGTGTCATCAGCCATGGCTCCAGTGCGTAACCAGCATCCCCCACTAGGTGGCCATATGGGATGTCCCCACTTGCAAATTTCTGGTACAGCTATGTCATATGCCAGATGTGGCAGTCATGATAGCTTCCAGGGCTGCCAGCACACACATTCAAGATAATGCCTTGGGCATCGCACACGACCTGGCAGTTGATGGAGGGAAGCCCTTGCGGTTTATGTAGACCCTACCCCGCTCACTGGGTGGTGCTTTGTTGTGTATGTGCGTGCAGTCTATAGCACCCACTACCTCAGGGCATTCTGCTATTTGGTGGAAGAGATGCATATTGCTGGTCAGCGCCTCACAGGTGTTGAGGAAATATATGTACTCACTGGCATGTGCTGATATGGCATCCAGGAACTGGTGGAGTACCCTGGATGCTGATGCCTGTAAGATCCCCATGATATCCCTAGTTGGCCTTTGAAGGTACCTGTGGCTAGTATTTTTAACCCTACACATACCTTGGTATCCACTGAGATGGGTTCCCCTCTGTTGGTTCTGTGTGTGAGGCGTGGCCGGTACAGATGAACAATTTGCTGTAAAATGTCCCTGTCCACCCTATAGTGCTCCACTATCTCCAGCTCATGTAGCCCCTGGTAGGTTACCCTGGGTCTGTACACTCTTCTCCTCCTCCTCACTGTAGGTTGGTCATCAGCTTTCACATCCTCACCACCCTCAGTCTCTTCCACATACTGATGTATGAGAGCAACAGCAGCTCCTAACGTTTTGTTAGTTTTATCAGGTAAAATTTCCCCATCTGTGTACACCAGTGGTGTAGAGTTTGTGAGAAAAAACAAAGTGAAAGGTGTTTGCATAGTTTATAGTAGTGTGTTGGGATGGGCTGCTGCCTGTGTAATTGGCTGATTCTGATACATTTCACCTGGCAGCTGTACTAGTTCTCCTTGATTCCCTTCCTACTGCTGTTTTCCCTTCCCATTGCCTTCCTGTTTAAGCCCCAAGGTGTGGCATACCCAGTACTCAGATGTGAAAAAAGCTGCTATTTCCTGTTTTTTTTTTAAAGCCAGTTTAAGAATGTAAACACTGCTAGCCGCCTCAGACACACACCCTTCCTTAGCTGTGCAAACACGGGTCACAAAGCTCCAATAAGCTTACAGCATGCATGACACTCCTCCTTATGAGGTCATCTACCTCTTATGCTTATACCATGGTGTTGCTGCACCTACACTCTTAGGTGCATGCTAACACTGAGAGGTAATCTGTGATTCAGTATCACTCTCTCATTTGCATAAAACTGATTGCAAACGCATGGTTACAAAACTCACTCTCAGCCTCCCCCCTTAGCAACCACTATTCCATGGTATTGTTGTCTTATGCATGCCATTGACTATTATAGCAGAATGATGATTTGAGTTTAAAAGCTTATTTCCAACTTTTTCCTTATTTTCAGACTGATCCCGTTTGCTCACCAGAGCCCTACGCTTAAATGGACGAAATTAGCCAAAAAAAATTAAAGTTATTTTTTATGATTTTGCAACTATTTCTCATGCCAATGGCCATATATTTGGCCATTGGCATGCCTACTACATTCAATGCATGCTTTCTTTCGAGCTGTCATGCCTCCGTTTTGTAATTTGAAGAAATGTATTCAGTTAGTAACTGAATACATTTCTGCAGGTTACACTATCCCTGCACAGATGCCTGCCTGCTTCCTGGATCGCTAATTCACCTCATTTGCATGTTTTTCACCAGCGAATGAGGTAATTAGCATAAAGCAGTGTCGTCTGTCCGAGAATGGTGTAGGCTCACTCGTACACATCTCAGGGGCTCGTTCCTGGATTGCTCGGTGGCCATATTGCATGCAGCAGCTCTTGCACTATTCCTGCACTCTGTGCAGAGCTTGCTGAATCCTGGGATTTATTTATTTTTTAAATAATGGGTTAATTTGAGCTATTTACTGACTTCAACAGTGGGATTGAAGTGAAGGATAATTATTTTAAGTTCAGTGACCTTATTTTTTTGAACATTCTAAACATTAATAATATTCCAGTTTACCCAGTTTCTCACATTATAACATGTCATAAAATCTCCGTAAGGGTTTGTCTCATGAACACTATTGAGTTAGAAGGATGAGACATACATTTATTATACAACTTGGAACTGTTATTGATATGTTTAATTTAACCATGGCAGAAACTGAGTTGTTATTATAGAAATATGCATTTTCTCCTCTTTGTACTGGATCACATATGCCTTGGAATAAAAACTTATAATGCATCACTAATAAAACCAGATCTCATCACATAAAATCAAGTCTTGGGTATTGTCAGGAATATGACACGCTTTCCCTTGCCTTTTTTTTTCTGTTTCTTCTGAAACTGTGTTGCTCCTTGTCTCCTTTTATACTCTACAAAACTACTTTCTTCCTTGAAAACAGAGAGAAAAAATGAAATTCATGTATTGTGGGAAGTATGCTTAAGTTTAACTTGGGGCTTTGGAAAGTAGGTCTTTGTCTCAGAACCTTAATTTTTATATATATCTATATATGTATTTTATATATACATATATATATATATATATATATACACACACACACACACACACACACACACACACACACGCACACACACACAGATGTATACAGTAGTATATATATTTCTTAATTGTAGGCTATGGAAATATTCAGTATGTTGTAGAAAAAATGTATATATAATGCAAACAAACTCAGTAACTAGCAGTAAAGACCAATAACCAAAAATGAAACAGCCATGAACTACAGAAATAGAACAATTATGGCATAATAAAAATAAGTAATTTTATTAAAGTTTAGAGTAATGCTTTATTTCAACAGCAGATCTTCTTCAGAACCTTTCATACAATGTGCTCAGACAGATGGATTGCATGAACACTGCTATTGCTAAAATGTCAAACTAGTATTATATAAAACTTTAAAAAATAAATAATAAAATTTAAAAAGTAAATAAATTACACAAAATATAGTATAAATGGAACACTTTATATTTGGTGAGCCTGTGTGCCTTATGAGTAGGTGTAGGAGCTTGTTTGATAATCTAAATTCAATATATATATATATATATATATATATATATATATATATATATATATATATATATATATATATATATATATATATATATATATAAATGTGTGTGTGTGTGTGTGTGTGTGTGTGTGTGTGTGTGTGTGTGTGTGTGTGTGTGTGTGTGTCTGCACAGATATGTGTGTATACATAATGTTAGTATTCTCTTTGCATACTTAATCTAAAGTAACAAAGACCAGTTTAAGTGTCTGGATAATCTTAAATGCACTGTAATTTAAAGAAATACTACAAATAAAATCAGGGACAGTTTGAAAACGTCATTCTCATCCACTGAAATTACTAAGACTAAAACTGCTAAGTTAAATCATAAGTGGTACACCTCTTCAGACAGCTAGGGTAATAAGAGACCTGGGAACTTAGGTGGACAACTGCCTCATTTGATTATCATGTCTCCACCACAGTCAGGAAATCTTTTTATCTGGTCCAATTAATTTTCAAGGGAGTATGTTCCTGATCCAAAGAACTCATCGTACCACTGCCCTCTTCCTTTATCAGATCCATCATTGAATACAATGACACCCTTTGGACATGCAAAGCCAAACATATATCTCACGTAGAAAGGCCCTGGTGATTTATAACCATGAAAATTAAAGACTTTAAATCCTTCGACTATCCTAGTAGATTATTATAATTGTTGCTATGCTCAGTAGTCTACCAACTCTGAGGTAACCTGTATCTTGATTTTTGAAAGATGAAAGACCCAGTCCTATTTGAACTCATATTGTTTTGCAAAAGCAGCGGTTCTACAAACACCTGTAAAAAGGAGTAAAATTTACAGAAACAAATGAACAAGATTCCCTGAGTAACTCCAGCATTTTTCTTCTTTTTTTCCTCCTACCATACTACTAATCACCTCCTACTAAAATGAGCTCTTCTGCCAAATGACCTATTATTTTTGTACATCTATGCTCACCTAGTTGTCCTTTTTCTATTATACTTTCTTGTATGCATGTTAATTCTACTCTCAAAACCTTATAGAGAATTAACTACTGGCTATTTTCTTGCTACTTTTATAACTTGTAGAGTGACTGTAACATTAATTTTACTTATTGTGAAATTTTATTTAATTTGTACTGTCAAAAATTACCAATTGTATATTTTCTATTGTGGAGCTTTTCTCCCCAGGCCTCTGCTGAAAAATGGCTTTAGCTCAGTCGGACTATCTTGGTCAACAAATGTCAAATTAATAAATGAATAAATAATAGGTTGCTAACTCAATGTATTTCCAGTGTACAAAATAAGATAATGCTACAGATCAAGCAAACTACTACTTTGTCTATCTTTAAAGATAGTCTTGATGATTGCGTAAGTAGAGAGGCAAAAGGGTTCTCGTGTATGATTTTTTTTAATATGGGTAGTGGGCACTGCTAAGTGCTTGTAAAGGATGGCAGGTTATTTTCAGTGTGTGTTTATGGCTAGGCATTTTATGGTCCCTGTGACCTCTTGCCTAGCATTGATCTTGTGTTCATGTGTTCCTACATGATTCTTTAGATTTGCCTATATAAATACACTTACATACATGTGCACAAACATAAATACACATATTCACACACAGATTGCTTTGAACGATAATAGAGTGAAATCACTGAAAACAGAACAGCATTCATAGTGAAAACAAGACTAGAAAAAAACACTCCCCCATAGCCCAACTACTTATACACACACACACACACACACACACACACACACACACACATCTATATATATATATATATATATATATATATATATATATATATATATATATATATATATATATATATATATATATATCAGCTCTGAGTTTGCACCATCTCATATAATGGAAAACGGCCAAGACAAAGCAACCATGATCTTACTGGAAGAAAGTTGGCAATAGGAGTGGATAATTAGCATGTAGAAGAAAAGTCTGGAACCCAATATATTCAAATGCCATGGTGGACACCAACTAACCAACCATACAGTGCTGCCCGAGGGAAGAGTAAAGCCTCTTGCTGATATCAGCCTCTTGCAGAAGTGAGCAGTGAGGCAGGGGTGATGCCCACTGCATGGCCCATTCTCATGGTGTTACAGTGCATGTGCAGTAGTGAGAGAAGATAGGAAAAATTCTCTCTTGACACTAGTATGACACAGCCCAGGAAAGCCCTCAATCGCCTTACCAGCCACAAATATGAGCCAGAGCAAGTCTGGAAAGGCAAGAGAGTTTGGAAGACCCAGCAATTGATGAGAGGTACTGGGAACAGCTCATGATCAGCTGTGAGGGAGACAAAAATAACTCAAAAAATGAATTATGGGTGGGTGTGAAGTCTTCTACATTGAAGTATAGGGAAAAACTCACCAACTCCCCCAAACCCCAACAGACACACAGACCTTTGAAAAAGGAAAGGGTGCTATAACCCAACTAAAGACACCTATGTCCTCTGTTTGAGGTAGAAGTTGGGCCCATCTACCTCAGAGGTGATAGCCCTACAACCCATTTTTTCCCATTCTCAAGCACCCCAGCCCTCCTAAGAGGTAAGAGTTGGATGGTGGACAGCAAGCTTGTCCATTGCTCAAGCGGACCATTGCCTTTCAGTTCCCTAGCTCCCGAAGCAGGTCCACTGTTGCTGCATGCCTCTGGTGAAGCATGTGTGGTGCCATATCTAATTTTTCTGGTGTATTACCACTTTGTTAAGTAGCATGTGGTCAGCAGGCTTGAGCTGTATTACTGCAACATCCAGTGCTCCCTCTGGCTGTTACACAAGCAGGGAGTAAGATGAGCCTCCCTTCCCCAAGGATAGGTGAGCCAGCAATGCATACTCACTGCTGTTTTCCTGGCTTGTCCCCTCCCCCCTACACACACACACACATGCACATTCATGCCACTTGTTGAAAATCAGTCATCTGTGGTGTATTCAGGACTTATTCCCTATGTGCTGTGAGTGCAGGCCCACTTTTGTTTCTTTTTTTACCTTAACAGGTATATTCAGTTCAGACTGCAGCATGTTTCTTAATGCAGTGCACTTTTCTGGTATATATGTATGCATGCAATAGCAAGACTGAATGTGCAAAAATGGAGGCTTAGGTATAGTATGTGTATTATGTCTAAGATTGCTGTGCCTTAAAGTATTCCCTGGTTTCTGAGGTATGGTGATATGGTGGGAGCAGTAGGGCTTGCTCCCTGGAAAAAAAATCATTTAAAGATGAAGAGACATTGTTGACATTCACTGTTCTCTTTTAGTTTTGCTGTTTTTTTTTTTTTTTTGAATGATGGGTCTCTGAATTACAGTAGGGAATCACACATGAATTTATTTATTTAACTAAATGAATAGGTAGGTTAGTCCAAAAATCTCACTTTTCCACCACAACCCAGGTCATAAGGTCACAGTACAGTAAGTTACAGTAATCCAGGAAAAAAACACTTTTTACAGATATCTGTTTACATGATGCATTCAACAGCTTGAAATTTCAGGCAAAACTTAAGTATATACAGGAACTTTTTGGAAAAATATACATTTATTTATTTATACTCTTATAAGACTTATTTAGATCAGTCACGTAGTTACATTTATGAAAGGCTATGGACCAGCCAAGTAGTATTATTTATAGTAAAATCCATAGAACAAATTTGTTAGGCATCTCTCAGAAAATACATACACAAAGTAAAAATGGAAGGTAGAGGAAATATATATGAGGTCAAGAGGGGTTTTGATGAAACTAGGAACATTTAGTAGTAGTTTTAAGATGATTTAGAAGGGAAATAGTGAAGTGGGTTTTTTTAAACATGGTAGTGAGTTTAGAGCATATTACAAAAGAGTTTGTATATACCACCTGCACGCGAGTGCATGGTTCTCAGGAGAACTGTGTCCAACTTTTTTTGGGTGGCAGTGATGTATACATACATCAGAAAGGTGTAGGAGACTATACAGTTTATGTTATACTATTCAGAGTCTGGTTGCATGGCTGTTACCAGTGCCATGGTAAGCAATATGTATTCCAGTATAGGACTTTATGTACTCTTTGTCAGATGTGTGTGTGTGTATATATATATATATATATATATATATATATATATATATATATATATATATATATATATATATATATTCAAGTTAGAAAGGACTGTAAATGTGGTTTTCATGTTCAAAAAAAAAAAAAAAAGAAGGCTGCTGATCTAAGTATTTGTATGTATCAATAGGGAGTGTTTTATAATTTGGCGAGTCAGTTAATAGGATGGGTTTGTTACGGATGAGCCTTTAGGGGTATCAGAGAGTATTGTATTGATTTTATTGGGGTTGATAAGTAACTGTATTAATGAATCATGAAGCACAGCTGTTGGAATTTTGGTTTACAGTTGATTTTCTAGTTCCTTGCATTTATTATATAATTAGAATAAAAAAAGGTCATCACAATACAGGGTTATTTTTTATACTGAGGGATGTCACTGGATAGAAAGCTTCTGAAAAGAGAAAATAAAGTGGGGTCTAAAACTGATTCTCAAGGTGTTCCAGATTGGTGGGTACTAGCTGTGTGCTAAGGCTTTTGGAAATGGACTTCAACAAGCATGTTGATATGCAGTTTTTGAACCAAGTAATAACAGGGTTAGTAGAAGCAGCATTTTCAAGTTTGTAAGAGGGAGTTGTTGTAATGGTTAAGGCCTTGACCTCACAGATACAAGGCACATGGTTTGATTCTAACCTCTGCTTATTGCCTAAACTTGTAATAGTCTGCAGACTTGTTGATATTCTGTAAGATGTGATTGGTGGCTATGTAGAGGAAATTGAGTTATTGTTGGCTGGACAAAAAGCCATGCTGAGTATTGATGACTTCAGTTAGACTGGATGAAAGATGGCAGCTTTCTGTAAATGAATTTGCAGGGTATTGCTTAGTAGAAAGTATGACAATAGGGTGGAAGTATTCATGAGCTGTGAGATTATTTGTTTCGGGAAGGTAATCTATATTAGCTGTTTTCTATTTATCAGGAATATAAACAATGTTTATTGTCAGCCTGTAGCTAAAGACCAAAGGTTACATGCTCAGAAGAGCGAACGACAGATAATCGACCCCATGTAAGCGTAAGCTCACAACATCAAAACTTCAGAACAGCGATTATTTTCCAATGGGAAACAATCGCTGTTCCAGAACAAAAAACAAACAAAAAAAAAAACAGTAAAACATTACTTAACATGGGGGGCTTTGCCCCCACACCCCCTTCTTAAATATACCAACTCCGAGATCTCACTACAGTGCCGAAAAGGCAAAGTAGCGAAAGCGGCAAAACAAGTTCTTTCCCAGGGAAAGACTTCGCTGAAATACCGCGTGTCACTATTTTGCCTTTTTGCACTTTACTGTTCAACAAAGGCGCATTTGACAACCTGCGTCTGCGATGGCGTAATAGGGAACCTAGATATATATAGATATATATATATATATATATATATATATATATATATATATATATATATATATATATATATATATATATATATCTATATATATATATATATATATATATATATATATATATATATATATATATATATACATATATAAGGAGAGAGATGTCTGACTGATCAGTTAAATGAATGTTAGTGGATATTTTATATATTCAGTTTAATGTAATGAAAGGGCTGGAAATTATTACAAAGTTTTTTCACAGCAGGAGGGTAGGAGATGAACCAGTGATGGTAAAGGATTAGGTGTGCCCAAAACAGATGATTTTTAAAGTCATCAGTGGCCAATGCATATATGCACAAGTAATAAAAATGTTGCTGTTAATTGAACCAAGGAGAATTTTAAGATATTCCTAAACAACTTAGATTGTTTGAGTACTATAATTGTTTTTGTTTAAGATGGTGTGATTTTGTAGTTTTCACTAGTACACATTTCAATTTTAAGGTTAAGAAACAAACTGCAGTAACAGTCTTACATTTTGTTTAAATTCAGGGCTAATCCACAGACATACATTTCTTCCATGGCCACATTCCGAAGGGGTATATTTAATTCTGGATTGTCAATAGTATAGTTGTAACTAAGTGTTGGACTTCTCTCGAGTCAGATTTAGATTTATGATTCAGATTTAGATTTATGATAATGCAGTAAGAACTGGCCACTTACGCAGATATGTTTCTTTGGTGCCAGGGAATACATAAATATAAGAAACTGAAGATGATTTATTTTGGTGTTTTGAAGAACCAGGTAGATTATGAGACAATGGTCATTAATACTATTATACAAGACTGTGATAGATGTACATTGGTAAGATATATTATTAAGAATTTTAGTAAGAAGTTAGATAATCTTGCTTTCTAGATTGGATAAGTCATCCTACTGTACTAGTTTATATCTCTGAAAGCCTAACCCAAGTATAATTTAGGTTGCTGGTGATTAAGTAACTATGATGGGAGGCCCAGCTCTATAGATTATTCAGTACTGAGTAAAGCATATTCTGGTTAGTAGGGAATGATTGATAGATACAAGAAACTTATAGTTTGTAGTGTTTCCTACACAGGAATGTTAACTATCTATAAGAGATCAGAAGCCTTAGTATATGTTGAAGTGGCTACATGAGTGACATATAGATGTTTACCTGTTAAAGCTATTGAGCCACCAGCAATGATAAGTATTTGGCATTTGTTACATAAAATATTACTATGATAACTTCCTAATACTCAAATTAATTTTCCCAGTCACCCCCTCTTGGATTCATGGGTCTATATTGAAAACTCGAACGTTGACTTACCCGAACACCTAAATGCCGACACGTCTTCATCGAACCGCAAAAACATCGATCATCCTGAAGCGCAAAATCCAAAATGTTGATTCATCATGGTTGGCCCTTCTGCGGTATAGCTCCGTAAGGTAAGTGTGCGATAGTTACGGACCTTAGGTTGCGGGTTAAGGTAAGTGCATAGATGGTAATGTATGTTAGATTTAGTGTAGGGTTAGCAGTAGGGTTTTATTAAGTGTATGTGTGTGGATTATTTAGTTTGTTTGGGTATAGCTTTTTAAGGTAAGTGTGTGATAGTCATGGACCTTAGGGTAAGAGTGCGGGTTAAGTTAAGTGCATACTTGGTGGTATATGAAAGATTTAGTGTAGGGTTAGAAGTAGGGTTTAGTTTAGGGTTAGAAGTAGGGTTTTGTTTAGTGTATTTATGTGGTTTATTAAATTAGGTAGTATGTAGCGGGTGGTGGGATGGGACAACTATGATATTTCGAGTTTTTGAATTTTTCGGGTTAGGGCATTCGGTGTATTTACGGTTTGCGGAATATGTGTCAGCATTTAGGTGTTTGGGTAAGTCAACATTCGAGTTTTCAATTTAGACCCAGATTCACTTATACTATCTCCAAGATAAGAACAAAAATCTTTTCAAGTCATTACAAGGAATGGAATGCCTATACAATGCATTAGTATGACTGTGTTTCGCTATGGCATATGCATGTTGCTGTACACTTTGTTGTAAATGGAATTTTGTTTTGCCTACATTGAACATTTTGCACATTTAGCATTTGGCAGCATAAGCCATGCTAAAGGCAATGCAACTGTACCTCCCATGTACCCTTATATTCTTGGGGAACACAGCAAGGGGTGGAATATATGCCTTGACTCTCACCAAAGGCTGTTAATGCAGGTAAAAGGAAGGAGGAGGGATGAACATTTTATTTCTTGACTCTAGAGAATAGTGCATCACTGTTGCTTTGCAGAATCTCCTTGCAAATCCCTAATCTAATGTTATCATTGTGTTTCTCTTAAAACATGTTAGACTACCTGAGTCTACATTCTAGTTATCCCATTTCACTGTTACCTGCTTGGTTTTCTTGTTTCTCTGTAGCTAATCCACAATTCATCTGTATGTTTATCAATAAGTATCCTTTGACAATATTTACATTTTTAGGATTTTGAAAGTCATATTTCTCATTAAAGTTGGATTGCATCTTACTTTCAAGCTGTTGTGCATTCTCTTCACATTAATTTAGTTATACAGTATTTCTCTGTGTATTCTGCAAGTCTTCGGTTCATAGATTATACTAGGCAACTGACTTTGTGGGCCGTTTTAAGCCTTGCCAATTAACCATATAAGAATCAAACCCTGTACCTTGTGCTTGTAAGGTAAGCACCTTAACCATTATGCCAGCCTCCTGCTATGGGATGCAGTAATGTAGGCTATGATCATTTCATACCTTATTAGATTTGTTTATTTTTCTTTATACTCTCTACTTTGCTACTTGTTTTACTTTTCTTTTATTCTCTAACTTATTACCATTGTTGTTTTCCTAATTCCGCGGTGGTACAGCGGTAGCATTGTTACCTCACAGCAAGAGGTTCTCCCGTTCGATTCTCGTCTTGCTTGGGAGTGCCTTCTGTGTGGAGTCTGTATGTCCTCCCCGCGGTTGGGTAGCGTTCAAAAGACATGCGTGCGTAAATGGGCGTGCTTTTGTTGAAGGTTGGGTATCGAGCTGGCACCTCGGTGTTTCGTAAAAATCTACTGCCAATCATTAGCAGACCGGAGTTCCGCTGTGGCGACCCCTTACCGGGAAAAAGCCGAAAGACAAACAACAACATTACCATTGTTGTTTTCCTGCAGGCTTATCATTTGGATACATTTTCAGACCTTGGTATAGAGTGCCTTGTAATCTGTCAGGTCTTGTCTGAAAAAGAGCATATCTAGGGAATCTACCCAATTATCATGTTGTTATAAACCATTAAATAAATTAAATTAGAAATAAAATTGTTCTTCAACTAACCTTACAAAGTTAGTGGTGGTAGGTACAGAAGGATCCATAAAGCACAACATTTAAAGAAAGAGCAATGAAACCTCATAAACTTTAAACTATGTCTACCACAATAGTGATCATGAATACAAATAAAGAAGTTATTAAATAAGCAGAGATGAAAGACTGCATTATGAACAAAACAGGCAGCTGCTGATCTCAGCAAATAAAACAATTAACATTATCTTGCTGAAGGTCAGTTCTGAGCTAGCGCTTCTTGGATGTGAGTTTGCATATCCCACAAATCTGTTGATCCTACAGTGTGTGCCTCAGCTTACACAAGAAACAGTTTCAAAGGTAGGACTTTACGTATTGTTCGTAAATGGATTCTGAACCTGCATGTCTCAGAACATGTCACCTCAGCAATCATTTATTTCCAGTAAAGTACAATTAGTGATGAATATTGATTGCTCTTATTGGAGTAGCCATTTCAGTTAGCTACACACGCATATACAAAAACACACTCACATACACATGCGTATGTGTGTGTGTGTGTGTGTGTGTGTGTGTGTGTGTGTGTGTGTGTGTGGTGTTTCACAAACCCAAACTATTAGCTATATTGCAGCTTATACATTTTTTGACATCTCAAATATTAATAAGATCAAAAAGTTGAGATTTTTTTTTCAGAAGCTACATTAAGTATTTCAGACATTTGTTATGTGCGGAAGTGTTATTTTTATTTCTAATGTGAATCTATAGCCACTATTTTGTTAGCGTTAGCTGCAACTATAAATCTCAGTAGTGTGATTTTACTTTGAGCCCCTGTCCCTTTAACATGGACAAGACACAAAAATACTCTTTTCAAAATTTTGGAAGGGATATATAAACTGCAGAAGCTGTATGACAGGAATAATTACTTAATACAAACAGCCATGATCAAGTGTTGTGGATGTAATACCATAGGTTAAGCTACATTTACCCACTCAAGGTAAAATGAGCTCCAGTCAGACAATATCAGGAGTTATTTGCTTCTAAAGAAATGCATGCTTTCAAGGGGCAGAACATGACTCAGTGGTGTCAGAAAAGTAAATGTGTGCATAATACAGATAAATGGTTAACCTTGCAATTAAATTCCTTAGGTAAATTTCTTATGATCTGCACTTGTAATTAAAAGAGTGTTTCCAGGAACTTTAAAAGGTATGCTTAAAGCAAACACCATTAGCTCACTTCACTAAAGTACTTGGAGAACTTTACTATTTTAATTCAAATCAACAACATATTTTGAGATTTACTGCTATGCAATGACTTTATTGATAAACAAAACCTGTAGCATTAATTGAAAACAAAAGTCAAGCTATTTTTGTATGAGTTATTAATGCACTTTTTGGAGTCTGTCCAAACACTGTGGTGTTATTAAGGCATGTGTTCATAGTCATAAACATCAAAAAGTATTTGATACTTACTTGATTTATTGAATACTTGATGTTACTATGAATACTGTGATGTCACTACTAATACTATGATATTACTATGGGCTATGATTAATCATCTGGCAGATGGCTAAGGTGACCTAAACTTGCCAACATTACAAAAATGGCTGGACTTTCACTTGTGCAGGACTTCTAACAGCTTTGTAACACATATAATATGCTTTGGGTTGCACATGTTATCAATTAATAAATAAATGAACAGCAAAAACAGAATACATCCTCAATGTCAGTGGCACAAAATTCATTAAATCTTTGTATTGCTTAAGTGAAAGCATGCTAAACATTATGAAGAAAGGTCAGGGGCCAGACACAGAGACAGGACCTGATTGGCTCCTGCATTTCAGGAGCCCCAGGAAACCAAATGAGGACTTTTTTTGCTCATCATTTGAAGAGTTTTTTGGGCAGGAAAGAGGGGGCATCTATTTGATTACCTGGTCAGTGTGCCAGTGCAAGGATTTTTTTTTTTTTGCTATGCTCTTCTATTGAAGAGCTGCAACAGGAGTGAAGGGATGTGTATCTAGCCACCTGGCTGGTGTGCCAGTTGAAGGAGCAGACTTTTTTTTTTGCTCTCTACCTGAAGAGCTGAGGGTGTGGAATACTAGTTCATGAGACCAGCACAGGGCACTGGTTGAGCCAGTTACACCTCTGGCCATGGTTAATAACATGTCAGTAATCTCAAAATCATGGCAGAAACTGGTTAAAACTATGCACTGTGACAAATGTTGGTCATGTCAAACATGTGTTTAGCTTGATGAAGACCCATTTCCACTGGCTAGATGTATCTGGGACTTCCCTGCGGCTCTGCTACATGCATTATGATATTTTCAGTCCATGCTGTGTTAAATAACATCATCATACACAAACAGTTGCAACATGGCAGATGTATTCAAGTAGTTAGGAGGGTGACCTAATGGTTAAGGTGTGCGCCTTATAAACACAAGGTGCACGGTTTGAGTCTTACAAGGGATAATTGGCTAGGCTTAAAATGGTTTGCAAGGGCAGTTAGTCTGGTACTAATCTATGAACCTAATTAATTTATTTAATGATTGGATGGGAAATAGGAAATTCACCCTGGGGATCACCTCTGTGGCTCTGCTTGACAGTGGCACAGGAAAATAATTTTCTTGGGTGGCAAAAGCCAGGGTACCTTTTTGGCTGGGCTTGTATAGGCCCCAGGGCCAATAGCCTAGTACCTACCTATGAAGAAGTCCTACACTAGGTCGTCTGAGGAGCCAGTAGAGAAGCCAGCCATAGGGGAGGACCATGTTGGGCAAAAGTGGATGCAGTATGCCATGGCACTGGATAAGAGGCAGTGGCAGGGCCAGACTAAAGCAGTATACAGAAAGGAAAAAGGGAGGCATGCAAACCTTCACCCAGGCTGTGCTTTTCCTTGCATAGACTGTCCATAATGCATCAGATATAGGCAACACAAATAACAGAGTACAGAAAGCAGGGCAGAGTTATCAACATTTACATATGTGGAGAAGACCACAGTGTCAATGTCATCCATGGCCCATTGTAGGAGTGTGTCGGCATGGCTGACTCTAACTTTGTGCTGTGGATGTCAGATATGGGCTGGTGACTATGGTGCACTGAGCAGGGAGGGCCACTGTCAAAAGAAATTTGTGTGTGTCTGTGTGTATAGGGGGTCCTTATGGATGTGTTTTGTTTGTGTGTGTGTGTGTGTGTGTGTGTGTGTGTGTGTGTGTGTGTGTGTGTGTGTGTGTGTGTGTGTGTGTGTGTGTATGCTTGGTATTAAGACACAGCCTCAGGAGATGTTGCAGCACTGTAGTAAGATCTTATTGACTGGTCCAGGGAACCAAGCAGAGATGTGTATGAAAACAATGCATGCCCCCATCCATGGGAGTGCCCTGTCCTGTGAGGGTCATAGGCACCATCTAGACTTTGACTAGAGGAAGGAGTGCCCCATGGGTCTGAGCAGTTGCCCATACTATATGTCACTGTGGCACTAACACCCTGCCATTATGGAGGTCCAAATTGTATACTACTCACTTCCACACTTAATGGTGGAGTGGAAGTAGTGGCACTATGTGTGCTTGACCATGGCCTACCCCTTCTATAGTGGCCATCATCACTGGAAACAAAGGTGGAATGGCCAGGGAAGTAGGTCTGCTATGATGCCTGTATGTACAGGGAGGCCTGAGTCATATAACCTTCCTATGCAACATGTCCATGATGTCTCACAAGTGGGACATGCATTTCAGAGAGGTCATTAAGCACACCTTGTGAAATAGCAATCAGGGCAAGGACTATGGTATTTATTTATTTAATTATTTATTTTGACATTTGTTAACTGGGTATGTCTGACTGAGTAAGAGCTCATTCTCAGCGAAGGCCTGGATTGTTAGCCTGTCAATGTATAATGGCCCTGCACATTCACTGGGTCATGGACATTCAGACAGCTAGCTTAGGTGGGGATAGTTTTCATGACATGTATGACCACAGACCTGATGTCATCTTCTGCCTTCTCAGTATTCAGGGGTGCTTTTGGTAACCTAGAGAAACTGCACCACAGGGGGAGATATTCCATCCTTGGGAGATCTGTATCTGAATTCCTGTTCTTCTGTGTCATCCTGTGTATCTGTGGTGGGTTCCAAGGGCACAGAAGGTAGGTTCACTAACTGGGTGGGGATCTGAACTCAACATTTCATGTGACACCTTGAGCCCTAACTGCTATCATTGTCAGAGTCTGAGTTGTTTCTACACCAAACAGTGGTATGTCCACTGTGGAACAGCCCAAAAAAGTATCAGCTGTGAAGGCATCAAAAGCAAGTACCCATCACCATTATTTGAATCCTAATCAATGAATGAATAGGATTGTCTTTTGTGATATGATTGAATAATAGATAACATGCTTTGTAATGGCAGTCTCTGAGTCTGAATCCTTGATGTTCTTATGAAAAAATATGATAATGTATTTTATCTTTACTATACAACACATTTACCAGAATATGCAAGCGTGCTCTCATAAAGACATACTAATCTGGGACACCTCTAGTGGAGATTCCTGAAGAGTGGTCAAGCACAGCTTCTATATTCACATCTCCACTGTGTCCTCTAAGCAAATCAGAAGCCACATGCAAAGAGGCAAAAAACTCTTCCATTTATGATAAAAGTGGTTTATCAGTGAGCCACATCACCCTGCTCTCAACTCCTGTGCCAGACAGGTGGCACAAGCTTTTGCAGCATTGATCATGTCAGAGGCCCAATGACTGAGTTGCTTATAATTTCTACCTGGCTGCTGACAGCATTTATGTCATTTGAAATATCCTGCTTGGTTTCATTTGAAATATCCTGCCAGGCAAAGTTGTGAAAGGGCCAGTCAGATTTCACATGGCTGATCATGGACATGGAAGGTGTGTAGCAAGATCTCATTCTCTGCATGGGATAAGTTGTATTTTCTTTGTTTACATTTTCTTAGCTTCTTGCTGTAGAAGGAAAAGGAAAATGTATGTGATGAAAAGCACATCAGGCGCTATCATAAATCCACCCTGATAGAATCTATGAATTCACTGTGTCAACATTTCTTCTAGCATGGGATGTGATTTTAGAGGACAACCTTCTGTACTGGCGATAGAGAGGCTTTCTAGGTGAATGGGTTGCATATTGTTTCTTTTAATCTGGAAATTCTAATTGCATGCAGTTTCTTAGATGTATCTTTTCTATAAGTGAACTGTGCCATACAGTGGCTCTGTATAGGTAACAGTGCTTAAGGTTTGCAACATACACGTATTGAACATTTTCTGATTTTATGAATATGTAACTTAGAATTCTGCAGTTTAAAAGTAGGTATTCTCGTTGCAGTGGTATTGCTCTTATACAAGTTAGGTTTAACCATCGTACTGAGGATATGTATACTATGACAGAGGTATGTATGCAGCTTCACCCTGGTAACATTGGTGTTTATGCACACCATTTCTTATGCACACAAGTTCAACACTTTATTTTCACACACACAATTCAGGGAGCCCTCCCTGTTTCACTGCTCATCTGCCAGCTCTTCATGACATAGGGTCAGTTCTAGTCATATCTCTCAAACTCTTAGAGCAAGAAATCTTGACAAAGACATCAGTATTGGGGGACAAATCCCCCAAAACAGAGATGCTTTTTAAATATTGCTCTTGCAAACATAGAACATTGATAGAATAACAGATTTTGCATTAGCATGAATTTTCTGAAGGATATGAAGTCTGAAACTCAAATGTCTGTCATTATTTTCTGACTTCAACTCTCAATGATTTGCCAATGATTTTATCAGAAAAAACACAATTTTATGAGAAACGGACCAAAAATATGAGGCAAAAAGCTGGAAATTCTGTGAAAGTCTGTACAGTTGAGAGGTATGGTCTAGTACATGTAGGCATTTTCTGGCAAAAGGCTGATATATAGATTTACTGTTTCAGTAGGAAAGTAGTCATCTGATTTTGTAATTCATATATACCATACATGTGTCTGATGTACTTGTTTATTTCTGTCTCCCCTCACTCCCTTTGTCACTCTCCCCTTTCCATAATTATTCCTCATTGTTGTTTTATTGACAGCAATTGCCATGGCTATGCCAGTGACATGACCCTGCTCTCTGGCCAACCAAAAGACCAAGCCATCCTCTGCATGTACCTGAATCCAAGACTTGAACAGGTAGACAATTCCCTCACTGATATCTTGCATATATCTTGCACACTTACAGCGATATGACCCTTGCTTTAACCATAACACTAGTATTTTTTTAGCAAACAAAGTACAGTTTTTCTTTCATATATCTGCAGTTTAAAATCATTTCTACAGACAGACATTTGATACTAACACCAGTGTGTAGCCCATTGTCTACCAAATAGCTATCATATTTTATATTTATTGAAACTTGCACCATTTATCGGATATTATAAATCTAATGCAGTGTGTTATGAGAAGATTTTGAAAAAAAGCTCTCAGGAAGCAAGTGGTTTCCTGGATTACATGATCTCAGGAAGCAAAGGTGTCAATTAGCCTTCTGCTGTTTAGGATTAAATAAGTTAACCTGCTCGGGGGCAGTGCCAATGGATCAGAGAGAAGGACGATTCAGAAACCCAGTTTCTCAGATCAGAGCTTCTCTCTGGCTCCTCTGAGCTGTGCCTTTGAGGCTGCGAAGACAGTGTTTGCTGTCGCAGCAGCTATGATGGAGCCTTCCCCTTCGGATCCTACCTATTCCACCATGATGCTTCAGCTTCTGGAGCCTCAACTATTCTCTCCATGTAGGCATCCTGTATCAAAACCTCAGGTTTCCTCTCAGGGAATTTTGATTTCCTCTTCTGAGACTTCCCCAGAACGTCCCACTGTGGAAGTACCCAGGAAAAGGACATGCAAGAGAAAGCACCTAACTCCCCACAGGAGTCCATCACCAAAGACACAGATTTCAATGAAGGTGAAGGGTCCCCATAATCACCTCCTGAAGATGTTCCCTTTGGAGACATATTAGAAATCCTGAAACAGAGAGGTGGCTGGATATCCTCCATCCCTATGATGGCAGAATCCATTCTCCTAGAGGTTTTTGGTACAGGACCCTCTACTTCCTTGGTGACTCCACCCACCGATGAGCTAATGGACATGATCTCTAGGTGGCATGGAAGGAGCCTGACTCCACAGAACCAATACCTCGGAGACCAGACAGGATAATGGCACTACTTGTGTACAGACAGTTTTGGGGGAAAGGGGTGCCAGTTGATGCCATGGTCGTTGCGGCGGCCACAAAGAAGGAACTAGCTGATGAGAGTTCCATTGTCCATCAACCCAACAGAGAGTCATGGGCAATGGACAGAATGGGGATGTGTGTCTTTGCTTCAGTGACTTTTGCATTACAATCCCTGAACTATCTGGCACATTTTGTTAGATGTCAGAGAGATTTGACCAAAAGTTATCAAATACTCTCTTAGGCACCATATCTACAGAGGTTAAGGATTCAGTTGCTTCTCAGTTGGTGACCCTGCAGGCTATTTCCAATAGTTCCATGAGGTTAATTTCCAACAGAGTGGAAGGAAACTCAACAGCTGCGGGTTCAGGCATTTCCATGAGGTGGCATGCCTGGATGCACTTATGCAACTTTGTGGAACCATTCAGGTCCAATTTCATCAATCTTCCCTTTGACAGAACAATCCTTTTTGGTCTTAAAGTGAAAGAAATACTCTTCAGGTGTGAGAAAAATGGTAAGACATTGTCTGCCATGGGAAAACATTTTTCGACCCCCCCCACCCCAGACATCCTTCTCCAGGAATCAATGGAGTGGCCAGAAAATGTGGTTCAAAAAATCCCAAGGTCCATTCCATGACACAAGTGGAGGAAGTGCCCCCAGAGGCAAAAGGGAGAACTCCAATGGATATTGTCACCCTCATGGCAGAGGTGGCCTGCAAAACCAGGGTTCACGAGAATCTTTCTTTGATAAATCCTATCAGCTCTCTGGAGAGGGGGAAGATTGTCCCTGCACCAGAGAGCCTGGCTAGAATTAACAAAAGATACTTGGGTGCAGAGGATTATATCCAGAGGTTATGTAATACCATTTTCCCTTCTACCCCCAATTCCCAGGAACATCTACAATGTTCCACCCAGTCAGAGGGATCAAGCAACAATTCAGATTCAAAAGCAGCTAGAAAAAAGAATCATCCAAGAGGTGCAACCAGACTAGATAGGATCTGAAATTTTACTCAAGGTTCTTTTTAGTGCCAAAAAAGACAGAGGACTGGAGACCAGTTTTGGATCTCACAAATCTGTTCAACAAACCAAGTTTCAAATGGTCACAATTTAGTCTATTCTCCCCTTTCTGGACAAGGATGACTGATGTGCTTGATAGATCTGCAGGATGCCTACTATCACATAAAGATGAATAGGCAGTCCAGGAAGTACCTACACTTCTGGCTGGGAGCCAGTCATTACCAATTCAGAGTACTGCTCTTTTGGCTCACTACAGCCCCCAGTATGTTTACCAAATTCATGGCAGAATTAGCAGCATACCTCAGATTGCAGGGATTCTGGGTGTTTCTACATGGATGACTGGTTCATTACTGCACTGACCAGGCATCAACTCGTGCAGTTAAGAGATCAGGTTCTCCATAAACTACAACAAATCACAACTTCAACCAACTCAGACCTGGAATTTATTGGAGCACGGCTCAACACAAACAGGGCAATTGCTTTCCTTCCACCTCACCAAGTTCTAACTATAAGCTCATAGGTCAAGAAAGCTGCAGTCAATTCATCAATCTCAGCCTGCACAGTCCTCCAAACATTGGGCCTCATTGCTGCAGCGATAACCTTAGTTGCATTGACCAGATTTTACATGCGGATCCTGCAGTGGATGCTGGCTACCCAATGGTCAATCTTTCGTCAGTCATTGTCGTTGTTGTTATCTTTTGGCTTTTCCTGGTTAGGGGTCGCCACAGCGGAACTCCGGTCCGCTAATGATTGGCAGTAGATTTTGATGAATGCTGAGGTGCCAGCTTGATGTTCAACCTTTAACAAAGGCACGCCCATTTATGCATGTCTTTCGAATGCCCACCCAACCATGGGGAGGATATGCAGACTCCACACAGAAGGCACTCCCCGCACTCCAGCCGAGAATCGAACGGGAGAACCTCTTGCTGTGAGACAACAATGCTACCACTGCACCACCACAGTCAGTCATTGTCGTAACAGATAAAAATTACCAAAACTTGCAGAAGAGATCTTTATTGGTGGATCCAGTCTGATCAACCGCTGCATGTCTGTCCATTCATTCCTAAAAGACCAAGACCATAGTGACCATGGATGCTTCCCAGATAGGGTGGGGGGTGTATTATCTGGAGACGACAATCCAGGATACTTGGTCCCTCAAAGAGGCCAATTTGCATATAAATGTTTTAGAGATGAGAGCAGTGCTCTTGGCGTTGTGAGCATTTCAAGATGTTCTTCCCTCTGGGATGATTGATATTCAAATGGACAACATGTCAGTCATCTATTACATCAACAAATGGGGGGGGGATCAGATCCTACCCGTTGTGTTGAGAAGTGCTCAGGGTTTGGCTGTGGGCGATCTCTTCAGACCACTTTCTCATAGCGACATGCATTCTGGGAGATCCAATATGATTGCGGACAAACTGAGCATGTGCATACTACTTCCATATGAGTGGTCCCTCGACGGGAAGGTGGCAGACGAGATTTTCCATCGATGGGGCCAGCCATACTGCAATCTTTTTGCCTCTCCCCTAAACAACAAATACAGCAACTACTTTGCCCTGATTCCCCCTCAGGGACAGTCACCGAGGGATGCTGTACTTCATGACTGGCCTTCCTGTCTCCTTTATGCATTCCCACTAACCTCATTGATTCCAAAATTTCTGCAGAAAGCTCCCAGGTCAAAGACCATAGTGATCCTCATTGCCCCCTATTGGCCTAGGCAAATTTGGTTTCCCTTCTTATGACCTCACCTGGTTCAATCACCATGGAACCTAAATCTGACTCTAGACTTCCTGTCTCACCCGACAGGCATGTCATACCTGGCTATACCAAACCTCAAGCTGACTGCTTGGTTTCTCCATTTCCCTTAGTACCCAGACAATTTATGCTCTCATCACCTGTCTGACATAATTCTGCCTTCCCATAGACCCATGACAAGAAAAACATATTCTAGTAAGTGGAAAACGTTTGTCATTTGGGCTCAGTAGCATAAACTTGACCCCTTTTCAGCCTGTATCACATCTTAGATTTCCTTGCTCACTTTTTTGAAAATAGTGCTGGTACCTCAACCATTAGGGTACAGTTAGCAGCAATTTCAATTTACTATACAGGATTGAATGGTGCACCCATAGCTTCTCACAAATTGAGCAAGGCCTTCTTAAAAGGGATTCTCCTTCTAAAGGCTTGTGTTAAGGACCCTACACCTCCATGGGACCTAAAATTAATGCTGCAGTCTCTCACACAACCTGACTTTGAACCAGCAGGTACATGTGACCTTAAATATCTTTCATGGATGACTATTTTCTTGGTTGCCATCACTTCTGCAAGATGAATTTCTGAGATCCAGGCACTATCTTCTAAACCTCCTTACTTGTTTTTTCACAAAGATAGGGTGACCTTATGTACCAACCCATCCTTTTTTCCAAAGGTGATGTCAGAATCCAACATAAATAATACTATCAATTTGCCAGTATTTTTTTTACTAAATTTAACATTGTTACCTCACAGCAAGAGGTTCTTCCGTTCGATTCTTGGCTTGGCTTGGGAGTGCCTTCTGTGTGGAGTCTGCATGTCCTCCCTGTGGTTTGGTAGCATCAAAAGACATGCGTGCGTAAATGGGCATGCCTTCATTGAAGGTTGGGCTTTGAGCTGGCACTTCGGCGTTTCGTAAAAATCTACTGCCAATCATTAGAGGACCGGAGTTCCGCTGTGGTGACCCCTTACCGGGAAAAAGCCGAAAGACAAACAAACAAACCAACAAAGGAGAATATAACTTACATTTACTGGACGTTCATAAGCAGTTGCATTTCTATCTGCATAGAACAGAAAAAAATCAGAAAAGCAGTCCAAGTATTTGTTTCCTTCTCTGGACCAAAATTAGGAAAGTTGATTTCTAAAGTTACTCTATCAAAGTGCTTGACAAATTCCATCTCCTTTGTCTATAATAAATTAGGCATTTCTCTTACACACCCATCGAAAGCATACTCTACTAGATCTGTGGCTACTTCCACAGTTTTTCAGTCTCATACCTTTATCACTCATTACTAACTGGATCTGGTCTCCAGAGTTAGGGCATCATTTGGTTATATGGTGCACAGGAATATCCTTCCTTGAGTCCACCCTGGATTCAAGTAGCTAGGGAAGATTAGATCCAAATCCATTTGTGAGGAAAGAATGAAGACTGACAGATGGAGCATTGTGGTGAGTACATAACTTCTTTATTTATTTATTTATTTATTTTTTGCACTGTCTGGATTTTGCTTTTTAGATGACTCTGAAAACTCTGACAAATCATACAAAATGGCAAGCAAAACTACACCATGGGCCAAAGATTCTTTTGAATCTCTGGAGAGGCAAATGAGTATTCTGTGGACAGATAACAATATAACTATGGTGCTGGTCACAGTTTTAGTTACAGTGAAAATTTAAGACTGGGTCCTGAAAATGTCCAGATATTTGTAGGAATCCACTGTTTCCGGTTTTATTGTATAAGATGAGGAGATGCCCAAAATCTCTTTAACACCAGGCAGCCTTTTATAGATGACTAATATCTTACATTTAGCTTTACAGACATTTAATGTTAGACCTATTTTATCTAAACAAGTACAGAGATGTCCCAGTCAGGCTGGCAAATAGCCATGAATTACATTGCAGTCACAGAGTTTGATAGAGAGTTATGTCATCCACATAACATATGCAATGTGACCAAAGCAGGACTTGATAAACAATGCAATGATGAAAACTGTAAACATGTTTAGCCATACTGATCTTTGGACTTCCTTCCTTTTAAATGATTGGATGAATGAATGTGGCGTGTTAATTGGGACCATAAATGCTTGCCTTTATAGGTATCTCCTGAGTAAGTCAATTTTAGTGTTTATTGGGCCACTGATTAACAGAAGCACTGTATAGTCTACTGAATTGAAAGCTTTTAAGATGTTGAGAAAAGTGACTCCTGGTGGCTCATTTCATCTGTAAGCCTGAAGGCAGTAAGTGACAGCAGAGTTATAATAGTACTATGCCCTTTCATTCTAAGACCATATTGCTGGTCTGTAAGAAAGTGATATTATTCTAAGTGCTTTTGACTTGTAAAGCAATAGCATCTTCTAAGATCTTCGACAGTAACAAAAAGAAATTAAATTGAACATAAAGGTTCCATCATATTGTATAGCCTTGTTTTGGTATGGGAATAATATTTGCAGATTTACATAATTCTGGAAATACCCTCGATGGAGGGAGACATGCGTTATGTATTTCAGATGAACTCTTATGATGCTGTTGCATGCCTTAACTCATTCATAGCTACATAACTAATCACAGTGTACTCTGTTTCCCACCTGCACCCTTATTTGTGTAGTTTGCATTTATATCATTCAAGCCTACAGGACTGGAAAAACAAACAACATGTAATGCAATTGTTTCAGTCAGACTTTACTGTAGTACTGAAGGAGTGTTCAGACTGACAATTAAGCTATCTAAATGTGAGAACATTATTTTAGCTGAATATGTACATGAAAAAACTGCTTTATTTGTTTTATTTGTTCAATTTAAAAGATTTTTCTCACATTTAAATTCACTGTGATTTTGAACTTCAGGAAATTGCTGTCTAGCTTGGTAGCAATTAAGAACCTGACACCTTGTTAACTGATTTTCATCAAGTAGGAATGAATTAATGACTTCATGATAAAGGGGATTTATTGTGGCTTCATGATGTAGTACTTCATTTTTCTTAGTTACCTCAGTCTTTCATGGTATGGTTAGTTAATTATATATGAATCTTTTCTATTTTGTGCATTTTATTGACTGTTTTTCAAGCCAGTTTTATATCTAATTTTGTGCAAATCTTCATCTTGAATTTGATGCATTGCACTGGCTGATTTTAAAGACATATGACATAACTGTCCTAAAGAAGTCCCACTAACAGAGATGAAAATTCTAACTGCATATATTAATCCTGTCTTCTTGCATTTTTGAGAATCCCTGGGAATTTATTTTGCTTTTCATTTTGGTCAATCATAATGAGCACAATTTTTGTAGTGGTGTATTTAGTAATTACTGCTACTCTCATTAATATATTTTCAAATGTTCAAAAGCACCCTGCTGTTTATAATCGTGGTGCATACACTTTTGTTCTTTACCATATTGTGCAATGGTTGGCCCACTGTGGGAAGGCTTGGGATACTTTTCTCCAAATAGCTTATCTTTTACCTTGCCAATAACTTTTTGGAGTATTTGAAGGCTCTCTTACTATGCTTGGACCTGATCTGACGTATCAGATAATCTTCTCAAGAAACAAAGCTGCTGAGAATTCACTTTAACTCATTTAACTTCACTACTGCAGACTCTACCTTTTGCAAAATGCTTCTGAGGCATACATCATCTTTTTCCATAGAACTTCCTGGCCTACAATACTAACCATAAGTGTTTCCTCTGAAATAGCTCAGGAACACTAGTAATTCTACACATTAATGCACAATCTGCCAAATAAGACAATAAATGCAGTTAACTTACAGCTCTTTATGCTGAAAGGTTTTTTTCCAAAATCTGTTCAAAGCATCTGCTGAGGAAAATACAGTTGTTCAGCTCGGTGCTGTCATTATCTTTTCTAGAGTATTCAAAACTAATCTTTCCCTTTTAACTTTAGCCATTTCTGATAAATTCAGATTTATAATATAGCATTGTAGGATACAGACCAGTCCATAGGGTATGTCATACTTTCGGTGATGCTACCATCTTTCAGTCTGGGCAGATCTTCCTTTACTCTTTGCATCATGGGGAGGGGCACCCATTTGCTGTGCACCTTGTGCATGGTTATGCATTTACTTTCAGCTGTAACATTACCAGCTGTGTCTGTAAAACACCTTGTTGTTACATTTCTCCCATATCTCTGCACTTTTTCAAAAGTACTACTTCTGGCATAGGCCTGGTAAGTAACCTGCTTGCACTTATGCTTGGGGGGGGGTTATTTCTCTTTATACTGAGTCCCAGAACTATCACATGCAGTTTTGTTGAATAACCTATTGAATAACACATCACAAGACTTTAATATTCTTGAAAGTCTTCTTACTTGGATACAAGCAGCTTTCTCATATCAGTCTTAGGTTTTACTGCAGTGTGACCTCTGCTAGAATTCTGCCTGATTTGCTCACTGTCTAGACAAAGTACATAGTTTGTCTACACTATTCAAGTTTGTCTACGCTGTTCATTAATTTCAATCTGTAATTCACTATAACCAAGTTATGCCCACTATCCTGTTTTATGACACTTGTTACATGTTACATGTGTCCTTGGAAGGTTGGCAATGTTCCTCCTTTATAAGGCATATTTCTCACATTTTCTACATTTCCATTCATTTTCATTTTATATCTTTTGTGTATTTTGTCTTCCACTTTCTCTTACCATTTTGATGACTGTGCTTGTGCTGTAAAATATCCTACGTAATACATGGACACTCAGCCCTTTGGACTCCCAAGGTGTCTATATGGTTACTGACAGTGTGAGGGTTGCCATTAACTCCAGTGTAACAGGGAAATCTCCTTTTCCATTATGTCTACCGCAACATGGTTATGAATATTCTCCTCTCAACTGACAACAAAACCTAAATGCTTACTTGCATAGGACTCAGATACAAGCCTGAGTTTTCACCCAGCCTTTAGTGTCTGAAGAAAACAGACTTGTTCATGTACCAGAGGTGATTTGGGTAAAAATCATCCATCACACCTCTGTTAACTCTATAACAAAGTTGTTTTATTTCTCTTTCAATGTGAATGTGAATAGTTTGAAAATGTTCTGTACCTCATTCTCCATTGCATAAATTAAGTAATAACTCAGCACTTCCCTATAATCACCATGCAAATTTATTGCAGTTAAGTACCTTGGAAAAATGCTACCTTGTGGAGCAACTACTCTATTGGTTTCTAGTAGTAGATGTCTTGAGGGTAGACAAACTTTCACTATTCTCCGTACCATCCTTTTTTGGTACTGAAGCCCTGAGTTTCTTTTTGATGTTATACCTGCTTCAGACATAAGATAAGCTTCAAACATTGCTACATGCAGTCCTTCCACCATGAACCTAGAACTGGGCATATCTGAAAGATTTGCATGTGATTTTAGAAATATGGAGCATTTTGAAAGCTAAAATGTCTGAAGCCAATATAATATGTAAATTTGGTGTATAGCAACAGTCAAACTTATGGAAGAGGGGTTGACTGAGGTGTGCAACCAATGGAGATGTGGACTAGACAAAGGAAGGTGCAAATGATATATGTGTGCAGTGGGACTCTGTGGAGCTCAATAAGTTCTGGAATAGGGTAGAAGACTTGACATACAAAGGAACAATATGTGAAGTGTAAAGATGTTGCTGTTGGCAGTTACATTTAAGTGGACATGGGGGAGGATTAACAGCATGTGGGAAATTTCCTGAATAAGTAAGGAAAGCCATGGGGACAGATTGTGAGACTTGTGATGACAGGGCTGTTATGTGAGAATTTATTATGAAGAGTGAAAGTAGATCCCAACAATTGATTCTAGTTTCTCAAATATTATTTGTCTGACAATAATAAGACATATCAGAGGTTAAGCATCATATTTGCAAAATAAAGAGTTCAACCTCAGGCTGCACTGGCTACATTTGCCGCTCAACAAAAGGACCAGAGTCTTAGTTGTGCTTGTGAAATCAATCCTCATGTGTGGTATAAACTGCCTCTAGAGTTTGATCCTGGCATCCAGCAAATATCATTGTGGAAATTTATATATTTCCCCCCCTGCCTGCATGGATCTTCTGATTATACTCCATCTTCCCACCTCCTAAAATCTTACTGAATGATTAGCTATAATTCATAGGTTCATACTAGGTTAACTACCCCTGTGGGCCATTTTAAGCATAGCCAGTTACCCCATGTAAGAATCAAACCCTGCACCCTGTGTCTGTGAGGTAAACACATTAATCATTATGCTAGCCTCCTGATCCTCAAACATAGGTATTAAATACTAACTTATAAGTAAGTTGTCTTTGTGGGCCATTTTTTTAAGCTTAACTAATCCCCCAAAGGTGAGAATTAAACTCTGAATCTCTGAGGTAAACACCTTAACCAGTATGCCAATCCCCAACTATCTATTTATGTGAGTTGTTTACCTTTGCCTTTATGACCTGCTTTATCATTGAAAAGAGTCTTAGATAACAAAGACAGAAGTAAATAAAAAGCATCTCTGAGTTACTTCCCCAATTTTGATCCAGTGGTACTGTCTATGAGTTGAAGGCATAGTGGCTAACCATCAACAACATTATATACGACATTCACAATGGCCTGGAAAGTATGTGTAAATGCCAAAAAATCAGTTTTGAGATGGCAGCTATGTGATTTCAGAAGATAACTATACTGGAAATTTAACTTCTTTGCCAATCATTGTTTATGGGCAAGGAGTCAAGTTTAGGAAAGTCTGGCAGAATCAAACATCTTTTTTGGAGAAAAATCTAGAACTGTGCCTGCAAATTTAGCAAATAGTCTTTTTAAAGAGAAATCTCTATTTTAGCCAGTAAAACACATCTCAATTAACTATGCATGTATATGTCAGCATTCTGTAACTGATTGAAAGGGATTAATAGGTTTCACTCAAAAATTCATAACCTATCTGTAGTCCTTAGCGCTTTACTGTCAGGGCCGGTGTTAGCATTTTGGGGGCCCCCAACAAATGTTAAGTTCGGGGGACCCTAGACTCTTCAATCAGAGTATCACCCTGTCACTGTCTGCCACCCCTCTGAAACAGCCTTCTAGTTCATTCTGCAAACGTTTAGGTCTACTATATACAGAATGACCTGTAGCTATAAAGCTCTACAGTACAACAGGTCCATGTACCACACTGTGTTCACCCATCTCAGAGAGACGTTCACAGTTACTGGTATTTTAGTTACAACAATGATACATTATAGCAAGTCTATGTATGGGTGTGGACTTAGGTGAAATGCTGTGTATATGCTCTAAAGTGTATTTTTTTTTTTCTTTTTATATAATCTTTTCATCCAATGATGGCTTGAACAGAAATTATGATTAAGGAAAGAAATTCCTTGTTACTGTTCAGTGTTAGTTTTCCTTGCATCCTTTCAACTCATCTTTCCTGACCAAGACAGCACAGTAATAACCATTTAGGAAATAACCCAGTTAAGCCAGGGTACAAGAAGCCAAAGTATTATAGGTGTTCTGGGATGCATTTTAGAGTATTTTTCCAATCTTTTAATTTAATGGTGTCTAAACAAAAACCATGAGTAAGAAAAGAATTTCAGATTTTTTTTATTTCAAGGAAGACATAAGTCGTGCCTAAGGCTTAATATTCAAAGATGACAAAATAGCAGCTAACAACAAACTAACCAGCCATTTGCTGCCTGGATACATAGGTCCAATCTAGGAATACGGTCTGCTTCCCTAATTCCCCCCCCCCCCCAAAAAAAAAAAACAGTCACTGCCTATGCATCCCTCTGGTGTTAGACTGGGATGAAAGCAAAGTTTCAAACTGCCACAGTCATGTGTTTCAAGTGAGTGCTGGCATACATTTACATAGCATACCTCCTCACTCCTCAACCCTACCCATCAAAGGCAGCTACCTGTATATGTGGCTGATGTGAAATTAAAAAAATGATTACAGTTATGTATTCTACTTTGTCTCTTCTAGACAGTACACTGCCCCTACACAAGCTATAGTAACCTTCTTTGCACACCTCTGAGTTCTGTGAGAAAAGTAATAGAAACAATGATCACACTGTCCTCAGCCCAAACAAAAACTGTAATGACCTCATGTGCAAAACTCTATAGTTTTACTGTAATGAAAAGTAAAGAAGTAACCACAATTCCCCTCCCCCCATAACCTAGAGCAGCTTTCTGTACACTCACATCTGAACAGGGCTGGTTTTAGAATGGGTGCAGTTGGGAGCACAGGCCATTATTAGCTTTATCCTAACAGGGTCAGCCCTGTTCAGGTTAAAGACTGTAATCAGAAAATTAATACATTTTTTTCTCATATTTCTCCCACCAGCAACAGCTTTTGTGGGGCCCTCACACAGTCAAGATGATTAAGGGAGCCCCCTGTATCAATTTATACAGTCTAGGGAGGGGAGACCACTGGATTCCTTGAAGATTGAAGTGTTTGAATCTTCTGTGATATATTTTATGCATTACTTTTGAAATATAATTACTTGTTCGCTACATTTTTCACTGATACCCAGAAGAATGATATACGAGTCCTGGCATTATTAAGTGTATGCAGAGATAACAATCAGTAATACTTTTTACAAGCAGACACAAAAGCCATAGCAATACTAGTTTTGTACTTATTTCAGCAAATAGCAATACATTGTGCAACACTGATCACACCAGATCAGTGAATGCTGTTTAGCAGTTGTCAGACAGCAGCAGGGTAAGTCACTTTTATTTACCTTGGTGAGGAGTAATGCATACCTGTCACTGTCTCTGATTACACAGACTTTCCTTGATTTTGCTTATAATTTTGATCTGTCCTTTGTAAAAAAAATTGATTTGCAAATAAATCATTCAGGGATACAAACAGTCAATAATTCCAGGTATCAGAGGTTTATACTTTTTATTGTCCAAAAAATGCATGTTGATGCAAAAGATGTTATTCTATTAACTTATTTAAATAAATTAGAGTAATATTTACAACATATTTCTGATTTTGAGCTTTTGTTCTGCTATTATGTTTGGTATAATCCTGATTTCTTCTGCAAAATAGTTGCGAGTTGTAGTATCTGGTGTTCTACCGGGTTCCTATAAGATGACCGAAGACGCATTCTTTTGAATGCATCTTGGTAGAACTTGAAAAGACGAAAAGGCAAAATGACGAAGCGGCATATAAGCAAATCCTTTCCCGTTACTTTGCTGTTTTCGTCACTGTAGTGCGATCTCGGAGTTGGTATATTTAAGTGGGGGTGTTATGTTTAAGTGTTTTTTTTTCCCCTTGGAAAAAAAATCGCTGTTCTACGCGTTTGAGTTTGTAAGCTTTCGCTTACATGGGGTCGATAAATTATTGTTCGCTTTTCTAAGCGTTCGATGATTTAATATAGACCCGTTATACCAATATGTATAAAACTCCCTGAGGAAAAAAACATCCCTGAAGATCAGAATCATCAGCTCTTCTTAAAATGCAAGGTTTGCACTCAAATTAGTCACTCGGGCCTGCTGATCTCTTTACTGCTTACCTTGCTTATATTCATTATCAGCTTTATCATACCAGAGCCTTGTTCAGGTTAAAGAGCATAATCAGGAAATTAATACATTTTTCCTGTCCATCAGTTGCTTTTGGGAGGTCCCTACACAGCCGAGGATGATTAAGGGGCCCCTTGTGGCCACAGGTATTGCGGGTATTTAAACCTGGCTATGTTGTTGGTATTAGTGGAGAGAATATCCACCAATCAGGGTTTAACTAAGATAGAGGCAGTATGGGAGTGGTAAAATATTTAATGGGATTGTGAAGCCTGTTACTTCATAAAACACTGTTACCATAACCAGAGATATCTTTGAATTTTAAACAAGATAAATCATTTAGAGTTATTACCCACCTGGTTTATTAAGTATACACAATTGCTGTACTAGCTTTTGTTAGTTTGACAGACATGTTACAAGATATCAAGATAAATAACTTGCTGTGGTTGTGGCCCCCCCCAGGAACAGGGGGCCCCCAGTGACTGCAGGGTTCACTGGTGCCTAAAGCCAGCTATGTTTACTGGTATGCCCAGTGGTCTGAGGAGTTAGACTGGCCAATGTATCTGAAGGTCTGAGCTCCTGTTGTTGAAAGCAGTGCAGCCAACGGCAGGCAGAGTTCCTGCGTTGGAACAACTGTGCTAAACATCTGATAGGCCTTAGTACTGTAATCCAAATAAAATATGAAAACAACAAACTGTCAGGACCTACCAAAGTAATAATAATAATACCCATTTATTAACCAGGTAAGCCCACTAGACATTCAGTCCCTTTTCAGGGGGTGACAAGGGAGCAATGTCTGGTTAAGTGACTTGCTCAAGGTCACCCAGTAGTCATATGAGGACTGAAGGAATCAAACCCTGCTCTACAAGAATTACAGCTCAGTCTTCAACTTAAATTTCATAGGTCACTAAAGCTAAGAATGGATTCAGTAATAATGTTTATTATACATAAGTACTGTATTTATGATTAAAATCAAGCAAATCTGAATGTAGACAATATGCTGATTCAAAATAAATCAGTTTCTGTTTGTAACTTTCTTTTTTTCCTTGTCATTTTATGTATTACCATGGAGCCGACATTTCATAATGAACTAATTCATCCTCCTGATAATCACACTATGGATGTTATGCAATTATTTCTGTCACACTAGCACCAGATTTCTTGTGTACTTATATTTAAGTAGTAAAATTCATATTCTGAAATGAAAATTTGAAACTTTGTGGATGAATTCCAAGATTACATATTTTTCAGTACCTCTCAAAATGAAACTAAACTCTAAGGAATAATTCTGGAAAACAGCGGTCTTGGCAGATTCCCACGATGGTTTTTGCTCTGCTTGTTACAACACAGAGCACATGGCACAAGTTGGGCTGTGAATGTCTGTGTATTTCCTGTTATCTGTTTCTGCTTAAAGTATTGCCATGTCATTGCATGCTGGTAGGAAACACAGTTAAATGAAGAGAACGAGCCATTAATTCTCAGCGATTTATTGAAATGTGTAGTATCTCTGCAATATCCTAGCTCAGTGCAGTCACAAGCAATAAATGTATCCGAGGCAGGCAGTGGTAAAATAGCCTCTGCTGTGCTGGCAGTTTCACTGTCATTCTGTTTCACCACCTGTCATGCATCATTCCCTTGTTTATATTAAGTAAGTCAACTACCAAGTGTATGCAGCTCTTTAAAGGAAGCCAAAGTAGAGGCAATAACAAGTCTGCAAAGTCTGTGTTTCTTCTGTCAACAGTCTGTGATTGCTTTTTCTCATTTGGTGCCACAGCTGATGTTATAGAATAACTGGCTACCTTCGGTATCATTTTAGGCATGCAGAATTTTTTACTTATAATAGCAGTTGCATCTGTTGTAAGTGAAATTCATTTCTACATTTCAGACTTCTGACAGGAGCTTATAGCACACAGTTGACCGTGCAGTTACATTTAAGCATAAAGAAAAATTTCAATGAACATTTAAAACGTATACATTTATCGACCAGTACAGCAAAGGAAATGAAGATCCCATTTTTTAAAAATTGTTTCTGATAATGCTGCATATTTGTGGTCTGACATAAACATTCTCACAGTTGTACTGATCTTTTACTGCCTCTCACCTGCATTTGCATGTGTCTGCCAGCCATGTTCCATCGGGTCTATATTACAATATCAAATCTTACAAAGATCAAATGTTATAATATCGAACCCGTAATGTCAAACGCTGAAAACAGTGAAGGTGCAGGACACTGAATTCTTTCCCAGGGAAAGAATTCGGTAGGCCGTTGCTATGGCTTCACTGTTTTCAGCGTTCGATATGTTGGAGCGTTATGGTTCGAGTTCAGGTAAGTGTACAATTGTGTGTAGGTTAGGGTTAGGGTTAGGGGGTGGGTTAGGTGAGTTAGGGCTAGGGAGCGGGTCAGGTAAGTGTGTGGTTGTGTGGACGTTAGTGTTAGGGCGTGGGTCAGGTAAGTGTGCGATTGTGTGTAGGTTAGGGTTAGGGGGCGGGTTAGGTGAGTTAGGGTTAGGGCGTGGGTCAGGTAAGTATACAGTTGTGTGTAGGTTAGTGTTAGGGGGTGGGTTAGGTGAGTTAGGGTTAGGGCGTGGGTGAGGTGAGTGCGCGATAGTGACAGACCTTAGGGTTAGGGTCGGGTTAAGGTAAGTGGATAGCTAGTAGTGTATGTAAAGTTTAGTTTAGGTTTAGGTGTAGGATTTTAAGTGTATGTGTGTGGATTGCTGTTTTTTGTGTGTGTTTGTGTTGTGTGTATGTTTCTCGGAATAGCGATTTTTTTCCCTGGGAAAAAAAATCGCTATTCTGACTGTTCGATGTTTGTGGATTTCGGTGTTTAGGGTTCGATATTATAACATTCAATCTTTGTAGATTTCGATGTTAAAATATAGACCCGTTCAATCTACATTACTTTTCATGGTGGCTGCTTTTTTATAAACATATACCTGCAGATGTTGCTCCCAAATCACTCTGCAACTGTAATACTTTTAATTATTGATGTTCATACTTACCAAATGCCTATCTTCATACTGCTTTACTAAATGTTTGTATTGACTTTACACATTATCTTCTTATTCCTTGTAGGTGAAGGACAAAAGCTGATGAAGTTGTCATTCAGGTCTCACTCTGATAGCTTTGACTCAAGATGGTTGTTTCCTCTGCTGCATTACCTGACTCCAACTGTTTCTTGTGTACATTTCAGAACTGCATATGATACTTCACTTCAGAAAATAGCTGCAAATGCAGTGTTAGAATATTTCATAATGGTTGTTACCCCTTCTTATTTGTATTGACATCTCTCTTTCTGTTACCCAGATTCACTTGGATGCAGTTTCACATTGCACAAAATATTACCTCCACATTAGTTGTTCTGTTATTTTGTCAACAGCAAACTCTGACATGCTAAGCAGGTCCAATAAATGTTTTTTTAAGTGTATTAATGTTACCAGTGTTGCATAACTATCATTGTTTTGTCAACCCATCTGTGTGTAATTATTACCTCACATCTGTCTTGCATCCTTTTCTGTCTGCATCATTACCCTCAAAGTCAATGCAGGGTTTTTGTCAATCCAGCCCTATGAGTGTAAAGGTCAATCAGAAATTACGAGAGCAGGTTTTTACTCCAGATTTACAAGAATTGTATTTTTCTTAAGGGTGACTACTAAAATAATGCTACAAAGATGAATGATGAATGACCCTCAAACATTTACTAGTTCCTTGTTTTATTTTGCATTTGTTTACCAGCTAAGTTCACTGGAGACAACTCTCTTTTTCCAGGAGTGACCTGAAAGCATTGATCTTTTTATGCGACTGACTTAGTCATATAGAATGCAAGTAAAAACAAAATCAAACCCAATACTAGATGAATAAGCTTCTTAGTAGCTATTATTTAAATCTTCCCATATATATATATATATATATATATATATATATATATATATATATATATATATATCTTATACGTGTCTTTTTTTCTCCCTGCTGGCTGCTGATCAGCAACCATGGACACTGCCATTGGGGTTTGCTTGAGCAGTCCTATGTCTTTCTGTTTCCCATATAGGCATTAGAACAGTCTTTTAATTTCTCCCTTTTTCCTCTGGAACATCAAATTTGGTTATCACTCAGTCCTCCTTTACTCCATGGGTGACAGATGGTCACATAAGCTATCATATTCACAGCTATTGAACAGTTCTGACACTTTCTGTTTCTCTTATTGGTATAAGGTCTGAAATTTTTTGCTCCTGGCTACCTAATGCCTATCAAGCTTACCCCAAGGATGACAGTTGATCACATAAGTGGTCATGCACACAGCCATTGGGGTTACCTTGAGGAGATCTAACCTTCATGTTTCCCATATAGGCTTTTTCTCCCTGCCACTTGCTGACTATAAAGCTTTAATATCAATTTGACCTCCTTCACCCCTTAGCTGACAGACAATCATGCAAGTTATTGTGCATGCAACCCATTGGGGTTTTCTTCTTTAATGGACCTAATACAAGAATTTAATGGCTAACTTAAGGAAGGCGCTGTATTTTTGCTTCTGCAAATATTTATTAACAGTTAGCTCTTTTGTTCATAGCACTAGCAATTTAATTTGGATTCTATTAATGAAACAGAGACCATCTTTGTGCAGCTTGTAAGAAAGAATATAATGACAGTTCTAGAAGCTCTTCTGTACAGTTCATATTTTCCATACATACCATACCTATCAACCTCTTAGTACAAGAAAACTTATGACCATTTATTTTGTAGTCATCTCTGTTTTATTATGTTTCATGATGCTGTATTGGTTCACATTAAATGGAAGGCTATTTTTACACCAACAAATACACATTTTTTGCAATAAAAACTGTAAAACAAAACAATAATTTATTATCTTTGTTCCTGCCCTGGCTGCTGTGTGTCCCTGGCCCCTGAGGATCAGCTCTATTCTCTTTTCCTCCTATCCTGCACAAAAGGACCTGCCTGGTCATTAAGGACCCTTTAATTTCTACCTTCAACCATCCCAACGACTGGCCAACAAATCTCTGCTGCTGAAGCGTATAACTCCCTGTTTTAAAACAAGATTAAGAAAGTATGTTCCATCCTGCTCCAACATATTAAGTATAGTTGATCTGATTTATTTCATACTGCACCTATTATTAACTTAGTCTGTTCTTTGCAAAGTACAATGTACCTAGTTTAGTATAAATTCTAGACACTGAGTTAGGAAGCCAGCAGCCAGACTCCTCTCTGCCCTTGTACCCTCTACTTGTCCCCCTCTCTGACTCCTCTTTCTGAGCCACCTCAAACTGCTATCTCCATTACAGACACTGTAATATACTCCCTGCCCACTAGTATCTCTTTTCCTCCTCCTAACTGTCTTTTTAATTCCTTTTTTGTTCACTTTCCAATATCCTATCTTATACCTGCACTGCTTCACCACACTCTACTTACCTGTGACCACTTTCCCTGCCTTGGAAATCTCCTCCTCCCTGATTGTCTCTGGAAAGTCTTTCACATAGCTGCTCTAACCCTCCTCAGCCCTCTTAATTACTTGGAACTCCATTATTTCTATACCCACCCATACCCCTTCTCTTTTTTTTTCTCTCAACTCTATTACACTCCCCCCTAATACTTTAGCCCCTTATCCTTATCTTTTATATCGTACTTATTAAAGAGTAACTCTGCGTAACCTGATTTTCCTGATACCTTTGCAGGGTATTTCTTGCTCCTCCCTTGTCTACCTGCCCTTGCCTTCTCTGTCTCCTCCTCCTCCTCCCACCTCACTTCCTGCCCCAAAGGCATATAGGGGGCAAGTCCATTGTGGCGCCATCTTTATTATCTTTGTACCTGCCCTGGCTGCTGTGTGTCCCTGGCCCCTGAGGATCAGCTCTATTGTAAGTACGATACCTGTACAACGATTTGTCTGCTTTGTCTTGTAGTAAAGTGTTATTAGTTGCCTAATACATTAATTAGCAGTAACCACGGCCGGCCTTAGGCATAGGCGAACTAGGCGACCGCCTAGGGCACCGTTCCAGTAGGCCTCATAAAGGGCGCAATGTTTATTTATTAATTTATTTAAATTGTATTACTTTTCATTCAATCTGTAGCACCACACCAGGACTAGAGAGACAAAATTTGCACTCTACTTGATGCCCCGTCTCTAAGTCTGTCTTGACAGTACTGTGATGTCTAGATTGCGCCTCTCCCCAATCGGTAGCAACAGCATTGTAAAGAATCCGAATCTTGCTAAAAAGCTGTACATTGATTCTTAAAGGGACAATCCCATTCTGCTAAATTCGGACGGAGATGAGTTTTATAAGGGGTAGTCACATAGCATGTATCAGCAACACCCACAGAGTTCCATCATTATCCAACCCCTCCACCTCCTATCAGCTTAATGTGAACAAGTGTAAGTTTTGTGTAACACATAAGTTTATATTCCCCTGAAGAATACGGAAGCTTTTTAATTTTATTCCACCATCTTCCAAAGATGTCATTTGCAATTTATAACTGCAGTATTTGTCAGTGACAATTTGTAGAAAACTGCTTCGCAAGATGGGCATTTCATGATCACTTATCAAATATACATGGAGATATCAGTTTAAAAATCCTGTTTTTAGTTTTTTTTTTAAATAGTTCTCATTTATAAATGCCAGTGCAAGTGCATTCATAAATGAGAACATAAAATATGTATACTTGCTATGTGATCACAAAATGCCCATTTCATGATCCAGTTTTCTACAAATTATTATGCACAAATGCTGCAATCATAAATTCCAAATTATATCTTGTTAAAAAAAGTTCTTTAGATCCTGATTTTGCTTTCCGTAGTATGCACTTGCTACTTTATTGCGGAATGTTAGTTCCGTGGTTATTGCCGGTTCCGTCGTTTTTTTTAAAGTCTTTTTAAAGCGTGTATGTGCGTGTGGGAGTATATGCATTTAAGAGATGGCAGTGGTTGCTACATGGCTGATTTAAGTAAGTTTGTGCTGGCAGCCCCAGAAATCTGTGCTGCTCATACACATATTCCTCCACGATGTACACATGTACAGATTGCAGTAGGTATTTTCTGGATCATTTAAATACCTTCTTTGAACCTAGGAGAGGTGTGTTTGCATGTGTGTGTGTGTGTGTGTATGTGTGTGTGTGTGTGTGTGTGTCTGTGTGTGTGTGTGGTGTACGGGAAGAACAACTCAGTCAGGTTACAGGTTTCACTGTTTGTATCTTAAACCTCCTGTGATGGAGGCACATGGAACACGATCCTTTAAGGACATCAAGTATTTCAGCTACACAGTTTATAATAAAAAAATGTTTTACTATTGAGCAGCTTATGTTTACTCGTTTGCATTAACTTCTGTTTCATTCTCTTTTATAGTAGGAGTGTAATGGCATTCCCTGTTGAATATTCACTGCTATGATAGGCAGGGAGCAGGCAAAGATTACTGGCATAATTTCTGCAGCGAGACCCTTTGCATGCAATTAGTTGGACAACCTGATGTGACTGTTGCTTTCCTATTTAGTTTTTGTAGTAACCCAACACCATGCATGTTTGGACTACAGAAGAGCATGCCTCATTATTTTAGCATTTTGGGGATGACATGTGGGATGCATATAGGTAGATTGTGTCCGGTGGCAAATCAGAACATCCTTTTTTTCACATTACTTGGTTATATCTGAACCTGTTCACTCAGATCAGGGACAGAGAGCGACACTGTATGAGGTACAAAGACAGAAAAAGTGGGACACCTTTTTTATAGGTATCATTCATTTAGAAAGCTAGTAGAGTAAATGAGTGTGTATTAACATGCATTTTCTGAAAAATGTAAAGTTTCCAAATATGCTTAGTGCTGTATTTTATTTACTTAGTGTGTCAGTATTTTGTTATAAATTAAAACATTTTATTAGGGGTAACAACATTTTGAGGCAAAATATAGGATGCTAGTTTTGCTGGATGTGAGCTCTGTTTGTATTGGTTGTCTGTCAAGGTGTTTAGGAAGCCACATAGTGAAAATAAGTACATTCTGGAGAATGCTTTTAATAATTTCTTCCCAGCTAAAGAAAATTATTTTTTTGTCTCTGGTAGATTATATGTAGGAGTACCATGCTTAGTATTTAAAAGTATCTGCCTCACAGCTTCATGGTCCAGAGTTCCTTAATGTCCTCTACTGGTGGACAGTGGAGAATTTGCATGTTGTATATAGTCAGTGTACACGAGTTTCCTCCCATCCCCTAGAGTATGGGATGATTGGCAACATACTAAATTGTCCTCACTGAAGTGGATTTTCCCTTGCCCTTGTGGCATGAGTCTTGGTTAAAGAGTCCAAAAAAGATTAAATTCACAACAATATTTACTTGTAACATGCAGGAGTAACTTTTTTGCATTTTACTCTTGGAATGTGAACAAGGGGTCCGCCTGCTTACAGTAACTATCCAAAATTGTTTAAATGCACTGTATCAGCACACCATCCTTAACCATAAACTTCATCCCCAGTGAAATAATTGATGTGACTGTAGGATACTGGAATGAGACTGGAGTGAATGGTTTTATCTGTTAATTCCCCAGAGCTGTGCTGAAAAGGTGACATTTTTTTTAAATGGACCAAGTTTCGTTGTACTTTTCAAAATTAATTCAGTACATGCTGTAGTTTAGTTAAGAATGGTTTATTATTTACAGATGCCAACAATATCCGAATACTGTCTCCAGTAACAGTGCTGATAAGCTGTAACAGTCATTAGAAATGTTTTAATATTCTGGAATGCTGGATAACAGTAACAGTGCTGATAAATACATCCAAAGTTTCTGCACCTGTATTCCAATTCTCCTAATAAAATGAATTGAAAGTCTTTTCCTCCTGAAGAGTATTATTAATATTCTGAAATGCTGGATATTTGACTGACTTCGGTACTCAAGCTCATGTGCCTGTACTGCAAAGAATATCTACATATCAGTCCAAATGAACTAACTTAACTGACTGTGTCTGAAGCATTTCTTAATACCAAAACCCTGTAATGTTCTAAATGCCTCTTAAGCTTTGGTTTACAAACCTTGTAAGATATGTTTGTTTTCAAAGTACTGCACATTCTATTCGGGTCTATATCAGAACATCGAAGTACTAAAACTTTGAATGTTCTGATATCGAACACTATTCATCGAACGCTAAGAATAGCGAAGCTGCAGAACAGCAAATTCTTTCCTCGGGAAAGAATTGTTAACGTTCTGTGGCTTCGCTATTCTTAGCGCTGTGGTGGAAAGTCATGGGTTGGGTTCAGGTAAGTGTGCAATTTTTTGTAAGTTAGGGTTAGGGGCGGGTTAAGTGAGTTAGGGTTAGGGTGCGGTTTAGGTGCATGTGCGATAGTGACAGACTTTAGGGTTAGGGGCGGTTTAAGTGAGTTAGGGTTAGGGCACAGGTTAGGTGAGTGTGAGATAGTTACGGAACTTATGGTTAGGGTTTGGGTTAAGGTAAGTGGGTAGATAGTAGTGTATGTTTAGCTTAGCGTAGTGTTAGATGTAGGAATTTAAGTGTATGTGTGTGGTTGCTGTTTGTTTGATGTGCTTGTGTTGTGTGTATGTGTTTCAGAGATGAATGTTCTGAATGTTCAATATTTTCATGTTTAGATGTTTTGGGGCCGATGAAATAGCATTCGCTATTTTCATCTTTTGATAACGTGATATAAACTCTTCTGTTCTTATCAGTATTTTTGACTGAAGGTTATTTTATTTACTGAAATTGTATACAAACTGAAAGCTTGCTTTAATATGACTGCATTTCTAGACCCATGCAAAAAAGCTAATTTTGTACATTTTAATATCTAATTTAACACCCAGATCCTTCCTTTTGCAGGGAATTCCTGATACTGAACATTCCATTTCTGATCCTGACCATAACAACTCTTCCTTGACCCAAAAATTCCATCCCTAACCCTCAAAAATGAATTGCCTGCCTACAATGCACACACCGTGTTTTACCTCAGAAACAACACTGCTCTCTTTCTTAGGGTGACTTGTGGTTATGCTACTGCCACACAGCCTCTAGCTGCATACTGTAGCCATGGCCCCAGTTCACTTACCCATTTATGAAACATACATTAAAACTAGTTCTCACAGCAAATATGAGCTATAAAAAACACTGTAGTAATGCTTTAGCAAAGCATGCTGCAGTTTGTACTGGCATCAAACTTTTCATGTTATGAACTTGGTTTGTTGTGATAAGTTTTCTGGAGACTACAAAACTCTTTTGGAATGCTGTGAATCTACATGGCAAGTCGGACTGAGAGCAGATTGTGCCTCAGGTCTGAATGAAAGCATCAATATTAAGTACTTTTTCCAAGCACAAAAATTACATTGACATTACATTTTTTTATTCAGAACCTAATAAATTGTTTTATTTATTTTCTGTTGTGTGTTTAAATTTTTTTTAAGCATGGATTTTTTTATCTGAATTAATTAATTGGGACACCGCCCACTTTTTACAGAGCTATGATGTGTCATTTGACCATGTGACTTTTGCAAAGTATTTTTAAATGGTTTAGTCCGTCTAGCATTTTCTGTAGAAGTTCTTGATCACAATAAAGGGAATTAGATGCATAAATTGTGTGTGTTCTCCAATGGAGAAAAAAGAAAATATTTATCTTTTTATCTTAAGGCAGTAACAGGGTGGGGGGGTTCTGGCCTAGGCAATAAAACATTTTCTATTAAAACTGTTATCCCAAAGGCAAGATTTTTTAGAGTACACATTATTTCTTCACTCACTTATCTGCATAGTTAGTTATTCATTTAACATTTATTAACCAGGAACCAGCAAGTAAGTCCCATTTAGGGCAATTCACAATGCATGCTATACAGTCGAGCAATACATATTAAGAGAATCTTGTAAAACAAGAGGAAAACAATTACAGGTATTCACTTCTGCATTACACACAATGAGAAGTGGAAATCTGCCTTTTCAGAGCTTAATATTCAGAAGCTGAAGTCATACAGTCATTAATTTTGTTAACATTTGTAGCCTGACTGAGCCACTTGCCCTTTTTCAGTGGAAACTTCGATCTGCATAAATACATCAAGTTATAGCTGAGATAAACACAATAAACAGGACATGCTGAAGGGATAGATTCCTGTCTTAGAGACTTCCTATACTCTGGAACAAGCTACCCATCTATGTCAAGCAAAGTTCTTCATTAGCACTCTTCAAGAAAAATCTTGATGAGTGGATGGGAAATAGGAAATACACCCCAGGGATCACTTCTGTGTCTCTGCTCGACAGTGGCACAGGAAAATAACTTTCTTGGGTGGCGTAAGCCATGGAACCTTGCTGGCTAGGCTTACATAGGCCCTTGGGCCGATAGCCTAGTACCTACCTATGAACCTATGAGCCTATAACAGCATCACATCACAATTAAGAAGTAAAACATGCTAAAATGTTTTCAGGGTCCCTATTAAAAGATCAAAAGCTCAAGTTAGCCACACATTGAAGTAGGGAAGATTAAAAACCCAGAAGCTTACTAAACATGTGAATTTGATAAAGAAAGGATGGTTATTCAGCAGAATACCTGGGAGAAAGGAAAAGAGGAGTACTTGTATTAATTGCAAGAGGAGCTCCAGTAGTGATAGAAGAGGATAAAATAATAATAATGGAAGATTTGTAGTGCTAAGGGGTCTGAATCTGAACTGCTTACCCCCCATCTTACTTTCTACGACTCTTCATATTTATTTATCAGTCACCCTCTTCAAGACTTTCATACAGTGTGATTTGATACCTCTGTACTGCCCACATTTGTGAATGTCCCCCTTGGTCTTGCAAAAAGTTGTTTTCTCAGAATTTTTGTTGTACAGTGGATTAAAAATATGTTGCGTGTACATCATCCTCTGTTCTTTCTACATGATCTTTTTTTTTTTCTTGCCTACATTATTTTTCCTCCTTCATGTCCTTTTTCATTGAAGAATCGGGTGTGGAACATGCAAATTATGAGCATCATATTGCACTGAATTTTTTGGTGCATAGTCAGTGCAATGAAGTGTAGTTTTTAGAGTTAGTACGGTGGCTTGAGATTGAGAGATATCCCTGAGAGATTATGTGTGGAGGTTTTGGTGAAGAGTTTGAGTGAGAGAGAGGAAGATGTCTCCTGAGAAAGGGCTTTGTGAATTTGTGATCCTAGAAAGAGATTGGCTTTCAAGTGTTGGAGCTTTATTTATCTTCTAATAGAGTGGCTATGTCCTCTGAGTCCAGATGTGTGATTATCAATTTGTTCTGCACAGTGCTGACACTGTTTCTAAGGTTTCTAACATAAAGAAGCCTTTCTGGTTGTCTTTAGTTTGGGTGGCAGTTTTACCTTATATCTGGATTTGGATAATTTGAGCAGGGTCTGGAGTCCCCTGTTAAGTTTAGCAAGATCGTTTTTTGCATCTTGAGAGCTGCATTTTATTTTTACGTGCAATGATTTTTTTTTCTTTTATTACAGAGCCTGTTTATATTTGGGTTCCACCACATTTGATTTGGTTTGATTTTGAATTTATTTTATTTACTTCAGAGGGGTCAGATGCATCTGTGCAGTTATTCACGTGTATAGAATTTGGCAGACAGGATTCTTCATAAGTACTGGGGTCATTGAGTTGGAAAGTGACGTTGAATTTAGCCATTGATCACTCACTTTCATCGGATTAGTCTTGGCATAATCTCTGAATACCAGGGTATTGGAGGATTATTCTGGCTGCAATATTAAGGTGAATGTGATTGGTCTGGGGTCTGATTTGACCATGAAGGGAGTCACAATTGACAGAGAGCAGAGCTATTCCATTTATTGAGGACCAAGTTCAAGATTATATCACCCCTTTTTGGGGTGTGGACTTACTGGCCCAAAAGTTTGTACCGAAGTCCACATGTTTTTGGGAGTACATTTTAGAGGATGTATATATCTCCCAGTTAATGGAGGGGTAGTTGGAAGTCCCCCTAGGAGAATGATGTTTGGCTTAATGCTTAGGGACTTCATACTCTTTAGGTAGGTGCTGTGTGCTGGGGGGGACATAGAGTGAATCCTCTAGTTAGGTTGGCATTGAAACTCTGCACTGGTGTAGTTCTCTCAATGGTCTTAAACCAGGGCTCTGTAAAGATGGGTATATCAATGTTGTCCAGGGTAAGGAGTGCTTGCAGGGACTGGAGTTTTCTTTTAAGGCTCCTTGCATTGAGCAGCAGTACAGTTACATCTAGATTCTGTTTTGTTATGTTTGAGGTTTTTGAAGACTGACATTGCCTTAAAAAAACACTATGAGGTGGACACCATTTTAGTCAATGTATGAAAGCCTTGGGGCATAGGTGCAGGCTGTCCCTGGCAAAGCAGTTAGGACTGTCTACCATTCTCCCATGCTAATATAAAAAAAAAAATAATAATATATATATATATATATATATATATATATATATATATATGTGTGTGTGTGTGTGTGTGTGTGTGTGTGTGTGCATATATGTATGTATGTACATAGGCAGTAGCAAACATTCCCTTAAACTATCCCCCCCATATAACTTTTTAGCACCCCCTAACATAAACCTCCTAACAAACATACCCCCTTCAATTAAGACATGCATGTTACCAGGTTACCAGAAGATACATTTGGCTTGGGTCATGTGAGCTAGGCTTATAAAGGTCCTATTGGTCGTTAGCATAGTATATACCTATGAACCTATAAGGGTATAGAGGACTGTATGTTATCTGTTAACCTCTTTGTACATATGTTAGTGAACATGCATATATCTACATATGTTTATGTATACACACATGTATGCATGTACTTTGGCTAGCTTTAGGGATTCCATATCAAACATAAAATTATAGAAAATTCCATTTCAGGGGAACTTTAGTTTTCTGTACCTTGTTTACTAGTGGAAATTTCAATCCAGTCATTGATACATGCATGAATACAGACCAAATAAATCTGCTTAGGGAGAGCTGTGGTAAGGAAATTTGGTGTCTTGGCTGGTATGGCCATTTTATGCCTGTTGGTCATGTCCCAACCAATGCCAGCCCCCATACCAACACTACTTCAGCCCCGTGCCAGTCCAGCCTACCATATTAGTATTATGTTGAAATTTTACATGTACATTTTATTTCTTAGTGTTTAACTTTGTGTCTGTTAACATTCAAACTTTCCCCTATTGCTCTTAAGCGTGTTTGTTATTCCTCTGCTGGATATCCCCAGCACAGAGGTGAAAGCCAACCAATGGAGCCATCATTTAAATATCAATGGGGGTAGTTTGTGCCATTACCTGCATCTTTACACTGAAAATTCCCCCTTCACTTGCAATTTAACTACATAACAGGGTTTCTTTTCTTCTGATAGTATGATAAACTGTTTACTTATTTTCATGCATTCAAATAATTGAAGGAAATAACTTGGAGTGGCTTTCATGGGGCTTCACCTACCTGTGGGTGTGGCTCAAATAGGAATGTTTCTGGAGTTTGGTGTGGGTGGAGCTTAAGGGGCGCAAAAGCACTACTTTGCCTAGGGCGCCATTTCAGCTAAGGCCGGCCCTGGCAGTAACTGATAAGATTTTTGCTCCAAAGAACTTGTAAAGTGTTTTGCTTAGTTGTGTTCTGTTAGGATTTTACTGCTGCTAATGTATCGTGCGTTTTGCAGTACTACTAGCCAATTGCCGGTATTTGACAAGGACAATAATGTGTTTTCTCAGGTGAATGTTTATACAGTGTCCTTTGATAGTTGGTGAAAGAGGGTTGCAGGAGTTCTTAACGGCTACTTGGAAGTTAGGTGCCTCCCACGTGGACTTTCCCTATTGCTGCTTTGAGCATTTTCAAACGCTGCTCTGTCTCTGGTGTCTGCTATCTGCTAATTATACTAGTGGTCGTTAAGTGAGGCGAGTGTTCATAACACTGGGTCTATTCTTAGAGTGCAGTCTATTTTTTGTTTTTTCAAGCAGTTCTGTTTTGTTTTTATGCGGTTTTTGTACACTCAAGCAGAAATAGTACTGTAATCCTGCAATAGCGTTTTATCTCATAAAAGCTAGCGATCTTATTGTGTTGGTCCCTGCAAAAACAAAATAAATAAAAAAAATAAAAACAAAGGTAATAAAACTTAACTGAGCCTGTCTAGCTCCTGGGGTACTCTTACTTGAAGTATGCTATCCTGCGATAGCGTTTTATTTCATTACAGCTAGCGATCATATTGTCTTGGTCCCTGCTAAAAAAAAAAAAAAAAAAGAAATAGAACTTAACTGAGCCTATCTAGCTCCTGGGGTACTCTTACTTGAAGTACGCTATCCTGCGATAGTGTTTTTATTTCATAACAGCCAGCTATCATATTGTTTGGCCCCTGCTAAAAAAAAAAAAAAAAAAGTAACAGAACTTAACGGACTCTGCCTGAAGTACGCTATCTGCGATAGCGTTTTCTTCACTTTGAGACAGCATTCCCTTTGATTTCTTGTTTATTCCCTGCTAGAAAAATAACAGAATTCAACTGAACCTCTTACCGGAGTACCTAGTTAGCTCCTAACTGAATCCACCTTGAAATACGCTATCCTGTGATAGCGTTTTATTTAATTCAGTCAGCGTCCCAAATGTTATGTTTCCCTGCTGAAAAAGAAATAGAACTTCACTTAACCTCTTACTGGAGTGCATAATTAACATCTAGGGTAATCTGCCTAGCAGTACACACTCCTGTGAGAGCATTCTATTTAAACTCATTTAGCGTTCTTCTTAATCTAAGGCTTAACTGGCCTCTGACTCCATTTTCTCTCAGAGTGACTGATTTAAAGTGCCTTAGTTGCTGCTAATGTATCTGCTTACTACCATCTATGCCTGATTGACTTGTTATGTTTAGGTGTTGATCTGCCAGCTATCTGTTTTTGGTGGGCTGGGCTGCTTAGCTGCTTTTAGCGATCAACAGTAGAATGCTCTGTTTAAAGTCCTGACCATACAGTTGTTGCTACATGATCGCTTAATGCCTCTTTAGCCATACTTTGTATCCACATTTGCCCTGTAAATAAGGACTTCTTTCTCCTTGTGCAGGCTTACAGAAAGGCCTAACCCCCCCCCAGATTCAAAGCCTGCTGTGTTGCTTTTAGATGCTCTTTCTTCCCCTATTAGATCTACATGTTAACTGCTGTCTTGTGAATGTTCTTTTGGCTAACCTCTGTGGAAGTTGCACACATCTTTCTTAGTAGCCATTACCTGCACATCATTTCAGAGTACTAGGCCAGTAATCATTGAATTAGTTACCCTGCCCTAAGTAGTAGTTTACTTAATAAGCTTAATAATAAGCTACTGTGATTAAATGATTGTTAAAGAGTTGCAATTTAGTAATTCTTTTTAGTTTTATGCCAGCACAAGTCAGACATTGTTTATTTTTTATTTTGTATGCTTACCTTTTACTTATTGTAATTCTAAAGAGCATCTCTCCAATCCCTTGTGGTTGCATATTTTACGTATTGTTTAGACTGTGTCATGGTAGCCTTCTTGAGGTACTAATCTAAGATTGTGTTTTTTTGTAATCAATACACATTGTATAATTACTGACTGCTCTATGTTTATCTTATTTTGCCTAATAGTACCACTAGCATTTTTTTGTAGCTTTCACACCTTATGTTTATCTTATCTTTCTACTCCTCCTAGCTCTTTTCCTCCTATCCTGCACAAAAGGACCTGCCTGGTCATTAAGGACCCTTTAATTTCTACCTTCAACCATCCCAACGACTGGCCAACAAATCTCTGCTGTTGAAGCGTATAACTCCCTGTTTTAAAACAAGATTAAGAAAGTATGTTCCATCCTGCTCCAACATATTAAGTATAGTTGATCTGATTTATTTCATACTGCACCTATTATTAACTTAGCCTGTTCTTTGCAAAGTACAATGTACCTAGTTTAGTATAAATTCTAGACACTGAGTTAGGAAGCCAGCAGCCAGACTCCTCTCTGCCCTTGTACCATCTACTTCTCCCCCTCCCTGACTCCTCTTTCTGAGCCACCTCAAACTGCTATCTCCATTACAGACACTGTAATATACTCCCTGCCCACTAGTATCTCTTTTCCTCCTCCTAGCTGTCTTTTTAATTCCTTTTTTGTTCACTTTCCAATATCCTATCTTATACCTGCACTGCTTCACCACACTCTACTTACCTGTGACCACTTTCCCTGCCTTGGAAATCTCCTCCTCCCTGATTGTCTCTGGAAAGTCTTTCACATAGCTGCTCTAACCCGCTCCATTCACCCTGCGGGCTCACTCCGCTCCCCTACCCTACCCCCAATTCCCACCCACCCTCAGTGGTCCTAGCTTTACTCCTCCATTGCCACACCCCTCCCACTATTACTCTATCACAAACTACTTCCACTGAACCGCACCCCCTACCTCAACAAATACCTAATTAAGCCATTTTACCTTTAGTACCACTCCCTAACCTTTCCATACCTTTTCCTGTACTGCTATAGTTTGCAACCTCACTCTTATAACCACCTTTTATCCAGTTTATCTACCTGCCCTCAAACTACTACATCTCATATAACACTTTTCTCCTTCTCCCACCTTTATACTTACCTACCTCTATCCCTCCCCCTACATATTCTAACTCCTCGTTTACACATTCTAATGGACCCAGCAAACAAATTTTTACTCACAAACCTACTACTCTTAACTACAACTCTTACTGCTCTAACTATTCCTTACACACTAACCTTTTTTGAACTTTCTTCTCTTCCTGAGAAACACCACCCCTACCAACAAACTCTACCTCTTTCTCACATAAACTCACTTAAACATAGTAACATAACTGCCACCTTTATTTACATACTTCCTAAGTACCATAGATCTATCCATGTTACTTACTTCCCTGTCAAAAAAACTCCAATCAATTACTACAAAATCCTTAAATTTGTACAATATCCCCTACGACACCCCTTATTAGATGGTGATATTCATCCTAACCCTGGCCCCAATACTAATACTCACAATAACCCCCACAATCGAACATTTCCTATTTCTACTACCCCTAAAAGACCAGCTAACTCCCTCCTTATAGCTCACCTTAACAACCGCAGCATAAACAATAAAATTACCCACCTACATGCACTATTACAGGTGCACTCATTTGACATTCTCTGTATTACAGAAACATGGCTAAAACCCTCTACTCTGGACCAAGAGATTACCCTCCTGGATATAATATCCTAAGATATGACCGCAAAATTAAAAAGGGTGGAGGAGTAGCCATTTTGTATAAATCTGAACTCCAAGTGTCACCCTTCATTTTGCCACTACCCTCAGATACCAATGCAGAAACCCTTACTGCCAAGCTAAAAATCAATAACTCCAAATCTATCTATCTAATTTGCACATATCTCCCTCCTGGAAATAACATTAATACACTTGAAAACATACTTAGTCACCTATCTACCCACCTACCTCAGGAAACCATTGTATTAGGAGACTTTAATATAGACTGGACAACCTGTAGTTCTCCCAGTCCTACCAATCACATAAATCTACACAATTTCTCACAGATAATAACCACCCCTACTAGAATCCATAAGCCAAGCAACAAGGAAACCACCCTAGACTGGATTCTTCTCAACAGCCATCTTGATACTTATAAACCAGGAACCCTTCCCGATGATATCAGTGACCATATGCTAACCTATATCATTAAACAAAAAATTCATAGCCCTAACACTAATAATTTTAAATCCTCCCACTCCAAAAAATTATTTAATCCAGACAGTTTCCAAAATGAACTAAAAGCATGTGACTGGTTACCTATGTCACATCTTCAACTTGATGAAGCAGTGACCTTCTTTAATACTAGATTCCATCAAATCCTAGATTACCACGCCCCATTAGATCATCCCATATAAGAACCAAAATTGCCCCCTGGCTTACAAAACATACTAGGCAAAAGATCCTCCTCAGAAATAAGATTTGGGCCAAATGGAGAGCCTCCAAAAGTCCATCTGATCACCTTTACTTTAAACAATTAAGAAATGCTACCAAGAAAGACATTCTCAGAGACAAAAAAGATTACTACCTTAACCGTCAACAAACCCACCAACTAAAGTCACAAAAAGTCTGGACAGGCATTAACAAACTTCTTAAACCAGGCCACTCTAAATCTCCTACCCCTTCAGGATTTAACCCTAGTAACTCTAACCTGATACTTGATGCCTTTAATAACTGTTTTACAAAAGCCATTCTAACCATAGCTAATACTTTACCACCCATCATCACAACACCATTACATTCCAATAATACTGTAACTCCAACCTTTCATATTCAACCTGTACCCACATCCCTCATTTGCAACTTCCTTCAAAAACTTAAACCATGATCCCCTTCTGCTGACTGTCTTCCAGCAGAATTCCTGCAAATTGCAGCTAAAGAAATCGCCTATCCCATCTCCATCCTTATAAACAGAACAATTTTAGAAAGCAAAATCCCTTCCATATGGAAAGTATCTCACATTATCCCTCTACACAAAGGTGGATCATCTACCGAGCTCTCCAACTTTCGGCCTATCGCCTTACTCTCTCCAATAGCTAAAATAATGGAAAAGTGCATACATAAACAACTACTTGCCCACCTTCTCCATAACAATTTACTTGCAGACTGCCAGCATGGTTTTAGACCATTTCATAGCACAACAACTGCCCTGCTATCATTTTCTGACTCCATAAACAAAAATTGTAATAATAATACTTTCTCCTCTGCACTGTTTATTGACCTCCCAAAAGCCTTCGATATGGTGAACCATAACTTGCTTATTGACATACTAAAAGCCCAATCACTCGATACACAAGCACTACATTGGTTTAAATCCTACCTTGAAAACAGACAACAAGCAGTACTTTGGGACAATACTCTTTCTTCTTCCCTCCCTGTGAACATTGGAGTACCACAAGGCTCTATATTAGGACCCCTTCTCTTTTCATTGTTTATTAATGATCTACATACCAAAATTCCTCAAGCCACCTGCATACAATATGCAGATGACTCGACTTTAATTTGTTCAGCCAAGTCCATAACCTCTCTCCAGTCCCTCACTCAAACAGTATTTAACAGTGTTGAAAATTGGTTTATGCAACACTGTCTCCTTTTAAACCCCCAAAAAACAAAATTACTGCTCTTTGCTCCTACTCATAGGTCACCTCATCCACACTTCACAGTCACCTCTAGCAATGGAACTAATATATCCCCTGACTCTACAACCCATCTACTGGGAGTAACAATTGATAACAACCTTAGCTATGATGACCATATTAATGCTACTATAAAGTCTGTCAACAAAAAACTAGGCACCCTTTACAGAATCAAACCCTTCCTTACCCCTTCAGCCAGAATCACTATTGCCCAGACTCACCTAATCTCTGCCCTTTTCTATGCTTCTGCAATATATACCAACCTATCTAGAAACAACCTCGCCAAACTTTCTACTAGTTACAATAGCATAACCAGATTTGCCACTGGCACCCCTTTCAGAACTTACCACTGTCATAACCTCAAACAACTGGGATGGTTTGAACTGCAGAACCTACTACTTTGTCATCAACTTGTTATCACCCAAAAGATCCTTTATCACCCTAATAATACCCCAATCCTTACTAAGCTGATTACCCTCTACAAAAATCTTTCAACTCTACGCTCAGCTAACAAAATTCTAGTCTCCACTATTAAATCTAAAAACAAACCTGGGGACTCACTTTTCACCAACACAGTAGGAAAAAGCTGGAACCAGCTTCCTAGTGAACTTTCATCTCTTGCTACCTCTCATCTCTTTAAAAAGCATCTTAAAGAATATCTTAAAAATCACTGGCTTTGTCCCTGCTCTAACCCAGACTGATATACCCTGACTGTTGTCTCCTTCCCCTTTTTGCTCTCCTTACACTTCTATACTCCACTGTTCTATGTCACATACCTGTAAATTTTTTTTTTTTACAATTCAATATTGTCTTTGCTTTTTTGATTGCTCTCTCTCAAATTTTTGCTCACATTATTTGATCTGTGTGGTAACCTACTAAGTACTCTAAATAACTTATGTCAACCTCAATGTAACAATGTCCTGTAATTTGTTTTGACTATTACTATATATTGTAATCTGTCACTACTAATGCTTGGAGCTTTTCTCCCCGGGCCTCTACTGAAAATGGACATATATCCAGTTAGACTAGCCCAGTCAACAAATGTAAAATAAAATAAAATAAAATAATAATAAATAAATAAATTTATCAAAGTGATTATGTTACCTAATTTATCCATAACTGATTTGTGACACTGAAATCTAAGCTGAATAATCTGAAAAGAAAAAGTCCCAGCAAAAAGGCTTGTGGAACAGCAGTGGCTTCCTGATTCAGGCTGGGCAGCTAGCCCCCACTGGATTGTTGAATTCTAGTGTTTATTATTTATTTGAATTTGTTGCTAAGGATATCCTCCAACCCATTACTGATGGATTTACTGCGCATCAGCATGTCAAATGGCATCAGAAATATTCAGACTAGGGTTTTAAGCCTCTTCTGCAACATTAACAGAATGGTTTGCAGGGACAGGTATGTCTCACAGAGGATACCACTGCTGTGGGACAGACTCCTCATCCACATGAAGCAAATTTCTTCCCTGTCCATATTCAAGTGCAACTTAGATCTATGGATTGGAAAAAGAAAAATGACCTAGGACTCCTCTCTGTACTACTAGTGGACAGAAGCAGCTCCTAAATTCTTTATCTCACCCATGAGTCCACTCAAATTATCTATGGCATGATCCCAGTTATTCTCATTGGGGGTAATATATAATTATTGACCATGGGATGAGTAAGGCCAATCTATAACCAAATGGGATAGGTTATTTCAAACACAAAAAGGGAAACCAGCCTGTCAAGGCTTAAAATGACCCATAAGGGCAGCTAGCCTAGTACTCACTTACGAACCTGTGAACATATAGAGCATTGATCACAAATGGCTAATTTCAGTCTGAGCCCAGAAAAAATAAAAAACTACAACAATACAAAACAGTATGTATAATGAGATATGCGTATGTATAAGATATGTTTCATCAAATATCAGGTTCTTTGTAACTAGATTCCATTACTTACTGAGATTGGGTAACAGTTGACTAAGGTGTTATGTACTTTTCCCCACTGTTGGTCAGTTTGAAGTTAGTACGTTTTTGAGAAGTGGTGATGGTGGTGAGGGAGGAGCCTAGCCCCTGAAAAAAAATGGAAAAACTTTTCATGTCTTCCTTGTATTTCTTGGACAAGTGCTTCTGTGTTTTTCACCATACTCCTTATCAAGATCAGATCATAGTAGAGTAAGGAAGTTTGTTCTTTCCCCTGCTGCTGTGCTGTCCTGGAGATAATATATATATATATATATATATATATATATATATATATATATATATATATACACACACACACACACACACACACACACACACACACACACACACACACACACACACACACACACACACACACATACACACACACACACGCTATTTTCTGTGTTTTTGTTGCTTTCTGATAGGTCACTGGTTGATGACTGCATGGCATGGCATTTGATTGTGATTGCAATCACATGAATGCTCCAGTACAGATCTGATATAATAAATCTGCATTCACATCTAGCTTAAAGAAATCTGTATCCTGGCTGGGGAAGAGGATGGTAGTGCACCTTCACATAATATTTACTAGTATGGAGATAAGTTCTCAATGAGAAAGTTAAAAAACAACAAAAAATTGATGCCAAATAGATATTACAATTTAATAATATATTAAGAGCTTTCATCACAAGAGGAACTTCTTCAGAACAAATGCTTACATTGCAACCACATTTGTGATTTTGTTTGGCAACTGTTATGTTTTTTTTATTTTATTGTCAAAGATGTTGATTATTCAGTCAGAAAGTTTGGAAAGAGTGTAGAGGAGGACCATGATGAATGTGTTTCTTCTTCTTTTTTAAATACGCAACAGAATGGTGTCTTCTGCTTTTTAAGCTTAGCCTAACTGCACTGGGTGATCAGCAGCACCATTTTGTCAAGGGGCAATGTGTAACTTCATTGTTATGTACAATAAACTAAAATAAACTGAATGAATCAACACATAGCCACCCATACCCCATTATCTCTGAATATACTGACTCAAAGACAGTTATTTTTTTTAATTTAGATTAAGATTTGGATCTGAACAGCGACAATGCAGATGACTGTGTATTCCCATCAGTTCTGAATGGCTTGATTCTCACAGATTGGTCACCTTAGTGTATGGCAACATTGTGGCTATGGGTATGGAGTAAGAATGCTCAGTCACTGGGTCATGATTCTTTTTTTCTGTTTATGCTAACCACATTTAAGAGATCTGTAACTGCAGTTTTCATCAGCATATTCTATGTATTTATTTTTTTGTGACTTGCTATCTTTCACTTGTAGCTAGACTGTTGTGTTGAACCTGTCTTATTAGCTGAAATTCATTTCTAGTCTCAAAGGGCTATGATTCTGCTTGATTTTTTAAAAATTACTTTTACTTTTTTACATTTATTGATTAAATCTCTAGTTACAAAACTCTCCAGAGAATACAGTGAAGACATGCCTGATTACATTGAGATCATATATGTAATTTTAGGTAGGTCTATATTAGTTTGTCGAACACTAACTTCAGTGAATGGCAGTTCATCGAACATAAATCATTGAATGGCCATTCAGTGAACGTTCACATCAGTGAATGTTTTTCCCAGGGCAGTGAGTTACTTGGCCAACATTAGGAAATTTGCTTTTTCCCCACTGTAGTGTGATCTTAGATTTGGTATATATAAGTAGGGGAGTGTGGATGGTGTAGCCCCTCCACCTTGGTGGGATTAATATACTGCGGTGTATGTGATGGTCAGTATGTTGGCCAAGTAACTCATTGCCCTGGGAAACATGTTTACTGATGTGAACGTTCAATTAATTAACCTAATCGCTGACTCACTTTTGACCTGGCTTTAAGTGATTACATTTTTTATTTTCTCATCTATAATTCTAATAAAAAGCATTAAGTCATTCCTGTGCAGGCAATAGCTGTTAAGGTTAGGAGTCTTTTAAGTCAGTAAATGAGCCATGGATTAAAAAGCGGTCTATATTTTGCAAACCATTTCTATGGGTTCAGTTTTAAGTCATATCAAGTTCTTTATTTGAGTAGATAGATGTACTGGGTCGAAGGTGTAGTGAATTAACCCGTATATATTGTAAACTCTTATGGTTTATCTATGCCTATTTATGAACTATAACTGATGAGTATGCATGGTGCTGTATATATATATATATATATATATATATATATATATATATATGTGTGTGTGTGTGTGTGTGTGTGTGTGTGTGTGTGTGTGTATCCATATACATACATACATGCTCTTACATGTGCACTTATGGTAAATGATTTATACATGACCAGGACAGTTTGCACCTGTGAGCAAAACACAAGTGGTTAATTTGCAATATGTGTGCAAACCAGCATCACAAATGGTGGGGTGGTAATTACATGGGGGACTCCACAAATGGTAGGGTGGTAATTACATGGGGAACTCTGCTGCTGGATTTGGGAGCATCACATTTTACTTTCAGTGATGGCCATAGTGGGTAAAATCCGACTTACTCTTACATTTGTGACGCATTTCTACATTATGTTATTAATTTTAACTGGCTGTAAACAGATAGTAGAATGCCACATTTTATTTTACCCTTTAGGGCAGCATTCCTTCCTATGGAAGAAACTATTTCCAATAACTTTAAGGAGGAAGAAATAAGGAATGAATCATCTTAGCTCTTTAGTTACATGGGATGAAACAACCTGCCCAAATGCACTGTATAATGATGAAAGCAACATAAAACACACATTTTAAAGCATTCAAAAGAACATTCATAAAATATGCACAAACATAAATTAGTTATAAGCTATAATTAAATATTTAAAACATTAATAGTATGCATGCATTGAAATAATGTTATTGATGCTCAGCGAATTATGGCACTTGCAACCTAATATGTACATAACAGAAATTAATAATGTGGTCCAATATATGTAGCAGAACTGTGACCTCATCTGTTTTTACACAGTTCTACACCTATTTAACGTAACTGTATTGTGATTCCTTTTTGAATGTATTTTACTTGAGCTTACTGTATGTGGTGGTATCCCGTCCTCAGGAACATTTCTTTGATTGGCTCATATACCGCAATTGTGATTGGCTGTAATTGTGGTATCGAGCCAATCAAAAACCTTGTAGCACAGTCAGTGCTGTTTAATGAGGAACAGTGGAGCAGTTATTTGATTGGTTTGTATACCGCAATGCCAATTGGCAACAATTGTGGTATACTAACCAATCAAAATTCGTGTAGCGGAGCCAAAGCTGTTCAATGTGGAACAGCGGAACAGTGCGCTAGTTAAGGGCTGAATGTGGTGCATTCCGCATAATCCGGAGCACTTGGTTGCCCAGGCTGAATGGGAGGGGCCAATGGGAAGGGGTGCAGCCAACTAGAAAGGGGAGGAGCTATGCTCAAGACCACAAAAAATGGAACTTTAATTAAATAGGCTACCCTGGGTGCCAAACCATCATTATGAGAGTCCAATCAAGACAAAATGAAGTGTAGAAGAAAAAATATTTCAATGCATTGGCTGCATGACAGCTTACTTAATTCTAGATGGAAACAAAAACGTTATGAGGCATGAAAAAATAAATTACTTTTTAAATACATTACTGGAATGCCAGTCAAAGTCAAGTATAAGAAAAACAAGCAGCACTCAACTCAAGCCCCTTCTCCTTGCACTGCAGTTCTAATTATAATTTATAGTCAGCTTTATAAAAGTACCAAGTAACATGCTGAAAGTAGCAATCGCTGCAATATTCCCACTTGTAAAAATGTTTCTTATCCAAAAAAGACTTGCTGCCTGACAACAACTATCTAATTGTTTCATGGGGAAGACATGATCAAAGTAAAAAATGAACAGCAAACAAGAAACAAGCTCAAGATAAATTGCTTAAAGGATTACTGCACAGGTTATGGATCACACACGATAGCTTGGCATTCTGCTTAGTTTATGGGTAAAGCTTGCAAAGATGACTGCAAGTCTCCAACAAAGGTAATGAGCTTTTTAAAATACTGTAATCCTGTCCTTTATTACAAAATACCCAAGGCTTATACGCAATCTAGTTATGTAAATATTCTCTGCATGGCAACAACAAAAAGGCTTTCAATGTTGGTAATTCTTTAACAGTATGCTTATTGAAGCATACTTGCATCTTACAATCTCAGACAAGCTTACTCGATGGTCATTAAAGCATTGCTACTTATTCAGAAAGTGCCTGTTGCTCTGTGTTTAATAAGAAGCATAAATCAACAGTATAAAAATATGACAAAAAAACAGAACATTCTGCAAAATCAAGGACAGATGAAAAGCCACTGTAGTACTTGGGTCTACCTTGGATGGGGGATACTCTGCACACTTACACTGTATAACTGCTCCTTGCCTTGCTTGGACACATCCAGAGTCACTAAATGGGGGATTGGGGGTGCAACAAGTATGTCACAATTTGAAATATCTCTGGCTGACTGTGATGGCCCTGACACATTTGTCATACCTCTCAACCTCAGAGCAAGAAATATGGACAAAGCCATATATAGAAGTGGGACAAAGGCCCAAAAACAAGGACAATATTTAAATATTGCTCTTATAAACTTAGAAAGATAATAGAATAATAGGTCTTGCATTGGTATGAATTTTCTGAAGGGTATGAAATCTGAAACTCAAATGTCTGTCATTGTTTTCTAATTTCAGTCTTCAATTATTTGTCACTAAATTTGCCAGAAAACCACAATTTTATGAAAAATGGACCAAAAATGATGCAAAAATATAAAATAGTCACACAATATAGCTGGGAACCTGTCAAAGAAGGGACACTTTTTAATATTAGTACTGTTAAGTTGAGCAGTTGACAAAATAAGCAAATCTACATGCATTTCTAAAATAAAAGTAATCTATAACTTTGATTATTACAGTTATTTATTAATTGTAAACCCTCCACGTTTTCTTCCAAAATTGTTATTTTGCGGAGGGATTATTAGAGGGAGAGCCAAAATCAGGGACAGTTGAGAGGTTTGGATATGCCTAATTCTATAAAGCAATTTATTTGCACGTACCTCTCAACCTGTTTATGCAGGAAATCTGGACAAGGCCAAATATATTGGGGGAACATACAAACAGTGCTAAAAATTGCTCTTGTATAAACTTAGTTGATAGAATAACAGGTCTTGCTTTAGCATGCATTTTTCTGAAGGTTATGAAGTCTGAAACTCAATGTCTGTCATTATTTAGTGATGTAATTCCTAAATGATTTGCCAGAAAACCACAAATTTTATGAGGAACAAACCAAAAATAAGAAGCAAAAATCTAATCATTCTGTGAAAACCTAGACAGTTGAGAGGTATAGTTCAATTGGGGTTGTCTTTGAGTTTGCTGCCTTTCCCCCTCACAAAATCATGGTCGAATGGAGCCTCCTTCCTGCAGCCATTCCAATGTCCCATTGCTTGGCTATTTCACCCCATTTACCATAAAAACTGTAATGTGCATACTGCTTTACTTCTACAATGATTTGGATTTCATTTGAAAGTTTTATTTTGCATTTTACATCAGAAACACTATGACATCTGCTTAACAAAGCAATGCAGTCTCACAATGAAAATAGACTTAGCATTAAAACTTCTCTGCCCTTGAAACTCACTTTCATTGAAACAGCAATTGAAACCCACATTTAAAGAAAATACATTTGACTAGTATAAAGATTAGCTTTGGACATCTTGCTGATTTCACTAAGTTTAAATGTAGCTTTACAAATGTGTTGACATTATGAAACAAGGAAAAAAAAATAAAAAAAAATCACATTTAAAAAAAAATATCTTTAGCCTGTCATCTTATATGTCTTATGAGTTATTCAAATCTAAAGGCTATTATTGCATTTTGTATGGAAATCAATCTGCATAAACTCATAAATTCAGTCTTCTACACTCACATCAAGGAGGAGCAGCAACAGTAAATTTGTCCCATCATGCTTTGACATCCATTAGTTGCAGTGCAATTTTGGTGAATGAAAACAGACCTCTGCTTAGGGTCATATTAACAACAAAACTCCTAGGTAGCACAAACCATGTACCTATTTGCTGATACACAGACTTGCTCCCTAAACACTTCAGAAAATAGCAAGGTAATGCAGTCACATTCACTGCTGCAAGAAAAGTTCAAAAATGAAGTTGTTTGATGACAAGAAGTCATGGTGGAACATGGGGATGGCAGCAGGAACGCATTACTTCTTACACATTGCCAAAGTCTTTCATGACCACCTTAACTACACTGTTATACTTAGAGCAGGCTTTTCAATTATGTGACATGAAATATGGTTTAGTTACACAGTGCCATTGTAACATCATCATTAAGAATTATTACTGTCATTAACCCAATATCCATTCAGAAAACAGAAAGATGTTAACACACAAAAGCAGCTTCTAAATCCGACTGGAGCTTGTAAATCATTGAAATACAATAGAGCTCACACACACTGGAACTTCTAAATCCATAAATGCAGTTTGGAGCTTGTAAAGAAATGATCTGACAGTTCGGACAGATAGTACCTGAAATAAATGCAGTTCTACAACAGAGCTCACACACTGGAGCTTCTACATCCAAATGGAGCTTGTAACACACACAAAAGCAGCTTCTAAATCTGACCAGAGCTTGTAACACACACAAAAGCAGCTTCTAAATCCAACCGGACTACTGGAGCATGTAAATTATTGAAATACAATAGAGCTCACACTCACTGGAGCTTCTAAATCCAACTGAAACTTGTAAATCATTGAAATAAATGCAGTTCTAAATCCGACCGACTGTAAATGCTTGGACAGACACAGTACCTGAAATAAATGATCCTGCTTCTAAATTTCACAGTATTAGTACCTAAATGATTTGACCATACCTGAAATAAATGCAGTTTGCAGTTCGGAGCTACTAAATCCATGCAGCAGTAACACACAGCTTCTAAATCCCTGCACTGGAATGTACATTTCTGGTTTCCCGGCTCTTGTTGTTCCTGTTTGCTGTGGTCTCGTTTCAAGACTGCAGACCTTGCAGTCCGATCCCCTTCTAGTCTATGCGGTGCTAACTGCATAGACTTCTGGGGCATCTGCAGACTGATGCCTTTGTCCTGAATCTGGACTGTTAAGACAGCAGTCCGGATTCAACTTTCTAAGTATGCATGCGTGCATTTTAAGAGTTTACCATTGTAATTCACAGCTGGGGGGGCTGCAGTCCTGCAGTCGGATATCACGAGCCGCCACTGATTATGTGATCTTGCTGGAATATCTGGATCCCATATTTCAAGCATTAAATAGGTTGGAACCTGTTTACTTTAAAGTGTTGCTTTGCCTATGGGCCACTTCATCTTCTTTGTACATCCAGTGGAGGACTATTGGTGTTTCTGACATTTTGCATGGAGTATTCTGGTGTAAACTTTTCCATTTGTGCTTACTTGGAGAATTGACTACCTTTTTGGTAAAGACTGGAGCCTTCTTTTGCAGTCTTTAGGAAATTCCTAAAGGCCTATTCTATTTCACAAAGTATTTGTATAATTTTTAATACACTGCAATTTCATTGATTTTAATACTAATTTAAATTTGCTACCTGTTTTAAAACTAGTACCTAGTTTTAATTTACTATTACAGCAATTGTGTTTTAATGTCGATATACAGATATGTTTGAAGAAATAACAAGATCAGACGTTTAATGATGTGTTAGGCAAGATGAAAAACAGCTCCATTCCTAAGACTATATCATAATATAAGTTATATGTAATGTAACTCAATATATGTTCATTAATTTTCTAACACAGACCTGTTTCTGTGAAAATCAGCAGCTATGTATTCTGTTCAACCCCTCTTTAACAAGTAGTTCTCAAGTACCAGTTTTGACATTTCTGCTCTCTGCTCATCTCTGTCTTTTTTAATAAACAGACTGCATTGACTCTCTACAAATGCCATGTAATCCTGCCTGTACACCAACAGAATGCTTATCTACCATTCTGGGCTATCCCACTCCATCACAGAATCCCAGCCTGAATCTCACTCCTGTCTTCAGTTGTCTATTCAGTCACAAACTCAACAGAGTCCAAAATAACAGTCTTTGGTACAAATGAAAAACTCTCATCACTTATCATTAAGTGGGTCATTAGTGATCATGAACTCTTCCTCTTGGAAACCCTCTCCCTTTTGGATTCCAAAGTATAACAGACAGATGCTAAGGTTAATAGGCGAGAAGATTTCTCACCTTCTAGCTCCAGAAAGTAGGAATGCAAAAGACAAAGATATACTTCTGGCCCATCTAGAATATGGACTCCCAGTTACTGCAGTCATTATAAAAAGATCCTCTTTATATTTTAAAACAACCTATATCAGAATCTGCAGTTTCAGCTCTCTTGACCCACCTAAAAATATCACTTTTCCATCCTTCTCTAAGCACACTGGCTTTCTGTGCAGCAATGAATGACCGTTATTCTGGGTTCTGTGCGATTTATGCTGCTTAAACAAGACTACTTCCATTCCTTGCAAGAAGAGGCTCCTTAAGAAGTTCCAGCTGGCATCTTTGGTTCTTGTCCAATAGTGTCACAGCACTCAGAAACCCTTTATTAAATTTTAATGTAATGACAATAGCTGTTTTTAATCCTAAATTGTAAGATTTCTACCAACAGCCTTTAAACATCGCCCCAATGCAGATTTTATGTATAAACTCAAATAATGCTCAAAAGATGAAGCCCAATGTTCTTTGTGTAATGGACCAGATGTTAACTGAAAAACTTGACTTCCTCCCTGTAGGATTAATTATCCCTTCAACCCCTTTTCTGAGATTCCACGTGCAACTGATCTCATCTTGCAGTTCCTAGGACTCTGCTTCAATCATTTTGCTCTGCAATTTCTTACAGAATTATTAACATACACATCTCCTTTGAAATATCTTTTCTTGTCTTATTTTTCTAACATTCAGCCTGTCTCACACTCCTTATATTTTCCTTCAAATGATTCTCAGTATAACATAATTGTAGTTAGTCTTATATTCTATTATTTCAGATACTTGTCCATATTTTTTTTTGTTTGTGTGAAATTATACCATCCAACTGATCTGTATATGCTCTTCTGTTTCTCAAAGACATTTTATCAAATATTTTACTTTATGTACATAAAATATTTCACTTGCTATGTGTATTCCCACATGTTATTTACAGCTTTTACTGTATGACTATTTCAAATTATATTAACATTGACTTACTTCCTCTGTGCTGCTTTGTGCTTGGCACCCCAGTAGTGCTTGCAGTTGCCTTGAGATGAGCACATTACCCTGAATAACAAATTTAAATAACTACAGAAATTTAAATAAGTTCAGAAGAGTAAGATAAAAAGGCTATGGGCTGGATTCAGAAACTTGTGCCATGTCACTATAAGCAAATTTGAGTAACAATCAACCCTAAGCTTAGTATGGACAATTCAGAGACACATACTGTGAAGGTAACTAAAAAGCCGTTTAGCTGGGTGCGGTATATGCTAATGGCTGTAAAGTAGCATGGTAACGATGAACATTATGAAAATGAGCATCCTAGTGCATGAAAAAGATGTAGGTAACATGAAGTTGCCCACCACTGATTATAGGAGTTCATGCTGCAAGAATTGTGAAAATGTTACTTTTTTCAGTTCGGTTTTCCTCTAATGCCGTAAAAAAATATTTTTCAGCTTTAAATCTGGCATAATGACAAAGCAAGTATGAAACCTCACTAGTTAGGTATGTTAAACTGTAAAAGTTTGGAGTTAGCTACTTACAGAATAAGCTGGTATTGTAAGTCAATGATCTGTATTTATTGCTGTTCTATATGTTCTTTCATACTGTGATTAGGATTGGTGTTATTTGAAAAAAAAACACAGCTGCAGTCTCCATGACATTGGTACACTGTACACACATGTACTATATTAAAGTGCCTGGACTGATGATATTAATGCATATTTACCTGCAGCCTTCAGTAAGATTGTGTAGATACCTCAGCAACTTCCAACTACAACTTATGCAGTGGATATGTTGATGGCTTCAGGTACTACTCCCAACCTTTGCTCATTTTTCCAGCTATTGCAAAGGAAGTCCAATGTGTGTTTCACTTGTCAAGAGTATAATGCCCACACTAATATGATGTGCATGTTGTCTCTTTCATTCTGCAAATGTGTGACACACACCATTAAATTGTGTATGACTGAAGGTTTACTTAGACTGCTGATGTAGCTCAAAAGATGAAAGCATTGCCCTTTTAGGTTGCAGGCACTGCAAACTATGGGTTCAAGTCCCCACTGGATTATATTTTGGCACATCATTGTTAAAGGGGAGTAGGTGTTTTCATGATCACTGCATTATAGTACATGTAAAATAGTCAGACTCCGATTATAATTTACCTTCATTTTTTATATATTTTTATACTTTTCTCTCCCCATCCCCTTTCTTGCTATCCTTTCCACAATATGCATTTCTTTGTTATTTATTTGGTTTCTCTGTCATGCTAATTTAGGTGAGTGTACAATGATTATGCAAATGAGGGCTCGATGTACACAAGGTTCTAAATCACTCAGTTTCTGCATCAGGTGCACTGGCTTAACTTCTTGCTGGTTATCCACTGCCTTCTCCACTCCACAGTGTCATGAACATACCTGGGCACCTGCAGGCAGGGGTGCACATGCATGGCTCATTTCATAGTACTCAGGAGATATCTGTAATCCAAGTTAACACATACTGAAAGTGGAGTCATCGTGATAAATAGTTCACTACCACCGTAGTCCAAGAATTGGGGCTGCCATATTTCATACCTCAAATTGCAACATTCAGTCACCATCATACATTATTTATTTTGGGCTTTTCTGCTGCCACCGGTCATGCAAATGACCTTATCACCAATGGGCAACAGCTGGCACATGTAAATATGGGTTCAACTGGAAAATTTCATACATTTTTCTGTGCAAAATGCAAACTATTAAAGTGGCAAATACAGAGTCAACCAAAGAATTCATAGATCAAATGTGGTACCTAGAGGAGTCCAATAATATTCCTCCATCTCCTCCACCAGCATTATACGTTAAGGTTCTTTGAGGAAGACTACCAAGGGCCTCAATATAAGGCAGAGGTCTGGAGCAGCCTGGCACAAGAGGAGACACATGTCATTGTCATACCAAGAAATGGTGAGCAATGCCACTACCATTACAATGATATAAAAAGGAGAAATCCTGACCTTCTGGGCCCAAGTATGGTGAAGCCGAGGGAGCAGCCACCAATTTAGTACTGTAAGTGAGCCATGCAGACTGCCACTATCTGCCCAGCAAATGTTGAATGAACTCCCAATTCTTTCTCCACAACTCCTGACCAGATTGTAGGGAATGCCCAGCTGCACAGAAGGACGTTTTAACACCTGAGGGAGCATCAGAAAAGGTAGTGCAACTTTAAATGTTATCAATCCTCTCAGTTGTCATACCAGTAGTTAGAGTACGTATGGGGTTTTCCACTGTTGCCACATTTTCAAATTTCTAGAGTAGTATTTTACTGTTGGATAGATATGACTTGCTGGCAATGTCATTGACTGAAAATAAATTATTACTAAACAAGCACGTTATGTGCACTGTCAGCTGTTTACGATTTATCCTATAACATTATGGTGTATAAGATGCTAAGCTAATAATCTGCTGCAAGTGCAACAGATATAGTAAGAAATACTTATTGGCCTACTACTTTGGGCCATTTGCAATTTAACCTGTTATTTGAAAAAAAACGCAACTGCCCATATAGGGATTGTTCAGCATAAAGGAAGCTAGGTGTTTGACTCTATGGTACATGGTATTGGCAATTAGGTTTCATGTTGAATATTGAGAACTATAGGGCTGATTAGATATATGCCAGTGGTTGCAGGCTTCACAGACTCATACACGTAGCTCAACATGTTAATGTGTTTCCCCTTGTTAAACTTTTCATTCTGCAAGTGTTGTTTTGTTAAATTCGATTTTTTAGAAAGTTGATCTTATGGTATCGGACATATGACGTGCGACTTTCTGAAGAATCAAACTTCTGACATTGATCAATATATTACTAGACTGCTGATGCAGCTCAGGATGCAAATGTGCAAATGCATTGGCATTCAGGTTGCAGGTGCTAAAGGTTGTTGTGTCACGTCCCCTATAGTTTGCATATTGGCACATCATTGACAAATTATGTCACAGCTGCAGTCTCCATGACATTGGTACACTGTACACACGTGTACTATATTAAAGTGCCTGGACTGATGGTATTAATGCATATTTACCTGCAGCCTTCAGTAAGATTGTGTAGATACCTCAGCAACTTCCAACTACAACTTATGCAGTGGATATGTTGATGGCTTCAGGTACTACTCCCAACCTTTGCTCATTTTTCCAGCTATTGCAAAGGAAGTCCAATGTGTGTTTCACTTGTCAAGAGTATAATGCCCACACTAATATGATGTGCATTTTGTCTCTTTCATTCTGCAAATGTGTGACGCACACCATTAAATTGTGTATGACTGAAGGTTTACTTAGACTGCTGATGTAGCTCAAAAGATGAAAGCATTGCCCTTTTAGGTTGCAGGCACTGCAAACTATGGGTTCAAGTCCCCACTGGATTATATTTTGGCACATCATTGTTAAAGGGGAGTAGGTGTTTTCATGATCACTGCATTATAGTACATGTAAAATAGTCAGACTCAGATTATATTTTACCTTCATTTTTTATATATTTTTATACTTTTCTCTCCCCATCCTCTTTCTTGCTATCTTTTCCATAATATGCATTTCTTTGTTGTTTTATTTGGTTTCTCTGTATTTGTTTTACATCTATATGCAGCAGCATCCAGACCAGCACCCCTGCCACCATCATCATCATCACAGCCATCAATGTCTCCAGCAGCTGCCACCACCATCATCATCATCATCAGAGCCATCAATGTCTCTAGCAGCTGCTGTCACCGCCACACCTCTGGCAGCATCTGCAGTGACTGGTGCCACCAGCCCTGTTGAGGAAGGTGTTTCAGTAGCACTTGACAGAAGCAGTAAGAGTAGAGATGACATGTATGTCATCCACTGGCAGCTGGAATAAATAGCGGAGGCCTTATTGTTAGGTGCTGGGTGGCCAGCCAACTAGAGACCCTCCTCTGGTGATTCAAGGAGTTGCATCTCTGACCCACACTGACATTAACATCAGATCCATAGTCTAGGGGTGAGGGAACCCAGGGTGGGAAATAAACTCTTAATCAGTTGTGGCTGGCAGGGAGTGTGGCTGCACACCCCATCCTATCCCCATCCTAGTGTTTCTCTCCCTTTCTGCTGTGAGTTAGATGCCTTCTTTTCCAACTTTCCCCACCCCTAATTGCTTTAGCACCTCCCTTTTCAGTCTTTTCTGTCTTCTAAGCTTGTGTGCTCCTGCTACCTACCTTCCTTTTACTTCCCTTACTACCTTTCTTAACTTACTCTTCAGTAGATTGACTTTTCAGAAAGTTGAACTTCATATGGTTGAGACCATATGATCGACATTCTGAAAAGTCAGTGTTTGCATGGAGACTGCAGTGCAGTGGTGACTGGGGAATTTACTCTTTTACCACTGTAGTGTGAGCTTAGAGCTAGTATACATAATTTACAGGGGTTATGGGGGGTGGAGGAGGGCTTGCCCCCCAGCAAAAAGACAGATTTAGTTTGTTTTGTTATAGGTTCATAGGTTCATAGGTTCATACTAGGCTATCTGCCCTAGGGCATTTATAAGCCTAGCCAGAATGTGTTTGGCTTTCACCACCCATTTTAAATTTATTTTGCTATGCCCTTTTTCGAGGTTAGTATACTGTGCCTCTGTCTAACAGTAACACAGAAGTGATACCCGGGGTAAACCTACGATCTCCCATCCACTCATCAAGATTCCTCTTGAAGAGAGTCAATGAGGGACTCTGCCTAACCTAGACTGGGATTTTATTCCAGAGTGAAGGGAGCCTCTGGGTTATGAATCTGTCCCTCCAGCATGTCCTATTTATTTCAGTAGTGAGGTTCAAGTCTCTCGAGTGCATAGCTCGATGGGATTTGGATTTTCTGAGGTGCAGCATGTCCATTAATTCTGGGTTGGACATGGCTTTATACGTCAGGCACAGATCACCTCTGAACAGGCAGTATGCCACTGAGTAGAGCTGGAGTTTCTTTAACCGGGCAGCATATGGCATCTGTTTGAGCCCTTTGATCCTCTTGGTGAGGTACTTTTGGGGTCTTTCCAGTTGCTGCAGGTGTCTGGTAAAGTACATCCCAAAAGGGGCATTGTACTCAATTATGGGGCTTGATGAGGGATGAGTAAAGAGGCACGATGACCTCCCCTGATCTAGATGTGAATCCCTTCATGATTAGGTGGGCTATATAAAATGTTTTTCTAACCACTTTGGCCATGTGGTTGTCAAATGAGAGACTGCTATCAACTTGGGTCCCCAGGTCCCTAATTACTTCTTCTGTACTTAATGGATTACCACCTATGTGGTAATTTGTGGGCACTTTGTTTTTGCCAAAGGGGATGACTATACACTTTTGGCATTTAGCTTGAGGCCATGGCTCTGGCACCAGTTGTCTGTTTCTATGAGGCCCTTTTGGAGGATGCTTGTGTCAGCTGGAGAGTCGATTATGGCACCCAGTTTGCAGTCATCTGTGAACTTGGTCAGCCACAGTCCTTCCATGTTGGCCTGTACCTCCGAGAAATATATACTGAACAAGAGAGGTCCCAGGACTGAGTCTTGTGGGACACCACTTGTAACTGGTTTGGAGTCTGACATGGCTCCAGCAATTCTAACCATGTGGGTTCTGTCCTTGAGCCAGTTTGCAATCCATCTAGTGACATAGGGGTTTATATTTAAGCTGGTGAGCTTATCTATAATGCCCGAGTGGGGTATTGTATCGAAGGCTTTTGCGAGGTCCAGGTAGGCTGTGTGGACCACCTTCCCCTCGTCAATGGCCTTGGTAACTGTTTCAAAGAAATCAACCAGGTTTAAGAGGCAGGATCTGCCCTTAACAAAGCCAAACTGTGTAGGATCCAGTGTCTGTAGGTCCCCAATATCTTTATTTATGAGGTCCATGATGATCCTTTCCATAGCTTTGCAGACCAAGCTAGTCAGGCTTATGGGGTGATAGTTTCCAGGATCCGTTGAGGCACCACCTTTATGGAGAGGGACCACTGTTGCTGTACGCCACTCTTTGGGCACATATCCTGTAGTAAGGCTGAGATTGAACAGTAGTTTTATGTTTGGGTTTAGCTCTTCTTGGAGTTCATGTAGGATGCAGCCCGGGACACCGTCTGGTCCCATTGATGTGTTTTTTGCTTTGGAGAGGGCGGCTCTTACCTGAGCATCTGAGATGTCAGGGGGGCAGCACTCTGCTGGGATAGATATTTGCCCTTTGGTGGGGGGGGGGGGAGTTTGCGCTGAACCTGTCAACTAGGATGTTGGCAATGTCTGTGGGTTCAGTGTATTTTTTGTCATTTTGGACTAATTCTGAGCATATCTGGGAATTACCACCCAGGTTCCTAACATAACTAAAGAAAGCCTTGTGATTATCCTTAGTGTCCTGTGCAATTTTTCTCTCAAGCTGGCCTTAGACAATTTTATGAGTGCCCATAGTTTTTTGCTAATACTGATCAGTGATGCCTTCCCTTTTTGGGATTTTGCTCTATCATTTAGTAGCTTCCTCCTTCTGTTGTATAGTTTGTTTATGGCTGGGGTCCACCAGACAGGACGTCTGCCTTTGGAGGATTGGGTCTTGGTTTTATTTGGGATCGCATGATCCATGCATTCCTGAAGGTGTTCATAGAATGCGTTTATAAAGGATTCTGCGGTCTGGGCCGTATTTTCCACAGGCCCGAGGGCTTTGAAGGATTCCACCTCGGTTTTGAGGAGTGTGAAATTTGCTTTAGAGAAGTTTTTCACTGTGGTTTTCTGGGCAGGGGGTGGGGTCAGGATGTGAATATCCAGTGAGATTAGTTTATGGTCTGATCTTACCAGTGAGAGATACACTTCTGCTCTGGAGCATAGAGTCCCCATGTTGGTGATGATCAGGTCCAGTATGTTTTCCTCTCTTGTGGGAGTGGTAACAAGTTGTTCCATAGCATTTGAGTTTATAAATTCTAGCAAACTTTGGGCTAGGGTGTTGGAGCTAGAGTAATGCTCCCAGTCTATGTTTGGGTAGTTGAAGTCACCCAATATAATGGTGTTTGGAGAGACCTTCATATTTTCCAGTGTTCTCAGGAAGGCCGAGTGGGGTTCCTGGGTTTGGGAGGGTGGTCTGTAGCAGGCTATAAACTGGAAGGCAGTTTTATCCACTGTTAGTTGCACATGGATAGTCTCTGATGCTTCGTGCTTTGCCACCAACCTGGAGGTGTGGGTATCTTTGATGAATATCGACACTCCCCCTCCTTTTATGGTTCGGTCCAAGTTTTGGGGCCGAAAAGCATGGTATGAGGTATAACCTGGTAGTGCTGGGGTGCTCTCAGGAGCCCTGAACCAGGTTTCTGTTACTGCACAGATATCGATGTTCTCCATGCTAAGGAGAGTTTTGAGTACGTGCATCTAGAGGTTTAGACTTCTGGCGTTGAGTAGCATTACTCTTAGTTTCTTATCCCTTGTGATACCTATGGAGGTGAGTTTGTCTTTTGAGCCTTGCCTAAAAAAGGCACTATGGGGTAGCAAGAGCCTTTGCCAATATCCGAAAGCCCAGGGGTGACAGGTGCAAGCCATCCCTAGCGAAGCATCGTGGCTTGTCGAGCATATTATCCCAAGCTGACAGGTATTGGATCCCCTTTGAATGACACCAGTACTTAAGCCAATTGTTGAAATTGATCATCTTGTCTTCATATTGTGGCATCATTCTTGGTGAGGGTAAGATGCTACTCAAGGTCAGGGTCATACTGGCCTGGGCTACATGCTCAGAGAGCTCCTTTATGTCTCTTTTCATGTAGTCCAGGGAGTTACGTCTCAGGTCATTCACACCAGCATGGACAATGACTGAGTCATATTTGTACTTGCCTTGGAGTGACCTTCGACTTTTCAGAAAGTTGATCTTATGGTGTTGAACATATGAAGTTCAACATTCCTAAAAGCTGATCTTCTGACAGGTTTTTATATATATAGATATAAAGTTGTAATAGATAGAAAGTTATAATGAAATCACTGTAATGACTGGAAATTACATTTAAAAATCGTAAGTGTAATTCCTGGATTTTGTCTCATGAAAACGGAATTTATTTATTTATTTTTATGAAAACCAAAAAATCCCTTGTAATTTTCATTTAATGCATAAATAAAGGCTTGCTTCTTTGATATGTAACTTAAAATAATAGAAACTTTGCTCCAGATTTTACCTACATAGTTAGGTTATCCTGCACCACCAAATAAATCCTTTTATAGACTTAAAGAGGTTGGTTAAGCATATAGCTGTGGATAAAAGCTTATCCTGAGGACTGTGCCCATTAGGAATGTGAGCTCTGGCTGGATATTATGTGTAGAAAGTAGATTATGTGCAAACTGTTGTTGCAGTGAATACAGCTGCTGCTGAAATTCCAATCAATTTATACCACACAATGATTGTTAATTATATATTTTTCCATGATATCCTTTGCCAAGCCTTAAAATCCTGCTGTATCATTGTTCAAGTTTATATAATGAATGTGACTGCAAACTTATGAATAAATGTGATCAGTATGAATGTGCAGAGTAAGTATGTAGTTTCAGTGGACTGTTTAGGCAGAAGAAGAGTTTTCTAACTCTGTAAACATGACCTCATGTTTCATATTAAGATTGCAGTCACTTGGACAGAGCATCTGATCCTGAATCCATTTGTTTGAACATTTTGGCTCAAGTTGTCAATCATTTGGCCAAATCTCATTGCTTGATTTTAACTGGACTGAGATCACATGTATTCTTCTTGTAAAGACTTCTGGGTATTGATGTCATTGAAGTGAAGACAAAAAGGGGCAATGGTACTTCTTATCTGTCAGTGATTGCTCTTTCTCAGAGGTGTAATGACCTCAGATGAAGAATAATAAAGTCAGGGAATTATGGAAGCGAAGACCTCCCATGCAGTTGCAGCAGAGCTCCCTCAAATAAATATTTATCACACTTTTCACAACATTTGCAAAATACTGAGCTTGAGTACCTGCATTACAATAATTACATACTCAAGCTGTTATGTATGAGCTAATGTGACTTAGTTGTGTTCTGAGTTTTTGGTGTATTCAGCAGCTATAGTGTGTCCATATGATAGACAACAGTACAATATGATACAATATAGTATAAAGGTGACAGAGTGCTGCATTGATTAGTGTCCTTGTCTTACCACACTTAGTTCTCCAAGTTATTGTTTGACTAAAGTGCTTTCTGTGTGGAACCTGCAAGTCCTTTTCTCTCCTTGCGAGTTTTCCCTGAGTGCCTTAATTTATTCCCACATCTCAAGAACGTGTCATGGGCAAAATTAAATTCTCCCAAACTGCTCATAGAGAAGACTTTTACACATATAATTTAAAAAAAAGATCACTTACAGTTACTAGCTATCTTCAAGAAGAGGTCAGAGTAAAAAGAAGAAAAAAATAAAAGCATTTTTTCATGTGCTAAAGTGAAATGAAAGTAATCTGTTTGATTATAACCTATGAACAAAATGTGAACTGGTAAAGACAAGCTGATTATCATATGAATACAGAAGAACAGAAAAAAAGATGCATTAGATAGATGTGAGATAGAAAGTAGGCTGGGAAGGAATATGAAATAAACAGAATATTTGCCGATGCCAAACCAGTGTAAATCAAATAAGACTGTTCAAACAGAAACAGCAACATGACACAACACTGGGCTGATTTTTACACTGATTTCTATGGTCTAGTACATAGCAAAGTGTACCTAGAAGTCATTGCAGAAGACTATTCTAGATTCTCAGTGGCATATTCAATGCTTTCCACATCCTCATATATAGCGGTTTAAGCTTTTGATGTAATATGTACTACATTTGGAATATCAGAGACATGATGATAACTAACAATAACCCATATAACAACCATCCTTTTAAATAGTTGTGTGAAAGTTGTGGATGAATTACACATGAAAATGTGAACTCTAACCCCAAGTCAATGGAGTAATAGAATGTTTAATGTAAAATGTATTTATTGTATTTATTTTCTTTGATGTTTGTTTACTGGGATAATCCATCTGGGTGGTTGCCCTTTTTCAGCGGATGCCCCAGGGGAAAAATCCAACAAATTACAGTTTGAAAAACATACATAATAAGACAAATACATCAATTTATAACATAAATATATATAACTCTATGCAGCCCCTATTCTCACAAACCTTCACTCTTCATTAACTTCAAAGATGGAAGAGTCCTACAATAAAAGTGCAAAATTTGCTGCAAACTTACCACATTCCTCTCACCACTTCATAGTGGTGAAAAACCTACAATGTATTGAATTATTTCCCCATCAACTACAGTCTTATAGTTTCAAACAACTCACTTCTTACTCATCAAACCCTCTGTCTACCCCTCCCTATCCAATATTGTCTCTTACTATACCCCCTCACACTCTCTAGGTAGCATAGACCAGCAACTCCTCCAAACATGCAAACCCAATAAATCTATTGGACAAGTATCATAAAAATGTACAGTATCTCACAACAGGAAGAAACTACGCCACAACGTAAGACGCATTGCACACCCCAACAACTTCAAAAAAGAACTAAAAAAAATCTAGCCAAATCATGGCTATGCCCATGTCATGACCCCACATAATCCCCTTTCCTCGCTTATCAGCTATTAATTTCCTTCATTTCCTACTTTGCCTCCTTGAGGTTAATACTTAAATAGCTTTACCTCATTTCTCCTCTCAGAATAGGAGCATGTATGTATGTATACTGTACTTTTTAACTATTCTTTTGTTTTTTTCCTCTTACTTTCCTCCCCTTACTAACATAAAAAAGAGCCCACTATTTAGTTTAGTTATACCTCTGGTTTCCAGTTTCCTTGAATAATATGTATATTCTTAAAACTATTTCTGCCATTTTTTGTACAGCAACTTCAACTAAATTATGCTAATAACCTATATGTATGTTTGTATGCATAATTCTCTCACACTTGTAAACTGTCACAAAATGCCTTTGATTTTTTTATCCCTGTAAATATATACATGTTTTTCGGCTTTTCTCCTCAGGTCTCTACTGAAAATGGGCTTGTGCTCAGTTGCACCAACCAGGTTAACAAATGTCAAATAAATAAATAAATTATAACTCAACTGTTATATCAACATGAATACAAATGCAATTAAGAAGGTCAATATGGCTGTTCAGTTTAAGAAATTAACAAGTTATACAGAGAGTTATTCAGAGTTTGTCCAAGGATAGTACTTTTGGTACATAAGTATTTACAAAAACTATATTTACAAGTTTGTTTCCAAGTTTTCTGCTCTTGATTAATTAGTTAGAGTTATGTTGTAGCAGAGCATTAACAGTGGTTAGCCAGGAGTTACTTAGATGGTTTTTGAGAAGTATTTTGAATTGTGAGTGGTTAGTGGTTGTTATGATATGTTGGGGGATATAGTTCCAAGCTCTGGAAATCTTTTTTCAAAACAAGTTTATTGTTTTAACATATAAGAGAAATATCATAACAATTTTATACAAATAATTAAAAATAGGTATTATTATAATATTCAACAAAACAACTAAAGTATTTACAAAGACATCCACTACAATCAAATCAATTAATTAAACTAAAATATTGTGCTATTGAAATTAGAATTTTTTTAACAAATTTTGTAAATTATCCCATACAATAAAATGTGATGTTTTTCTAGTTGTTCTCATTCTAATTGTGCTTATTTCCATATGACACATTATATTCATAACATTTTTAAATTCATTGAACGAAGGAGGTGTATCTGAAATCCAATTTCTAGTTATTATTTTCCTAGCCACTGCTAGGATAGACCATAACAAGGGAAGCTTAATCTTTTAACACATTGAGGTACAGGTGTGTTGAATAATATAAGAGACTTAGAAATAATGAAATTATCTGTAAAAAGAGCCTGCAAAATTCATTAATTGACTTCCAGTATTCTTTCAACTTCATACAGTCATAAAACATATGAGCCCAGTCAGCATTAATTTCTACATTACATCTCTTACATAGATTATCTTTATTATTAATTTTATTCATCATCAAAGGTGTATAAAAGATCTATGTAAAAATTTCCATGTATAAAGTCTCCAGACAATGGAAGATGTAGTTCTATAAGCAGATTCCAATATATATTGTTTATCTTGTTGAGTTGGTGGGTCCCCATTAATAGAGGTGAAATAATTCCAGTATGAATCTACATTGTAAAAAGTTTCTTGTCTGATAATTTTATATATATATGAAAGTTTACCTTTATCAGAAACTTTATGCTGTAAATTTATTATCAAGTAATCAATCAGTTTTGGAATAGATTCTTTAACTGTTATAGACATTAGATCTATTCTATCAATGAGATGTTGTCTAAAGATCTGAACCTCTAACCAGCAAGTTTCTCTTAGATCAAATTCTTGTTTTAAGAAATCTAGATTTTAACTTTATTATCAGATATCAGCTGATACCAGTACTTTAGATTATTATCTATAGCTAAATGAGCTCCTTCAGAAGTAGATGACATAAGCATACCCTGAGTATAAATTATAGGAATACAATAAAATTCCATTCCCTATACTTAGGGTGCATGAATATAAAGTTACGATAACTAATAATAATATTTAATGGGTAACAGACCATATGTTTAGGTGTAATAGGTGAAGTACAAAATTCCTTTAGCAACCACAACATGGAGTTATTTATAATCATATTTTTATGTGTTAAGGAGATTTTCATGAAGTGCATACTAATTAGCTCCCAATAATCTTTCCATTTTGACATATGACCGATCTATTAATAAAGTAATAACTTTTATAATAGAAGAGATAATATATAAATTAAAGTCTGGAAAAGAAATACCCCTTGAGACCAGCTATTAGTATGTTTCTTTAATGCAATCCTAGGTCTATTAGGTGCCCATAAGAAATTTAACATTAGTGTATTCAGTTTCTTGATAGTTATTTTTGTAGGTGAAAGTATTATTGATTGTATTAAGTATAAAATCTTGGGGAATATTATCATTTTAATAATTGTAAGTCTCTCCTCCATAGTAAAAACATATTATTCCAGGTATTAAAAAGATTTTGTATATTAAGAAAACAGGTATTATAGTTATTATATATAATAGATTTAATATCTTTAGATAGTATTATACCTAAATAAGTTATCTGACCTGAGTTGGGTACATATTTAGTAAAATCACTAATGAGAGTATTTTTTCGTGTATATATAGGTAGAATTTTAGTTTTTCTTCATTGAATATTAAACCAGAAATACTTTTAAAATTCATCATTTTATCAAATAAAGACTGCATAGAAGAATTAGATCCTGCTGATGTAATTAGAACATCATCTGCAAAAGTTGAATTTTGATGTTGTATTTTCTTCTATTTCAAAACCCTCTATGTCAGTACTGTTTCTAATCAAATTAGCCCAAGGCTCCATTACTAAAGTGAATAATAGTGGAGAAAGTGGACATCCTTGCTTTGTACCTTTAAGAATGGGTATTTTTGTGAAACATATGTTCCTACCTTAATATAAGCCAGCGTTCCTTTGTATAAATGTTCAATTAAATTTACAAATGCATCAGAGAAATTTGTGCATTTCATTAAGGTAAACAGATAGTCCCAACTTACTGAATCAAATGCTGAACCTATATCAAGACTAATAAGTGTTAAATCTTTCTTTTTCCTATTTGCAAAATCAATTAATGTTAAAGTTCTTCTTATATTATCAAAAGTATTTCTATTTACAATGAAGCCCGTCTGATCTATGTCTATAATGCCGGGATAATTGTCTTCAATCTATCAGCAAAAATACTCATAAACATTTTATAATCAACATTAAGTAATGAGATGGGTCGATATGAAGAACATCTAGTTGGATCTTTATTAGGTTTTAAAATTGGTGAAATAAATGTATATTGCCAAGATGGGGGTTATTAACTCAGTTTGGGCCAGAATAAAAACCTTATGTATTAATGAATATGTAGTTTTAGAAAGGATTTTATATATCTCTGGTATAATACCATCATTACCCGGTGCTTTGTTTGATTTAAGCTTATTTATTTGTGTAATAACTTCTGTATATGAAATACTCTTGTCCAATAGTTTAATCTGTTGTTTATTAAGCTTTTTATTCATGTTTGTGGTTATAAACTCCTTTATTTTATCTTTAGGTTCCATGTTAATGTTGTTATGGTTAATCTTGTGAAAGTGATTTCTAAATTCATCCAGTATTTCTGGTATACTAGAAACATTCTTCTTTTCCTTAGAGAAAAGATTTCTTTGATATGGTTTTGTTTATTCAATCTTTTGTTTTATTTTTAAGTCTATGTAAGTATTTGGGGCTTATTGAATAAGACAAAACTTGTATTTCTCTAAAGTTATTTTAACTTTATGAGTTAAAATTTCTTTGTATTTCTCATTTAGTTTGTTTATTTCTTCAATAACTTTCTTGTCCATAATATTTTCTTTATTATTATGTTTATAAGAGTCTAGTTTACTTTGAATATCTAACAATTCCTTATCCCAAGATTTCCTTTTATTATTATACCATCTGATACTTTGTCCATATAGATATGATTTTAAGGCATCCCAAACATAGACAATGGAGACTTCAGGAGTATTATTTATGTCTAGAAAATGTTGTACTTCTGAAAGTATATATTCTTTATAGTCTTTTAGCTGAGTTAAGTATGCTGGTATCCTTTTGATCTGAACATTATGAGTATTTTTATCATGAATTCAAAACAATTGAGTTATGATCAGATATAGGACATGAAATGATTTTGGAATTAATTAAATCTGTTACCATCTGGTTAGAAATAAAGACCCTATCTATTTTTGAATAAGTTTTGTATCTGTTAGAAAAAAGGTGTATGGTAATGATTTTGACTCTATCTGATTATTAATATCATTCAAATGATAAGAATTAGCAAAATCATTTAAATGTTTTGCATTAGATGTAATTCTTCTTTTCTTTATAGTGGTAGTATCACTTTCATGTAGTATACAATTAAAATCACCAGCTAAAATAATATCCCCTATAGAGAATGATATGATCTTATCAATATGATGTTTCACTGTATTAATACCAATTCCAGGTATCCAATATACATTAATTAAAGTGTAAGTCTTCCCATTAATTTGTATTGTAACCATACAAAACATTCCTTTGTCATCCTGATAAGACTTAATGGTTTTAGGAATGGGCATACTTTTATTCCATAAAATAGCCACTCCTCTTTTTTTCTGAGTGTGCTCTGAACTAACCAATACTGTATACTTATTAGTGGCTAGTTTATCAATATCTTTTTTCAAGAGATGGGTTTCTTGCAGGAAGACTAGATTGGCCTTGTGTAGATTAATGTATCTTATTAGGCTTGCCCTTTTACATGGATTATTCAATCCATTAATGTTTAAAGAAATTCCTTTTAAGGATGTCATTTGGTATTTTTAAAACTCAAGAATCTTATGATCGAAATAACAAATAACAAGATAAATAATGTTACATCTCCTCTTTTAGGTGTACCTTTAAATATAGCTGTATTTATTAAATCTCTTATGGGATTTTGTATAGGATTCAATTTTGTTTGTAGTGACAATGAGTGTACAAAATATATTGTGGATGTCAAAACTATATACATATAACAATGAACAAGTGAAAATAATGTAAGGATTAAACCTTGCATCCCGCCTGGAGTTAAAAACTCCAACTTAGAGTAGTATTTGCTACTCAAGTTAACCCCCTACCCTAAGCAGCAGTACCTCAGCTACCACCTTATCAATTTAATACTAGTTATATTTAACTGAGGTTAACAGTTTTCAATTCAATTATCTATCAAGACAAAACTACACATTTGGTAAAACAGCATCATATAAACTAAAATAAACTTTTTTTTTTTTTTTTTTTTAAAAACTGTTCATACTATTATATAGATCTATGTAATATATAACACTTGTATTCTAATAGCATTCAAATAATCTTAATGTTAGAAATCAAGAGGAGAGAAAATTATGTTCTAACATTCATTTAAATCAAAACTTTGGCTAATATGATTCAGACATTACATGCATTAAGATGCATCTATTTTCTGTCATGTGAATTCTATCAACAGCTTCCAAAAAAATCTTGAATTGTTTGTATATGAGCATTTACTTAAACTCATTATTGTCAATAGAGTTAAATATTGTATTCATAAAAATTATTATAAATCATATTGCATAGTTATGCAGATTCTCAGAAACACTCATGTTATTACCTAAAAAAAAAAAAGCCATCACACACCCACACCCACACACACACACACACACACATATACACATACATACATACATACATACATACACACACACACACACACACACACACACACACACACACACACACACACACACACACACACACACACATATATATATATATATATATATATATATATATATATATATATATATATATATATATGATCTCACTGAGTTGTGTCTTTGTAGAGCAGTATCCTATTTGCTGTTCCTAGAATAAATCTGTCTGCTTTATACAAAATAATGCACAGCAAACACATATTAGTAACCAGATTTTACAATCATGCTAACCTACTGCTTCAAAATATATCACATGACATTTCTTCCAGAATAGAGTTATAAGATTATTTATGTTTGTCAATCAGATGAATTAAATGAGTTATAGTAAAGTATATGTTTGGGACACAAATTTTAACACAGATTATTATGCTGCTGCTAAGTAGATTTTCCAAAACATTTAAATACATGTTTCATTTTTATGCCTTCTAAAATAAGACATTTACTTACTACAAGAAACTACATCATTTAAACTCATTATAACTGACATATTTTATGAACAGAGTATTTTTCCTGAATCTGTGGTGTGTCAGTGTGATAACCTTGTCAATGTTTATACTAACTGCTTTCAGTTTCTCTGTGAGAATTCTGTCATTTGAAGATTCTGAGGTAACTCAGACACTGTGCATGAGACAGCCCACATCCCAGATTGTCTCTCTTAACATTTTGGCGGGAAACTTATTAAAAACTAGTGACAAACATTCATTTAGCAGTGTAAATGCATCTAAACATGACAGAACCTCCACAATGTATTCCACAGATCATCACAGCCTCTATGCAAGTGAAATTAAACTCAAAATTACCAACAAGCAATAAAACTCAGCATTCTTCTCCCAACTCAGTTTTCATACAAATCCTATTATTCACTGTGCCCACACAGTCAAAAGCATTTCTATATATTAATAAAGAAAAGAAAAAGAGAGTAGAAAATAAAAGGGAGTGAGGCAGAAATAAAAAAATGTAAGAGAAAGCTGTAAGAAGTATATACAATGGAATGTTACTTACTGTTTATATTAATAGAGTTAAAAATAAAACATATTATTTACTCTTATTTAGTTCTGATTATTATTAGTTAAAGCATGACAGATTATTTACAAACAAGCATAAGCAGTATAATCAAGAAAGTATAATTAGAAATAGCATTTGAAGAACTTATAAACTTTTACAAGAAATAAATATGTTATTATTCTATTAATGATATTTTCATTACTGTTCTCTCCCTGCCCTCCCCCACCCTTTACCCACTACATAATCTAAATAGAATGTCATTGTTTAAACAAAGAAAATAATAAAAGAAGGGAAAAAAAGGTAAAGATAAAAATGTATCAAATTACTAACCTTACTTTTTTCAGAAAGAGAAACAAATCGAGTCACAGCCTGCCATTAAATCCTCAGGCATTTTGACTGGTTATGAAACAAAACATTTCTTTGCACATAAAGAATAACTTTGATTAAATCTTTTCCAAAATATTTGTGGCTTTCTGGAAATGCAGGAACTATATTCAAAAGATTAATAATGAACTAAAATGATGAGAGAGAAAAAAACATATAACAAATCATTTGTTTTTAGTCTCTTCTTCTTCTCTGAAGTCTTCCAGGAAGCTTCAGTTGCCAATCTCTTCAATGAAGAACTGGCCCATTCCATTTCTTCTATTTTATCCAAAATCCTTTTTCTTTGACAAACAGTAAAGCAGAGTCTAAATCATCGAAGACCTTAGGACCATCAGGAAGGAAGATTTTAAGCTTGGCAGGAAACAGAAGGTATGTTTTAAACTGTGCTTTTTAAGCTCCCTTATTAGTGGCAGAAAAACTTTTCTTTTAGCAATTACCATGGAAGAATAGTCATTGTCAAAACGCACAGTTGTCTCATTAAACTTAACAGGAGCTTTAGCCCAAGCAGATTTAAGAACCATCTCTTTATCAAAAGATGATAGAAATCTAACTATAACTGATCTAGGATAGTTTTGTTAGAGTTAGTATTAGCTATAGATCTATGTGCTCTTCGATACCAAAAGAGAATGCTTCTGGTAAATCTAAAGTTTTAGAGAGCCATGTTGTTAAAAAGAAGTAATATTGTTACCTTCAATATTTTCTGGCAGTCCAAAAATCCTAATGTTATTGCGCCTAGATCTATTTTCCAGGTCATCCAGCTTTGTTTGTAAATGTGTATTTTGTTTCAGCAGAAACTCAATGTTGATTCCCTCTTCTTGTATTTTATTTTCCATGTCATTCACAGCTTCTTCTATGCCTGTCATCTGGATCTTCTGTTGTTGCAGGTCCATATGTAACAAGTCTATTTGTTTTGTAGTTTTTCTATGAAAGTGTCTATTTTAGTATCCATTTTATCCATCTTAGCAGTAAGTTGCTGGACTATAATTATCAGAGACTGAAGTTCTTTCTTGATGCTGGAGTCTTGAGAATTTGTCTTACTGGAACTCATTTCAGACTGATAAACTGACAGGAAAATTTCCAAAGTAATTTCTGACAGGAATATTATTAAGATTTCCTTTCTTTTTTAGATATAGTTCAAGAACTATATAAAACAAACATATTTAGAAAGAAAATTACTTCAAGAATTAATTTTTTAAGTAATTAATTCCTGTCAATGTAATGAAATTGGTGGAGCTGAAGAAATCTGCTGCTATCCTGTGTTCATCCTTGGCCACGCCCCCCCAAGCTCTGGAAATCTGATTAGAGTATAGGGAACCACCATGGTAGTTGTTAGCTGTTGCTACTTGTAGTAGAAATTTGAGGATCTTAGCTGTCTTTTGCTAGTTTGAGGTTGAAGAATGTTGTGGAGTGATGGGCATTCTGCAACATAATAAAAATAAATAACATAATAAAATCATAGCTAAAGGAATTATCAGGTCCAAAGTGATTCACTGGAAACAACAACTATTCAGTATGCTGAAAACCTACCTCCATACTGCACTGCAACACCTGACAGTCTGCCACTTGAATAAAACTTCAAAAACAAAATAAATTATATGACATTGTGATGAGGCAGAGCGAAGAGACCAGTAGAATAAAAAATACATGAGAAAATATACTGATGCAAGAAGAGACAAGTAACATGTCTTAATAAAGTGCAGACTGTTTAGTAAGAAATTACAAAAACACAAGCTTGACTTTTGCCACTAGATCATATACATTTACAATTGTGTATGTTTACATGTATTTTTGTATATAAAATGTGTTTTAGAATGACCTTAACCATTACCTGTAATACTGTTTACATTACTATAATGTCATTATATCTTGATTTTGGTTAGTTTAACCCTTTTGAAAAAAAAAGACATGGGAATAAAAGCAATAAGTTGTAAATTATTTCTATTGCATGCCATTAAGAGTAATCAAACCTGAGGTCCCCATAAGAGATAGCAGTGATATAGTGTAATAATCTATGATCTTATATGCCTTGCTGATGATCCATTTCCCTTCGGAGTTCTGACTGAAACAGCTTGTTAAATATTAAAGAAATATCTTAGAAATGTCAATGCATCCTTAAATGGTGACAACATTTTGTAAGATTAGTTTTGATCCCAAGAACCCACTTGCATTTGAAGAATGAAGAAAGGCTTGCAATAGCTGGGAGTATATTCTTTACATATAAATTAACTGGTGTTTCATAATTTGTCAACAACATGAATTTGAGATGTCTACTGGTCAGGAACAAATTAGAAGACATGGCTCATGAATGTTCCAATAACTGACTTATACAGATGCTATCCATTGGCCTAGAAGTGGTACCTTTTGCTTTAAAGGAGACTGGAGCTGTATTCAAAAGAAAATATTCTGATAAGATCTATGTGGCACTGAGTTTCAGGATGGCCTTTTGAGCAGACATATTTAAGAGTGCTAGTGTATCCAACAACTTTAATGAAACTCTGACGTCTCTGCCAAAGCCTTCAAGGAGTATAACACAAAATAAAACATTTGCCCCATATATACAGATACAAATACATCAATTAAAGACACCAGAAAAGTAACCAGGATGGACAATATACTGGGCTGTGCATAAGAGACAAATGAAAATATATTTTTTGTTAACAACATACAGTTGCCTTAGTCCCAAAATAATAGATCTAGTTAGATATTTCTGGAAATATATGACATCTTTACGGGATGCTTCAGAGTGGTTGAACAAAGAGCTAACATTTTCCTACAGAAAAGGAAAAAGTATACAGAATTTTTTAGTAAGAGGTAAATTCAGTATTCCATCTCCCAATATACCGTATAGTTTGACAATGTGTGGTACATTTGCTTACGGCAAGTGCAAGGCTTGCAAGTATGTAATAAAAGCTTTTCCTAGAATAAATATGCTTCTTTTAGAACTTGTGGACATTTTACTTGCAATACTGAAGGTGTTATATATGCCTTGAGATGTCATTGCAACACATTTTATATTGGAGAAACAGAATGGTGTTTTAAAACTAGAATTTTAGAGCATGTGAGGGATATTGCTAATAAAAAAGCAGAGAGCTCTATAGCTGAATATTTTAGTTTGTTTCATGATAGAGAAAGTAAAGGGCTACAAGACACTGTTTTGGAAAAAATACAAATATCTAGACTTGATGTTTCTTTTATCAAGAAACAGTTGTTTTTAAAAGAATCTATTTACATTTTAAAATTTGACACCCTGTCTCCAAGGGGACTAAACGAAGAATACTTCTTTAATTGTATGATTATTTAATTGATGTAGTTGTATGTGTATATGTGGGGCTGGGGCAAGTTTTTACTTTGTGTTATAGTCCTTGAAGACTTTGGCTGAGATGTCAGAGTTTCATTAAATTTGGTAGATACACTGGTGGTTGTTTCTTTTTGCTACAAGGCAACTATTTATTCTGTGCATCAGTTGGTTTACATACGTTTAAGAGTGCTATTGCACTGTTCCTCCAATACAGTTGATGTTAAACGACTGAGTCTGCAGTAGTATGCATCTTTTAATATAACTACAGAAATACACAGCCCACTGGTGTAATCCCATCAGCACATGTACCAGAACTGCTCTTATGCTCGTCCTAGTTTTACACATTTTGGAACTGCAAAACACTAAACTGTAGCTGTAAGACTGGTGACCTGTCTTATGTGCCTGTATCTATTATCTGCATGGGATCTACTAACTTTTCGTACATAAAGTCTCACTATTTGAGGTCTATTCCAACATGAGTATTGCTGATCTGTGCTTAATAAAGCTTCCGATGCACCTAGAGTAGAATTATGTTTATAATAATCATTATATGTTTATAATAATCATTAGATTTTTATTATTCTTATTAGCATTCCTAACTCCATAAGTTGTTTGTACTCCTCCTTGGAAATTGCACAGCTCCACAAACAACCAAGATATTTTACAAGTATCTACCTTTTTCATCTTTTGATTTATTCTGCTGCTGAATATCTCTAATCTACTATGTAACTTCCTTCTGTTTGTTGGTATCATGTTGTAGATTGATTCCATGGCATTGAACTTTACTGCCTGTAAAATCATACCTGTGTATCCTTTTCTTTTAATTCTTGACTACTTTAGTGCTTCCAACTGCCTCAAGTTAAATATACGTGATCAGTGTGGCCTACAAAGGCACTTTGGTACAATTATTTTGTCCCTTTTGCATGCCCACCAGCTTACCATCAGATCTTCTAGTCTGCCTTCTTTGTCTTAGTGTCCATAGCACTACCCCTTGGAGCTGCTACAATTCCATCTGCAGGGTAGAACGGGGAGACACATCTAAGAGGAGAAGATACCAGACTCAGATATACTGTCCTGCACACAAGGGGGAATTTTTTTTGTATCATGTGTACATCACACGCACAACTTTTTTTTTTTAAACTGGAAACTATTCTTAAGGTTCAGGCTACTTTCTAAGTTCAGAGTCATTTATAAACCGGGTTGAAATGCTGGTGCTGAGCGCACCAAGTTTTAAAATACTAACCTACTGTAGGAAACAGAAAACTAGACACTCTGGAGGTGGACTAGTGGAAATCCAGTAGCCAGTAGAGAAGGGAGCTGTGCTCAGAAAAAATCCATTCTTAGCTAGACTGATGCCACTGTAAGCAAGACTAAAAAAGACTAACAAGACTGATGTGTCCTTTTACTCTTTTATAAAAGTAAACGTTTAATCTGTGAGTACAGGAATTAAAGCCAGGGGGTTGGAGGTCTGTAACCAGTTCCTCTAGGTTGAACATGCAGAATCTGATGCGATCTGCTCCAAATGTTTGATCTAGTGTGTGAATCACTTGCTAAAAAGGGGATGTGGAATGTAATTCTACAGGCTTGCTGGAGCCTTAGATTATACTTATAACTAATGCTCAGGGTCCGGGGAGTGTTTAACCATGCTTGAAGCTACACTTTTTTGATGCTTAAGGTCGGATATGATAGTAGGTTTGTTCTTACTGGCAAGGGGAAAAAGCTTTAGGGGGTCTGTCATGAAATCTGGGAGGATGGTTGGGATAGCTCTTCCCATTAAAATTAATGGCTATTCTGTCTAGTGCTTTTATTTTGACCATGGTTTGGAAAATCTAAAGACCTGGTGATGGCTAGGGGATAGTGAAAACCTACAAAGTTTAGTGTGAGGGCTTCCTAGTGGTGACCCCAGTTAACTTAGAGTTATTGGACAAAATTGTGCTGACCAAAGAGAAAAGGAAAAGAGGAAAGGAAAAAATAAAAAGGAAAAAATAACAATAAAAAGTATTAGTCCTGTTAGGGAAGGTTACAGTGTGAAGGGTCCTGTGGGGGTAACAAATAGTATATACGCTGTCGGGTGGTAGGGGAAGTTAAATTATGGTACTAAAAAAACATATGCCCATTGTTTTAGATTAGTTTTCAAAAGCTATAGAAAAAAAAACTAGAAACTATTAGAAAAAGGGAAACAGTAATAATTTTGCATGGGATAAGTCGGTGTGGGTAAAGTCCAACCAACACATGAAAATCGGAGTATAGAGGTAGGAATCCAGAAAAACTGCCCATAAGCTTGATAAGTGTCCTCTAAACACCATTGGAGTCCATGGTAGTTAGCCAGATTTCTTGTGGTCTAATGTCCTTAGGTTCAGTATCAGGATAATGGATTCCGTGATGTTATACCTGGTCCATCCCTTGCCCTGTGTCATATCTGCTAGATCAGGTCCCTTATTTCTAGTAGATCATTGTAGCTCCCATTAAGGTGTGTCTTGGGAATTTGGTCCAAGATGTGGAAGACAAAGTTGTTGTGGCCTATTTTTTTTTTTTTTTTTTTGCGTGAACTACCAGGGGGTTGGTTTGGTGGAGATAGTGTATGTCATGTAGGTGCTTAGCAATTCTTGTCTTGAGCTGATTGATGGTCTTTCAGATGTAGAATGCCTTGCATTGTGTAGGTCCCTCCTTCCATCATGGTGGGTGGTCCCATGTCCTAGACAAAGTCCCTTATGCTTTTTCCTCTTCTGGGTGGTGTAAATTTGGGTGCAGTGGGAAAAATGTGTCCAAAGGTACTGTTTTCTGAAATTATTGCCCAGTTGTCTCTTACCATTCTGATGATATTCGTGTAGTCGAGTGAGTAGTCCAGAACCATGTTTAGCATCCACTGTTTGCTGTTAGCTTCATGGGGGTGTTGGAGACCCGTATTAAATCTAAAAGTAGCTTGGATCTTTTAATCGGTGATGGGGGTGATGATCTCTTTAAGTAGTCTGTTGGTGTAGCCCCTCAAAAGAAAGTGTCTTTCCAGGTCTCCAATATTTTTGATAAAATTGTTCAGTTCCCGGGAAACCCTGGCTATACGTAGACCTTGGCACTTGATGACGTTCTTTTTGAGTTCATAAGGATGCATACTTCTGCCATGGAGAAACAGGATGACTCAGGTGGATTTGCATTATAAATCATGTGTTAAGCTAAGTTGGTCCAGGGTCTTGCTGATAAGCAGGTCCAAAAATTCCACTTTATCCTGGCTAATTTTGGTGGTAAAGTGCAGGAAGTGAGTGGAATCATTGATGTGGGTGAAAAACTCTTGTAATTGTTCAAGGCCACTATTCCATACAAGAAAAACATTATCTATAAAATGAAAATAGCACCCCATGTGGCTGTAAAATGGAGATTTGTAGATCGTTTCCATCTCCCATTTCCTTACTTCATTGCTCCCTAAACTTAGCACCATTGCTGCCCCCATTCCAATGCTGGTGGATTGCCTATAGTAGCTTCCATTAAACCTGAAGTAATTGTTGCTCAAAAGAATGGAAAGATGCCTACCTAGGATCTTGATCTCTCCTGGGAGGGCTGCATAGTTCTATTTGTAGCAATCAATGACCACATGTATGAGTAGCTGTGGGGTAGAATGGTATATAGTGATTCCATGTCTATAGTGACTAGGAAAGCATCTGGATTGATGGGGATGTCCCTGATTTTGGCCCGAAAGTCTGTGGAATCCAGGATGAATGAGGAGTTATTCTCTGTGAGGGGGTTGATCTTAAAGTCCAGATAGATGGACATGAGTTCAGTAATGGATCCTCTGTTGGGTACCACCAGTCTATAAGGAGGGTCTAGTAGGTTCTTGTTGGGTTTGGGGATCCCAAAAAATTGAGGGAGTCTGGGAAATGGTACAGTCAGAACATCTGTTAGTTTCTCACTGATTAGCCCTCCTTAGTAAAGGTTGTCTAGGCTGGTGGTAATGTCTTTATATGTAGCCTTTATGCGGTCCAGGTCAGTGGGTTCATAGAAGCATTCATCTCATAGCATCTTTCTTATCTTCTCATTGCAAGTGTCTGTGTCGGTGACAAGTATACCACCACCCCTTGTCTGCTTTTATTATCCGTTGTGACTTGTCTTGGCTCAGGGATTTGAGAGGCCTCTTTTTCCTCTCTGCTGATATTGTAAATCCTTTTCTTGCATGTTTGCCTCAAAAGCCTTCTGAGTTCCTCCTCACATTTCTCTTGGAAAGAAGTGATAATGGTTGGGGGGGGTGGGCAGAAATTATTCTGTTTCTACCAGTTTGCTGATATGGTGGTGTTGGTGTCGATCTCAATGACATCTTTCTTGTTCTTGTGGAAATATAGTTTTAATAGGAGTTTTCTGGTAAACAATCTTAGGTCTATAATGGAGTGAACCAGTTCAGCCCTCTGATGTGGGATGAACATGAGTCCTTTCTTAAGTATGATGAGCTATGCTTCGGTCAGTGGTTTCCGTGAGTGGTTCCAAATGATTATTGGTTTCTTCTTGCTGTCTTGTCTCCTCTGTCATGGTAAGTCCATTTCTGGTGGGTGCTCTAGATGCCTCCGTTTGTATTTTCCCCTGCCATGTCCTGTCTCTTGTTGGTGCTGTATCTCGGGAGATGTCAGTGTTGGAGGTTGGTAATGCTCTTAAGTGTGTGTCCACTGTGAAAATGGTGTACAGTCCCTGGTGGGTTTCTGGGGTGTTGTCCATTCATTACTTTGAGTGTTCCAGTTCATGGAGACTGCTTGTGCAGAGGGTGTTGGGTGGTGGTGGTCCCCCGGGTCTGGTGCAAGTGCTTATCGGCTCAATGGAAAAACCTGCGACTTTCCTCCTGGAACAGCTGGAGGGCCCAAGGGTCCATGCACTGTTACGAGGGGGTCATTGTTGTTGGCAATGTTGCTTTTTAACTTCTAAAGATTCCTTTCTTTGGTCCTGTTTTCAAACATGGATATTTTGTCTTGAATTGCCTTGAAGGTGACCTCATGGTTCCTAGCCTTGCTGGAACTGTCTTCATATGTCCTGATGTCAGTGGTGGTTTTCTTTTGTTGTTCCTTGTTGTGTTGGAGTAACAAGTCTATAAGTTTAAGGCTGGTCTCTTTTAATATGGAGTTCCATTGGGTCCAAAAGTTCTCATCCAGGTTCTTGGTGAGTGGTTGCTCCTTAACTTGCAGGCTTTTGGGAATGGGGTTTTTATATTTAAAGTATATCAGGTATGTTTCATCCCATTTGAGGCAAATCAGGTCTTTAAGCTTGTTTTCTAGTTGCCAGTACTGGTTGTTTATGGGTTGGTTTTGCTCTGCTTGGTGTGCATTGTCATCCGGGTGCAGGTCCGAAATGGTGAAGCAGCTTCTAAACCAGGAGTTCTCCATTGACTTCCTGTTGGTCTGGGAAGACGAAAGTGCCACTATTAATCAGTATATAATTGGTCAAACCAGTTTTTAATGGCCATTTCTGATGTTGTTATGTAACTTGACTTTTGCTAATATGGGATTTAATTCTTTAATAAGGTAATTTAGAACTTGTAAGGGGATCCCAAGGCTTGTCAACTACATGTCACTAATGCATAAATAAAGGTAACCACACTCACATTAAGCAAGTGGTTGGCAGCCCAGGACCCCCCCATTCTAGGTAATAGATAGTGCACATTGTAAAACGGCTCTAGCACTGAGCAGTGCTTGAATGACTTCTTTAGATTATTCACAACTGAGATTGAATAAAGCATTTTAAAGAAGACCACCATCCATGTGCTTTCCTGAGAATGCATAGATAGAAACTATCCTTGACTAAACAAGCACCTAATAAATGTAATTAACTGAATAAACTGAATTCCTTAATTCCTTAATTCCCACAGGTTCAGGATATGGCAGAACTGAAGCTATAACATCGGATAACATTTGTTAAGGATGAGTTCTTTTTTGTTTTTCACAACCGAAATAAAAAAAAACTTTTGAAAGAAGACCAGCATCTATTCAAGATACAGCAGAATTGAAGAATTCCATGAATTTCTTAAATAATTTTTTTCCCACAGGAGGTACTCCATTCTCTCTACACAGGGCTGAAGAGATGGACAACCAACCAACTACTCGGCCTGAAGATCTTTTAGTAAAGCTCGACCTCCTAAACTGATCCTCCATTGGAGGATTAGTGAAACTTGCTAAAATAATTTTTCCCCCATTTAAGAGGAGCCAGTTTCGCATTCCTGGTGTAGATCAGAGTGTAGTGTGTGTGTGTGTGTGTGTGTGTGTGTGTGTGTGTGTGTGTGTGTGTGTGTGTGTGCTGTGTCTTTAAAAAGCATGTGAGGCTGTGCATGGATGTATATACTCCAGACACATGCATTATCTAGTGCCATTTTGAAGAAGCAGCCAGCATACCTCTCAACTGTACAGATTTTCACAGAATGTCCAGATTTCTGACTCATATTTTTGGTCTGTTTCTCATAAAATTGTAGTTTTTTGGCAAATCACTGGCAACTCATTGAGGATTGAAGTCAGAAAGTAATGGCACACATTTGAGTTTCAGACTTCATATCCTTCAGAAAATTCATGCTAATGCATAACCTGTTATTCTATCCACTTTCTAAGTTTGTAAGAGCAATATTTAGAAAGTGTCCCCCTATTATTTGTGCCTTTGTCCAGATTTCTTGCTCTAACAGGTTGAGAGGAATGGCAGCCAGTGTGTAAGCATGTATGATCACAACAGTTAGTTTATATATAAGTTACTTAGTCATAGTCAAATAAGCTGTACAGTAATGCATTTGTATAGAATAAAGCTGCTTAAACAGAACCCATGAAGACTCGTTTTATCCTGTACTAACACAAAAGTGACATGGTATCAGAACCGGGATGGAAAAGAACAAAACATTTGGAGCCATGAGATGTAAAGGCAACAGTGAAGGTAAAACCAAGAGAAAACAGTGCAAACATAACCAAAAGGAATCAAAGGTAATGAAAATCAGCACAAATTATTTACTTGATGCAAAGAGGCAAGAAAAGGCATTACAAGGGCATAGACCACATTATCAGGCAAGCAGAAAGCGCAAAACGTTTGTTAACAAAAGAAAATGTTTAAGATAAAAGTGTTTGATGAAATGAATGTGTTAAAGGTAAAAAGAACATGTTAAAGTATAAAATGAGCATGTTTAAGGGAGAAAGCTATTGTTTTGTGTTGTTGGCGTTTAGCCTTGTAAATAAGTTCTTGTTTAGCACACTTAGGTTGTAATAATTTGTTGTGGTATTACCCCTTACCTATTTGTTTGTATAAAGGTTGTTTTTTGAGAGTTAAAGCAGTAATAACAAGCATTAATAACATGAATGCGTTACAGCTGGTTAAGCGTGTTCATAATTGTATTTTAGTTTTTGTATGTGTAGGCGTTTTTTATAATTGTATTGTACTCTTTTGTTGATGACTTATATTGTTATGACTATACTTTATTACTCTTTGCTCTGTTATAACTTCTACTATTACTACTTCCCTATCTCTCTACTTCTATTTTTACTATTTATATCCTCCTTACTTACTCTGCCGTGACTCCCCCCTACCAGGACCCACACCCACCACCCGAGACAAGTAACGATTAAAAATTAAAATGAAAAATGAAAAGGAAAAAAAAAAAAAAAGTTGTAAAAAAAAATATCCTTACTCCTTACTCTACTATGGCAGGGAAGCTTTGCTCTCCAGGGGAAGCTCTCAGCGCTTACCTCAGCATCATTAAGTACACATAACATACATTTAGACTTTTTCTTTTTTTAAAAGTTTTTTACTTTTATACTTTAAGTTTACTTGTTACATTAGCTTACACTACTTACCTGGACCTCCCTGACCCTGGCGTCTGCTCTACCGCAGCTTGCCAGCCTCTGCCTCAGGCCACCCCTCCCTCCCCCCCCCCCTCCCCACCACACACCCCTCTCCTCTACATTTATTAGGCTGTTAGCCCATCCCCCTTTCTCTTGTCACACCGATCACTGCCACTTTTTCCCACTTCTCTCCTCCCCTCAGCTTCTACTAACTGCAGTCTTCTTCTTCCACCTCTTCACCACTGGCCCTCCTCTAAGCACTATGGGTAAAATCACATATGCTATCGCCCTAAATCAAAATAAAAATAATAAAATGCATTCATATAGAGCACCCACCAATAACACCAGGAAATAACTCAAGAAAAGCTTCAGCAATGCAGCTCATTGCAACAACAAACCATAAAACCAGGATCACCAACAGCCCTCTCTCTGCCCATCTGCTCTGCACCATCTCCCAAACATATTAATCCCTCTCTATTTTTCCCATCCCCAACCAAAAAAAAAGCAATCCAAAACCAATCATCAAAAAGCATCATTGACAATAGCTACACATACATACACCTTACCAACCTTCCCAACGACCACCCTCAGGACACTTTATATAACCTATTCTAAAACACTCAATACTGAAACACAAACCCTCCCTCTAATATCCTCCTAGAAGAAAGAAAGATAAGAAACAAGAAACTATTCTATTGCTGACTATTGCTGAAAAATAATCAAATAAAATTCTACCTAACTCTAAGAGAAGAACATACTTTAATAGCACTTTCCTGAAGATATGAAGATACTCAGCCCCAAACCAACTAACTAAGAACAGAGGGGGCGGCTAGACCTTGGCTTACTAGTGAAACCAAAACTAAAATTAAACTAAAAAAATTTCTTAACGCTTAGGATTATCTTCAACAAATGTAAAATAAAATAAATAAATAAATAAATAAATAAATAAAATAAAGAGTGTGTTTAAGGCATAACTGGGCATCTTTAGAGTAAAACAAGCACAAATAATAATAATAAGAAAAGAAAAGGGGCACAGTCGATAAAAATAAAGCAAGGCAACTGCTATGTTGGGCAAAGTGATGTGTTTGGGCATAACTATGACTTTGTTTGGTATCAAAAAAAGTAAAGAAATCATCCGAAGAATCTCAGAGTGTGTAAAAGTGCTTACAGTGTGTGCTTATTACTATGCATGTATTTCAAAGAGTTCACTGTGTGTAAAGTGCAACTATCTCATGTAATTCAGTTGAAGCATGGTTGAAGAAAAGTTCTTGTGCTGGGTGTGGCTGTTCGCAAAGTGACACCATTACAGAGTGCTTCTTGTACTGTAAAGAGTTGCCTGGCAAGGTGCCACCATTTTGGGAACATTTCAGTGTATTGCATTTAGTCATTTACAAAGTGCACAAACCTCAAAAGACATTGAATGTGGGCAACCAAAATCTGATTATTCGCATTGTACAATTGCTTAACAAGTTTCTTGTATTAAAGAAAGGTGTTTCTTACAAAAGATTACAAGAGTATTACAGTGCTTGTGAATTGCTCAGTTGCATTACAAAGTTCTTTAATGTTTCTTAAAGCGATGACTTTAATAAGTGATAATGCATGACTGTTCCATGCTTGCCTTTATCGATAACTTTCTAAGCAACTACTTTAGCATTTTAGCCTTTACCAATTCTGAAAGCTGATTATTTTAGTATTCTGCTTTTACTTATTGAAAATTTCATAAAAACATTGCAAGGTCCAAGAAAGTATTCCGTTGTTGTGTCTTTCGGCTTTTCCCGATTAGGGGTCGCCACAGCGGAACTCCAGTCTGCTAATGATTGGCAGTAGATTTTTACATGCCGAGTTGCTGGCCCTGATGCACAGCCTTCAACGAAGGTACACCCATTCACGCATGTCTCCACACAGAAGACGCTCTAGCTGATAATCGAACAGGACAACGTCTTACTGTGAGGCAACAACGCTACAGCAGCACCATCACTGCAGAAAGTATTCCGTTAAACTCCGTAAATCTGTAAATAGGTTGAAAAGCTATTCTGCTGAGTTTTGTAAAGCATCAAGAAAGCTAAAAAGCTATTTTGCAAAGTACAATAAAGCATCAAGAAACTTAAAAAGCTATTTCATAAATCAGAGTGAAGCATTAAGAAATTTAAAAAGGTATTTCTCAAAGTGCAATAAAGTATCGAGAAGTCCAAGTGGTTTATTTCGCAAAGTCTAGTTAATTGAAATTACTACATGGTTATTCATTCACACAATACCAATAAGCACAAAGAAAGAAAGTACAGAAATAAAGCAGAAGAGCATTAGCCAAGTTGAGTGTTCATGCCATTTACGTATGCACATATGTATATATGTGTATGTGTATATTTGTACGTATTTGCAAGACCCTTTGCTGGTATGTGCTAATATGGCAGATTTCTAAACCACAATCACTTGTGTTTGATCAGAATATTGCAGAGAACTGGAGAATAGTTGAACAGGAGTACGATATTTTTATACAAGCAGCTCATGCAGATAGAGATGCACGCACAAGGGCATTTATTTTGCTAAATCTAGCAGGATCTGAGGCTATAGAAAGAGAGCAATCATTTGTATATGCACCAGCAGTGTATGAAGGTGAAGGTACAGACAGCTATATTGTTGTGCAAGCTGAATCCAGAGAAGACCCAGAGTGTTTAAAGCATAAGTTCAGAGAAATGTGCAGCTCCCAGATGAACATTACATTAGACAGACATTTATTTTAAACAAGAAATTAGAATCCAGGGGAAACATTTGCAGCTTACATAACTGACTTCAGGAACAAGGCCAAAATGTGTCAGTTTGGTGACTTCAAATATGGGCTGATAAAGGATAAACTTGTATGTGGTATTAATAGTTCTGCAGTGAGGAAGATTTTGCTTCGTGACAGTGATTTGACATTAAGCAAAGCAACAGAGATTTGTCAAATCCATGAGATGACAGAAAGACACATGAACATGCTTACAAGTGAAAAAAGTATGGTTTCAGTAAGCTCCAGAGCAAACATAGACAGTATGCAACATGTGGAAAGTAGAAACAGGCCTAAGCAAAGGACAACCATAGGAATTCCAAAGAAGGTGTCAAGTTTTCCAGAAAGTTCTAGGAGAAGTGCAAACTCCCCCACCATCTCAGTGCCATACAAGTGTGAGTCAGCAAAACCCAAGTCTAGCTTTATTGTTAACTGTTGAAATTGTGGTACAAACCAAGAGTCTAAAAGAGAGAAATGTTTAGCATATGGTCAGCAATGCCATAGGTGTAAGAAATGGAACCACTTTCAAAAGTTTTGCAAGTCAAGTAAGCCTCAGTCAGTTGTAAAGAAAGGTCATACAAGAAAACAAGCTGATCAAGTAGAGCCAAAACAATCAGCTTTATACGTAGATGGTGCATCAGTGCTGGGAGAAAGAGCTGACACAGTAACTTATTGACAAGGAGTTAAGTGTTTCTACAGAGCTCAAAGTAGAGACTAGATCAAAGTGCAATGTTATATCAGCAGATACATTTGCAAAAGTGAGAACCAACAAACAACTCAATGTAACCAGCAGTGCGAGACTTGTTGAATATGGAGGTAAAGAAATTCAAAATGAAGGTTCAGTAATACTTCTATGTTATTTGGTTGAGAACTGTTACAACTTATTATTGTATGTAGTTGATGACCAGTGCAATCTTTACTAGGTCTCAAGGATAGTTTGAGAATGAATCTGCTGTTTTTGCTGAAGTTCATCATGTGAGTGCAGTTCCAAGTTCAAGTTTTGCAAAAGCCATTTTCTCAGAGTATGCTGTTTTTGATGACAAGTTGGACAAGCTTCCAGTTGTGTATTCTATGAAATTAGATCTCGAGGTCACCCAAGTGGTCAGACCAGCAAGAAGAATTCCAATAGCTATGCAAGATAAAGTCAAAGCTCAGTTGGATAAGATGGTGCAGCAAGGTGTGATTTCTCCATTCACAGAAGCAACTGAATGGGTGCTGTCCATGGTAGCTGCTCACAAGAAAGGCTCAAATTAAATCAGAATATGCATTGACCCAACAGATTTGAGCAAAGCATTAAAGAGGCCATATCATCCAATGCGCACAGTTGAGGAAGTCACAGCTCTAATACCAAATGCCACTGTATTTTCTGTTTTGGATGCCAAGAGTTAATTTTGACAAGTGAAGCTCGATACAAATCCTCATTTCTTACTACGTTTAGTACCCCGTTTAGCAGATTCAGATTTCTAAAGATGCCATTTGGAATAGATTCTGAAAATGAAATTTTTCAGCATGCAATGGAACAAATTTTTTCAGGTTATCCTTGTGCCATAATAATAGACAATCTACTAGTTGGGGGCAATGACGATGCAGAACATGACAAAAACCTTAAGAAAGTTCAGCACGTGAAGTAAATTTGAAGCTCAGTCCACTGAAGTGCAAATTCAGACTTCCAGAAGTAACCTACATAGGACATTTGTTTACAAGTACAGGCTTAAAACCTGACCCAACCAAACAAACAGCTATTTTAGAGATGTTAGCACCAGATAATGCACAGAGTTTATAGCAGTTTCTGGGCATGGTCAACTATTTGGGCAAGTTTATACCAGATTTCAGTGAGGTGATAGCACTGTTAAGGGAACTAGCACAAAAAATGTTGTATAGTCATGGTTACAACATCATCAGAAGGTGTTTGATGACCTTAAGCAGAAAATTGTGACCCCCCCCATGTTAAGGTACTATGATGTGAATAAACTAGTTGCCCTATCCTGTGATGCTTCTAATTTTGGTCTTGTGCATTATTCTACAAGAGGGCAGACCAGTAGTCTATGCATCTAGGACACTTACTCAAACTGAGATGCATTATGCTCAAATTGAGAAAGAGCTTCTAGCAATAGTTTTTGCATGTTCCAAGTTTCACAATTATATTTATGATCATGCTATTCAAATTGAAACCGGTCACCCTCTAGTTACTATTCTAAGGAAACCTATGTATTCTGCTCTGGTGAGATTACAAAGTATGATGTTCAAGTTGCAAAAGTACAACTTCAAAATGGTCTACACTAAAGATAAATTACTTTATCTGGCTGATACTTTATCCAGGTCACCTAGAAATACAACAGAACAACTTAATGCTGAAAATGTTGATTTTGATATAATGCCAGTGCATAATTTTTCCACCACTAGACTTGATGAGTTGAGAATGGCTGATCAAATTTCACAAAAGCTCAATCACTGCATCAGTGTTGGGTGGCCATTAAAACAATCTAGTGTATCACCTGAGGTGCAGTCATATTTTCCCTACAGAGATGAATTGTTGATGGAAGATGGTGTGACGCCCGTGCCCTAGCCCAGCAATCAAGGAGCCTCAATACTAAACACTAACACCAGAGAGGGCATCTCATATGAGAGGAAAGGATAACAAATACACACAGTAAAGTGCAGTTTCTCTTAAGAGCACACTGAGATCACAGTCAATCTGGGGCTGGTCACTCCATTGCTCCCCAGGTCCCCAATAAGACTCTCCACTGGCACAGCTATAGGGTCCAGCTCTCAGCCTAGCTGACAAGCTAACCTCCAGTACCCTCTCTGTCCAACCAGTGCTTCATGTCCCTACCCAAGTAGCTGACACACACACACACACACACACACACACACACACACACACACACACACACACACACACACACACACACACACACACACACACACACACACACTTTGAGATAAGTATTTATACAACTTCAAAAACACTCCTGGGAAAGGCTGACACAGATTCTCCAGCTGTGCCCCTATACCCAGACTATACGGTAGTAATTCCTGCCACCACCAGCTAGTAATTATCAGCTATCCAAAGGCCCTTAAAAGGGGTGTCCAATTATTACTGTGCAATATTATTATCCAATGGTAAGTGTGACTAAACAGTCTTAAGGCTTATTGGAAGGGCTTATTGCAGGATCACTTATAAGCATGCAATGTACTCTAGAGCTTAATTATCTCTACATAAACCAGCCACAGTTGAAACGGCTTTAAAATATTTAATAATAAATGCTAAAAACACAAGACAATACTACTATACCAGAGTGCTATTCAAGAGTTCAGAGATCACACAGAAACTTAAAATAATTCAGTAGTACAGTTCTGGCATAACAGAAAAACATCTAGTCTAATATTTATAGTCCTAGCTATTTCTACAAGAAAACACACTTCTAAGATAACTTACTTAAGACAACAGGCAGTGCTGAGTTAGATGTCCAAGATCAAAATGCTTAATAATCTCTAGCTCTCACTGTTTAAATTGAAACTGCAGTTCTGCTAAACATTACATCATCTTTTACACCTTCCTGGTTCACAGGCCACACAGAAACTGCATTTACATTCTTTTACACTTAGAGCAATAAAGGACACTCCACATGTAAATTCTAGTAATTATTCCTTAAGTTAAAACAATAGAAAGAATATGCTAGCTCAGACAGGCTGACTCCCAGCTCTACAGATCAAAGGATAGATTTGAAATAATTTTAACTTCAAAAGAAAGTTTTGAAATGCTTGACTTAGTTTTCCTTACAGCAGATGGCAATGTTGCTACAATCTTGAAGTTCAACATTTTGCAGTGTTTTTCTTTCATTTAAGAAACAAGCCTGTATTTTACATTTATAGTTGCAAATGCCAGAATTATGTATCAAATTCTATTTGCCTAGGCTGGCAGCATTCACCCGTCTCTACTAGTCTTCACAAATGGTATTATTTTCAAAGGTCCTGAAATTGTTGTTCTTGCTTCATTACAGCATGAATATATTCAGATTTTGCATCGTGACCACCCAGACTTAATATCCACTAAGAGAAGGGTAAAAGGACTAGTATTATGGCCTTCAGTATCAAAAGACATTGATAGTGTTATTTCTTCTTGTTCAATATGTAATAGTACCAGAGCACATTTGCAAAGGGAACCACTTCAGCTAAATCCAATACCTGAACTACCTTGGTCTACTGTAGCAACTGATACCTTTGAATGGAATAATCAACACTGTTTGGTTTTGGTAGACTCTTACTCAAACTGGTTTGAGATTGACCTGCTACCAAACTTAACCTCAACAAGCTTAAACATCATTTTTCAGTTCATGGTAGTCCTCACAAACTTAATTCTGACAATAGTACTCAATTTACTAGCCAGTTGTTTCAGAAATTTGTGAGAGAATGAGACTTTGTACATGTCACCAGTAGTCCTGAATATCCTCAATCCAATGGTCTAGCTGAATGTGCAGTACAGAGTGCAAAGCAATTACTTGAAAGGTCAAAGCATGACAATACCGATGTATTCTTGAATTTACTAAATCTCAGAAACATACCTCGTGATGATATTCTTGGCTCACCTGCTCAAAGACTATTTTCCAGACAAACTCGAACTATGCTATCTATTTCATCAAGTTTGTTGAAGCCCAACTCTATGAACAACAAAACCATCAAGGCTCAATTGTTGAAGAAGCATAATATCCAGAAATCTAGTTATGACAGATTGAGCAGATTACTTTGTTCACTGAGGGAAGGAGAGATGGTACAAATCCAGACAATGAAAGGTTTTGATTGAATAGGACAGATAACAGGCATCTGTGCTGAGCCGAGATCTTATTGGGTAAGCTCTGAGGGTGTAGAGTATAGGAGGAATCGCAGACATCTTCTTCCCATACCAGAATCATCACCATTGCAATCACAACATTTTATCTGTGATGCAGATTCTAAATCAAAAACTGAGTCAGACATTGTTTCCAGACAAGTATGTGTTCAAGTCTGATTCTGTTCCAGAGAGTAATTTGAACATTCCACAGGTCAAACATTTTGCAGAGACTGTTCTAGTTGCTAAAACTGATTCTCAATTTTATGTCACATGATATGAATGAGTTTCTAAGCCTAGTGTGAAATACACAGCAACGTGGACCTGATTGTATATACATGTGTACTTAGTATTGTATAATGCATGTCTCTAGATTATTTGTAATTTCTGCATGCTAAATATCTCATGACAAATTGGATGATCTAGTTCTCAAAGAGGGAGGATGTAGATCAGAGTGTAGCATGTGTGCACTATGCCTTTAAGGAAGCATGCGAGGCTGTGTGTGCACGTATAAATTCCAGACACGTGCAATCCCTAGTGCCATTTTGAAGAAGCAGTCAGTGTGTAAGCATGTATGATCACAGCAGTTAGTTTGTATACAAGTTATTTAGTCATAGTCAAATAAGCTTTACAGTAATGTGTTTATATAGAATAAAGCTGCTCAGACAGAACTCACAAAGACTTGTTTATTCGTGTACCAACACAAAAGCGACACCTGGGACACTGTTTTTGCTATCTGTGCAGTATATGTATCTATAAATTATTGTTTTAAATAATTATTACACATTTTTTAGTGTGATAACTAGCCATACACCTGTGAACTTCAAAGCAAAAATCATTTTTTCTGTCTTAAATAGCTAGCTTTGAATACACGGATTGATATATTAAGATAACAAGTAAAAGATGAATTACACACTTTTGAATGAAGTTTTAGTTCAACAACCTCCAAATGTATAGTGTGTGATTCTAAGCAAATTAGTTAACCTAAGCAATGTCTGAGATTTGTTTTGAATTATATGTATCTGTCTGGTGGTTAAAAGACAGCACTTAAAAATAACCAGTCATACTGCGTGATGACTGAATAGCACTTATGATTGAAGAGAAAGAACATTACGTACTAACCAATCTTTTTTATATTAAGTGGCTCAACAGATTGCACACTTACCTTTGATGCTGGAGAATCAGATGATTGTGGGTTATATTCCCACCTCCCATCTGGTAGTTAGCCTAGAGGGTTTAGGCTATGAGCTACTAACAAGTTGTTTCCAATGGTACAAAATTTGAGTCTCTTCTCTGACTTAAATTGCATTCTCTGTGACCTTGAGTAATTAATTTAACCAGTCAGTACTTTGGGGAAATTAGGCTAGGATCAACAATGGTCTCCAAGACCACATGCCTAGCAACTACCTTTGGTATTTGTAAAATGGAATTCAGAAAACATGCTCAGAACTCTGCTGAAGATGCACACAGAATTTTTCTTCTACTCACAGGAAAAGCACAGAACCAGTTTTGACCAAAGCCTTCTTCAGCAATGACTAAGAAAAAACATTCAAAAAGTGTTTAAATAGGGCAATTAGTCATATGACAATAATCACCAGTTTAATAATTCCATTCATTAAAAAGCACTATCATAGTACAATTTCACCATACCCCAAAACTGAATGCACTGTATAGAAATAAGTATATTATTTTATATAAACAAAATAAATAATACAAAAAACACTTGATTAAGTCCTGGACTAAACAATATCCCCAAATTTATAATATGTATTTTCTTGCAAAAATAGGATGCTCATAAAATAAATCTGAACTGTTGATACAGATCTGATCAAAATCTGTACATGTATAGATTGCATATGAATGCTCCCCAGTGTGTTTATAAAGTACATTATATGGTTTATGACAATACTAAGATACTCTGCTGCCTTGTTTAACAAAAAAAGGTAGTCATGCCCATATAAAATTATCCAAACAGATATTGTACCACATATAGAAGAATTCATCTGCTTTATCACGTGTCAACACAAGTGAAATATTTGGTCTCACATATGATCTTAGAAAATTTGCAATTGTCCCAAGATTGATATCCCTGTGGAACTGATCCCAAAAGTTTTTATACAGGTCTAGGTTTCCCCAAATGTTTGTGTGGACAAATGCTGGGGCAACATCTGCCTTTCCTAGATGAGAAAAAACAATGATCAGATAACAACTGAGTTAAAAACAACTAACAAAATTGACCAATGTTTAATAATGATCTGGAGTATTTTGAATCTGCTGCTACCAACATTGGCATGAGCCCCTAATTCAGTGCCCACTGATTGTAATCATGGCCACTGTATTAAAGCTTCCCTGGCTATAGTGTACTTCTGTTTTCTAGCCTTGGCCAACATTTTCTGGTTATATCTAAGATGGCTAAACTGATGTTCCAAATCACAGAATTGAACTTCTAAATCAGCTGGGCTCAAACGCAACAGTTTCAGCTTGATGTCACTTTCTGTGATTTACCAGTGCTGGAAAAGAACTGTCTAGGTTATTAGCTTGAAGATGCCAATAAATTAATTTTTAGAAAAAATGTTTCCTACAAAACATAGTAACAAGTGAGACATATGCAAGTTTTGTAACCACCACAGCTAAAAATTCAACAACTAGATTGTGAGGTAAAAGTAACCACACAGTTATTACTATAGAAATAAAATACAAAATTTTATAACACTTTTTGATCTGCTTCCAAACACAAACAGTAGTCATCAAAATAGTATGCCACATATCAGTCTGTGTCAGGATGTATAAAAAACAGGGCTAGCTATAAACTTTGACTGGTAGTCATTATCAGTTATGCAAACGCGCCAAGGCTGTCAGGGCCTGTCCGAAGAAGCACATCCAAGCTGCAACTTACAGGGGCCATTTTCAAAAATGCACAATGACCTCAAATGTAGTTATGTAAATGAGCAAATAATGAGATGGAAATGAGAAATGATATAAATTTTCATATCCTAATGGCCTGTTTTACATCATTTGCTATTCATAGTCAAATTTTCCTGCTTTTCCACATTAGTTGCAGGTCCACTATATAAACAGTAACATCACCAAATCTATTAGAGTTGCAGTTGGTGAAAATGTTATCACTTGCAGTGACTTTTGGTATTTATAATCTGAATTGCTTGACTTGGCCAGGCCAAAACCACTTGAGCCCAGTGTCGCTCACCCACCAAGAAGGCGAAATGTAAGCAAAGGATTATTCATTGTAACTTTGATAATCACAAAATCCTTAATGAGTTTAGAGTAGACAGGGATATTATAGTGGTCTTAGTGGGCATTTTTGACTCTATAGGAGCACTGGAGGAATGCGTGGACTTCCTATTCCTGTGGTCACCAAACTAAATATAGATCTCACTACACTTGGTGCGGGGACCTTCCAGAACAGACTGGGAACACAATAGGGATCTCACAGACTTCTGCCTTCAGGATACTGAAGCAGTTTCTGGATGTACTCTTGGAGCATGTGGATCAGTACATCTATTTCCCCATGTCATAACAGGACCAAGCCATGACTATGTGTGCCTTTTATGGGCTGGCATGTTTTCCTGAGGTACTCAGTGTGATAGGTTGCACTCATGTTTCAATTAAGGACTCTCCTGGTCCACATAGTGAGCAGTACTACAATAGGAAGGGCTACCATTCCATCAACTGCCAGGTAGTGTGTGAAGCACAGGGGTGCATCACCAATGTCTCTGCCCAGCATACTGGCAGTCCACGTGAGTCTCACAACTGGCACAGTAGTTCACTCTATCAACTCTTCCTACGTGGTAGGATAATCAGTGCTCATCTTGCTGGTAAGATTATTTTTTTTATGATATTTAAATAGTTATTCATGTTAAACTTTATTGCTTTATAGTAATGTACATGTTCTTGTTTTGTCTCCTTCTTTTTTCTCTCTCTCTTTTTGTTTTCTTTCTTTTTTTGGTGATTCTGGATATCCACTGAGAAATCTTTCTGGAGATACAGAGGAGACACATAACACAGCCCTGTCCCAGACCTGTGCTATCATTAAGAGGGTCTTTTACCTCATAAAGGGCCATTTCAGGTGCCTGGATGTGTCTGGGGGTGCCCTTCAGTATGACCCAGTTACTTCATGCAGGATGTTTCCTGCCTGTTGCATTCTGCATAATATGATCATGCACCAGTCTGGTAGTGAAGTGACTCATGCTGTCACTGAAGCCACCAGTTCTAGTCTCATGCAGCAGGCTCGTACATGGCATGAGGCTGCATAGGTAAAGAGGAGGTGGCTAGTCCAAAACTATGGACCAGGACATTCAGGTGAGTGTTTCTTTTCTTGTAAGAACACAGAGTGTAATTGATGAATCCAGTGATACCTGAGGTCTGTGCTGTGTGGTACATGGTCTGCTGTCAATGATCATCTGACATTCTCTTTCATCTTAAAATATTTTTGCATTACTAACTGTTCGAATAATACTTATGTTGTTGAAATGCCTGACTGTTCACTGATTCCTGTTCAATGCCTCTGAAATATATCAAATCAAGAAATAACTCCACAGTTGTAACTACTGTAATGAATATCTTTTGCTTTAATGATTTCTTCACTATGCAATAGAAAGCAATATTGACAACAATGAAACATTCATATATATATATATATATATATATATATATATATATATATATATATATATATATATATATATGTCCATAAGTGTGTACTAGGCTAATGGCCCTGGAGCCTTTACAAGCCTAGCCATAGGATTACCTTGGCATTGTGCCACCCGACCTTAGTTCCCAGTAGAGCCAATGGTGTTATCCCTGGGGTGAATTTTCTGTTTCCCATCCACTCATCAAGATTTCTCTTGAAAAGGGTCAGTGAGGCGCTCTGCTTGACATGTATGGGAAGTCTGTTCCATAACATGGGCAGTCTCTGGGTTATGAACCTGTTCCTCCAGCATGTTCTGTTAATTGTGGTAATGAGGTTGAGGTCTCTGGAGCATGTGGTGCGGAGGGATTGAAATTTCTTTAGATGCAACATTTCTAACACAACTGGGTCAGACATGGCTTTGTAAGTCAAGCAGAGATTGCCTCTAGGCAGGTGATATGAGACAGAGAATAGCTGGAGTTTTTTGAGTCTGTCCATATAGGACAAGTGTTTAAGGCCTAGGATCCTCTTTGTGAGGTACTTTTATGGCCTCTCCAGTTGTTGCAGGTGTCTAGTGAGGTACATGCCAAATGGGACATTGTACTCGATGACTGGCCTTATGAGGGAATAGTAGAGGGAGACAATTACCTCTTTCTTCCTGGATGTAAAACCCTTAGTAATGAGATGTGCCACATAGAAGGACTTTCTGACCACAGTGGCAATGTGGTGATCAAAAGATAGGTTGCTGTCAATCTGTGTTCCCAGATCTCTTATAGCATCTTCTGTGTTCACTGGACTACCATCAATGTGGTAATTCATGGGAACTGGGTTTTTCCCAAAAGGGATGATGACGCATTTTTTGGCATTGAGCTTAAAGCCATGGTTCTGACACCAGTCGTTGGTCACAGTGAGGCCATTCTGTAGGATGTAAACATCACTTTGGGAGTTAATAATAGCTCCCAACTTGCAATCATCTGCGAACTTTGCCAGCCAGAGTCCCTTCGTGTTGGCCTGGACTTCAGAGAAGTAGATACCAAACAGGAGAGGACCCAGGACCGAACCCTGTGGGACTCCACTCATGACTAATCAGCAGTCTGACTTGGAGTCAGCTACGTTTACACTGTGGGTTCTATCTGTGAGCCAGTTTGCAACCCACCTAGTGATATAGGGGTTGATGCCAAGCTTAGTGAGTTTTTCTATGATTCCTGAGTGGGGAATGGTATCAAAAGTCTTGGCCAGATCAAGGTAGGCTGTATGAACCACCTTGCCTTCATCCACAGCTCTGGTGACCGACTCAAAGAAGTTGACCAAGTTGAGCAGTCATGATCTACCCTTCACAAAGCCAAAATGTGTGGGATTCAGAGTATATCCCTGTTTATTAGGTCCATGATGATGAATTCCACAGCTTTGCATATCAGACTCATCAGGCTAATGGGGCGATAGTTCCCAAGGTCTGTAGTTGCTCCTCCTTTGTGGAGAGGGATAACTGTAGCAGTGCGCCATTTGGGAGGGACAAAGCCTGAGGTGAGGCTGTGATTGAACAGAGCACTCAGGTGAGGTGCCAGTTCACTCTGTAGTTCATGTAGAACACAACCAGGGATATTGTCAAGTCCCATAGAAGCTGTATTCTTGGCCACAGACGGTGGTGTTTTAACCTGTGCAGCAGTAATACTGGGTGCCTGGCAATCTACTGGTATTGTGATTGGTCCTTGGAGGGGAGAGGGGGGTAAAGTTGGCACTGAATTTGTTGGCCAGCATACTGGCAATATCTGTTGGCTCAGTATAGGAGGTACCATTGTGCAGTAGCCAGAGCAAATCTGGATATAGCCGTGGAAATTCTTTACATAACTATAGAAGGCCTTGTGGTTGTCTTTACTATCTTCTGCAATTCTATTTTCATACCTAGCTTTAGAGGATTTGATGAGGGATCTCAACATTTTGTTGAGGCTGATAAGAGAGTTTTTCCAGTCTTGGGACTTCACCTTATTCTGCATCAGTTTCCTCTTTCTGTTGTACAGTTTATTTATGGCAGGGGACCACCAGATTGGCTTCCTTTTTTTGGAGGAGAGTGTCTTGGTTCTGTTGGGTATGGTGAGAGCCATGCATTTCTGTACTTGTTCGTACAGTGCATTGGTGTATGATTCTGCAGTCACGCAACTATTCTCCATTTGCATGGGTACCGTGAAGTTAGCCACTTCTGTTTTTAAGATCCCAAAGTTAGCTTTGGTGAAGTTTTTCATGGTGGTTACCTTTGTTGGGGGCAGTGGGAGGGATGTGGATTTCCAAGGTGATTAGTTTGTGGTCGAATCTAACCAGGGATGAGCTGACTATTGGTGTAGAGAAATGGTTGCTCATGTTAGCAATGACCAGCTCAAGGATGTTGCTACCTCTAGTGGGGGTAAGAATGAGCTGGTCCAGGGCATTGGAATTAATGAACTCCAGGAAATGCTGGGCAAGTGTATTGGTACATGATTAGTTTACCCAGTTAATGGAAGGGTTAGTTGAAGTCACAAAGTAAGAGAGTGTTAGTTTGGACCTTAATATTCTCCAAGGTGCTTAGGAACGTGGAGTGTAGTCTTGGGACATGGTTGGGGACCTATCACAGGCTACAACCTGAATCACTGTCTTACGCAATGTTAGCTGCACCTGAAGTATCTCTGATGCATTATGTTGGGCTACCAGTCTAGAGGTGTGCACATCTTTTATGAATATGGAGTCACCACCGCCTTTGGAGCTTCAGTCTAAGTGCTGGGGCCGAAAGGTGTGGAATGAGTTATAGCTTGGTAGTGCAGGGGTGCTTTCTGCTGCCTTGAACTAGGTCTCTGTTACAGCACAAATGTCGATGTTCTCCATTTTAAGGAGTGCCTTGAGCGAGTGCATTTTGAGATTTAGACTTCTAGCATTGAGCAACATGACCCTCAGATTGGATTTGTTTGTCGCTGTTACAGTAGTAATTTGGTCTTTGGAACACCACCTAAAAAAGGCACTATGGAGGTACCAAGAGCCTTGGCCAGTATCCGGTAGGCCAGGGGTGACAGATGCAGGCCATCTCTGGCAAAGCATCGATGTCTGTCAATCTTGTCATCCCAGGCAGACAGATAGTGGATCCCCTTAGAATGACACTAGAAACTTAGCCAATTGTTGAAATCAGTCATTTTCTGCTTGTACGGTGGTATCATTCTGGGTGATGGTAGGATGCTGCTCAGGGCTAGGGTCATACCCGCCTGGGCTACATAATCCGAGAGCTCCTCCATGTCTCTTTTCATGTAGTCCAGGGAGGTATATCTCAGGTCATTCACACTCAGATGTACAATGACAGAGTCATATTTGTACCTGTTGTTGAGCAACCTGAGTGCATGTGTTATGTGTCGGATGCTGGCACCTGACAGGCAGCTGACTGTTACTTTCTTCTTATTCAACCTAATGAGTGGGACATCAGTGTGTCTCACTATCAAGTCACCTATGACTAGTGTGTTGGGCATGCTGTATTGCCTTAGGGGCTTTGATTGAGTGGCACACTGTTTAGGAGAGTTGTGTCTCATGATTAGTGCTGTGTTGTGGTGGTCAAGTGCATTTCTGCCTTGTAGGGCTCTGCTGCTTGGGTAGATTTTTATTGAGAGCCTCCATGAAGGCGGGTGTGTGGTTTGTGTTTTTATGTGAAGGCAGTGCTGGTGTGTGTTCCAGAAGGCTAAGTTTTCCATATGGTGTGGTGCAAGTGTTGTCCTTCTCCTCTTGACCAGCTATTCCTGTCTTGGCTGGAGAGTGTGTGGCTTCCAATTTGAATATATAAGTGCATCTCTCGCAAGTCTGAGTGTTGGAAGGTAAGAAGAGAGGGTTATCGGTGTACATGGGGCAGTTGCTACATTGCCTCAGGATGCCCAAGTTCACCAGGTTAATAGGAGAAAGCACAGGGAACTGACCTTTAGATTTGCCTGGTGGGGTGGGCATTCATAATAAGTACTAGATATGTTTCCTTGTAGAATGTTTAGTGCTGGTAGCACTTGTGTGCTACAATAATTGCTACAAGAAGTCTGGTAAAGTGCTAGACTAATAAGCTAGTATAATATATATATATATATATATATATATATATATATATATATATATATATATATATATATATATATATATATATATATTTATATATATATATATATATATATTTAGTGAGAGAGAGAGAGAGAGAGGAGCGCTACAGAACCCTGAAAGCCTAAAATCCTGAAAGTTCAAAATCCTGAAAACTCAAAATACCGAAATCTCAAAATCCTGAAAACACACAGGATACCAACACTTACTATATTCCAGCACAAGTACATACAGAAAGAAATAAAACACAAACTATATTACTATTCTACAAGTATAAGCAGGGAGGCAAGCCCCCCTGCACCCTTCATGTGGGGGGCTGCGCCCCCACACCCCCTGCTACTTAAATATATCAACTCCAAGATTGCACTTAGTGTAGTGAAGTGCAATCTCAGAGTTGATATATTTAACTAGCAGGGGGTGTGGGGGGTGCAGGGGGTCTTACCTCCTTGCATATAGTTGAAGGGTAATATGTTTCTGTATCTACTTGTACTGGAATATAGTAAGTGTTGGTATCCTGTGTGTTTTCAGGATTTTGAGTTTCAGGATTTTGGTCTCAGGATTTTGGTTTTCAGGATTTTGGGCTTTCAGGATTCTGTAGCTCGCAGATATATATATATATATATATATATATATATATATATATATATATATATCTAGAGGAGCACTTTTAAATGCCGAAATCTCGAGTTTTAAATGAACCCAAAACACCGAGATTTCAGTATCTCGACATTTAAAAGTGAACCCCCCCCCACAAATGAACTACAATAAATTGTTTGCAGGGGGCAAGCCCCCTGTGCCTCCTACACCCCCTACTTAAATATATCAACTCAGATATCGTGCTACAGTGAAGAGAATGGAAAGTGCAGCAGGAGCATTACCGTTCTCTTCACAGTAGAGCGATCTTGGAGTTGGTATATTTAAGTAGGGGGGGTGTGGGGGGTGCAGGGGTCTTGCCCCCCTGCAAACACTTTATTTTAGGTGTCTGTCTTTTTCCCCCACTTTTAAATGTCTAGATACCGAAATCTCTATTTTTTTATTTATTTATTTTTTTAATTCATGATTTCCGCATTTAAAAGTAGACCTATATATATATATATATATATACATATATACGGGAACACAACATAATCTCAAAAGTTTGAAATACCGAACTTTTTTTTTATAGTGTCGTACAAAATAAATTTTGACTTCAGAAACTGGCATCATTTGTGTAGTGAGAAACATGAAGTCGCAGCAGTTAAATTTACATGGCAGGATGCTTATTTTAATGTGCCATTTTCTTATGATATATTTGGCCTGAAAATGTTTGTTCACTACTATTTTGATGGTTTAGGTGACTGCCACCAGAAGGAAAGGGTTGTTTTTTGTCTAATGTTTATATCTAATAGGTGTACACAGACTCCACATGGATCTGTAAATCAATATTAAAACAACTGTTACAGTGTCTCATACAAAATAATAATTATTTTTAAAGTTTTCCTTACTTTGATATGTCTATGGTATCCTAATAAGTTTGCTGTTTATCTCTGTTATTAGCGAATTAATATGGCAATACTCAAACTACTGGTAAAAATTCAGGGCCACTTACATGTGTTATATGCAAATTATGCTAAATTATATGCATGTCTAGGGACTGTTGTCGTATGCAAACGTATCCTGAGGTATATCAGTGAAAGTCAGTATTTTGCCAATTGTGACTGCACGTCTCACAGTACAGGTTGACAGCAATCTGAAGTTTAACACTAGCAAATGAAACGTGATAAAGTCATAAATTAAAAAAAGTCACATTCATATTGACCTTTATTTCTCCCACCCTAAAAAAATTAATCTTCACTGCATGACATATATTGCTGTTACGGTACAAAATATTTTTATCAATAAGCATTAGTAATAGTAATAGTAGTTATTAGTTATATATTAAAAAATATATATGACACATGGGAAGGACATGTTGTTTTTCCTTTAAGAAAAATCAGTTTGTGACAAAGCAGTTTGGTTACACCAAACTTGCCAATAGTATCAATACCTGCTGTAATGAGCATGCTAGCAAAACAGGTTTGGTCAAGGTGATGTCACTCTCAATAGGGAATGGTTGTAACACTGCTTAATGCATCCATCGCCATACTTTCCTTATTTTTGTTCTGGCTCTTCAAACAACGGCAGCTCCTGTGAAGGCATGAAGTCATGCTCTGAGCTGGTCTGACAAAGAGAACTTAATCATGATTTACCTTTTGCATGATTCACACCTGGGGAAGACTTAGGAGTGCACAAGAAATAGCACCTAGAATAAAACTGATATCTATTAGGAGTTGGGTGACCACCTCTCAACCCTGACAGGTATAATCAGTGCCAACACAGATATGATGATTTGCAAACGTATAGTGCTGAACAGCTGGCTGAGTGGGTAGGCCAGGTTAATTGTACTGCCGTTATGAAATGCATGGGAAATGAGTAGCATATCTGTAATCAGACATGCATCTTTTGAGCAAAGAAGAATATTACCACTGTGTTAACAAACTAAAATAATACATAGAAATGTCAGGTAAAAATGTAAATAATAATCTGTATATGTAACTGTGTAAATTATCTACTACTGTACAGGTATTAATAATGGTGACTGGATATATACACACACGAAATAAGAATTGCAATTACAGATTTATACTTCTTTACCATTGCAGGGAAACAGCTGTAATAGATAACGTTACATGAAGCCAGTTTTGTGTGGGCCACATAAATATAAGTAAAACAATTGCGTAACTTAGTTATTTGTTCAGAAGTATTTTTAGCTGCATGTACAACATGGCTGAAATCTCACACACCACACCCTGCTTAGACTGTGGGTTAGGGGAGGAGGTGGGGGCTATTGTGCTAAGTGAACGACTAGCACAAATGTTTTTGAGACATGCTGTATTACTTCAGTATTATAAATTAAATCAGACACAGTTCTGCAGAAAAGGAAATTCACTTACATGGATTATGAAAACAACATTCAAGACTCAGTTTATATATTAATACTATCCTCTTGAGTGAAAGGGAATATTAGTACAGTATTGTAATAATTCATACAGGTATGCACATGCAAGTAAAAATGAAAGGAAAAAGGAATTAATGTTTAGACAGGATATTATTTATATGCAGAAGAAATTGAAATGCAGGTAAACAAGACTGGAATCTCTTTTAATCATAGCTGAGAAAGAAATTAGATACAACAACCAGTAGCAAAAGAGAAGATGAGAGCGGCTTGTTGAGTCTTCTGGTAAGTGTCCATGAGATCTTTCTTTTTTAATAATTCATACTGTGTATAAGAAGTCATAACACAACTTTAATGGTGATAGGAGAAGTGATAAATACATGTCTATAGAATTGATTTCTGTAATACTCCTAAAGAAAATATTGTTATGGCATCACAGATGAAAGAAATGCAACTGAAGGCTTAGCAGACCAAGAGAAACATTTTATAATCTGATTTATTAACTTGATTAACTGCAATAATTATGAGTTTTTGTTTTGGGCACTGTATTCTCTGTATTGATAGTACATAACCCAACCCCACCTTATCTATCAATCTATTTAATTACACCCAGCTAACTAACTCCATCACCAGGCCTAACAAAACAAACCCTGGATCCATACAGACCATTTCCCAGCCTTCACCTATTGAGCTATCCTCTCATCTCCTCACTCACATCAGTATATCCAGACCCGTAACCTCACAAACTTTAACCCAATAACTTTCTCTGATTCCCTAACACAAACTAACTGGAGCCCATAAAAACCCTTCCTCTAGACCAAGCCATTGAGTTTTTCAACTCAACCTTTTTAAATGTCCTGAACTCCCTAGCCCCAATAAGAACAAAAAGGGTAAAAACCAAGACTGCCGCATGGCTAACCAAAGACACCAAAAAACTTATGCTACAAAGAGATAAAACCTGGAAAACATATCTCGAACACAAACAGCATGAAATTTTACTTGGATACAAACAACTATGCAACCTTGTTAAAAAACAGGTAATTAGAGACAAAAAGTCTTACTATACCAAACTTCAGTTAAATCATTCAAAAAACCCCAAACAATTCTGGAACTCCATTAATTCCCTTCTCAACCCAGGTACCAAAATCAACCCCTGTCGTGACACCAGCAAATGTGACCATGAAATAGCCTCTCTATTCAATTCCTTCTTCACCAACTCTATAGCTGAACTGACCAAGACCTTCCCCAACAATAACCCTTCCCTTCAACCCACCCAATCTTCCTCACCCCTACTCCTCCTCTTCCTACATTTGAACTTAAACCCATCTCAACCTCTCATATAAAGAAGCTACTCTCTAACATAAAACCATGCTCCAATACCCCCTGACAATATCCCATCCACCTTCCTAAAAATAGTCGCAGATGGGATTGCTGTCCCCATCAGTATCCTGATCAATCGATCCATGGTGGAATCATACATGCCTAAATTATGACGTGCTGCCTTTATTCTACCTCTCCATAAAGGAGGCAAAAATAATAGCATCTCAAACTTCCGCCCCATAGCTATCCTCTCCCCAATCTCTAAACTCCTTGAAAAATGCATCCACCTTCAGCTCTAGCCATTTCTTGCCAAACACCAACTAATCAGTCCTACCCAACATGGCTTCTGACCAGGCCACAGTACAATCACTGCTCTTCTCTCCTTCTTACACACTGTAAACCTCACCCGAGACTCTGGAAAAATAGTTTTCACAGTTCTACTGGATCTACCCAAAGCATTCGATACCATCTCACATACCCACCTCCTAAACCATCTTTCTAATCTTAAGCTCTCCCTCAATACCTTATCCTGGTTCTCCAGCTATCTTTCCAACAGGTCTCAGGCTGCAAAATGGGGGAAAGGCACCTCTACCTTCCTTCCTACCCCCACTGGAGTACCCCAAGGATCCATACTTGTCCCTATGCTATTCAACATCTTCATTAATGAGTTCCACAAAGCCTTACCCAACACCAAAATTGTGCAATACACAGATGATTCTACTTTAATCTGCTGTGCCTCAAACCATCCTGAGCTCCAAACAGTCACTCAAACTCAGCTTTCTCCACCACTGAAAACTGGATGCTCTAAAATCATCTCTCACTAAATGCTAGCAAATCCAAAATACTTCTATTCTTTCCTTCTAAAGCTTCCCGTACTTACAAAACATCATTCCAAATTACCAGCCTAAACAACTCTACTATAGAAGTTGTCCCCTTCAACAAACTTCTCGGAGTTACTATTGATGAACACCTAAAATTCAATACTTACATCCAGCAAAACATTAAGAAAACCCATATAAAACTTGGTTTACTATACAGAAACAGCTACTTCCTCTCTCCCTCCACCAGACTAACTCTAGCCACTACCTATCTGCTCCCTCACTACTGTACGGTGCTCCCCTATTAACTAACTTATCCGCCACTCTTGCCTAAAAACTGGAGGTCTGTTACAACAAAATTTCCAAATTTACTACCAAGGCCAAAGCCTCCTCCTACCATTGTACTTCCCTTCATTTGTTAAATTGGCTTGAGCTCCCCAACCATTTAGATTACTTCCAAATCATCACAGCCCACAAATTATTATTTCAACCTACTAAGTGCCCTGCACTATCCAACATCCTCCAACCTTATACCCCTCACAGAGCTCTCACACTTACCCATCAAAACCTAATCTCTGTCCACAAACCCAATCGCCCTGCAGGTCAGCATCTCCTAGCATTTTCCTTAGCAAAAAAATGGAACTCTCTCCCTACTTCACTAAGGACCTGCAAAAACTTTGAAAACTTTAAAACTCAGCTACATTGCTATCTTTTCTCAATCAGGAAATGCAACTGTGCTCTTCTCCTCATACCTCATAACCATTCCTCCCCTTACACTCCTGGCTAATTCTGAACTCGAGTTGACCTGACACAATTGTACATACTGTAAATAACAAAACTGTACTTTGAATCTTAATTGTTATTGCCTGTTTCTCATGCTAAAATGAAATTGTAATTGCTTTCTTCATCGTCTTAATTGTACCTATCTAAAGTATGCTAAGCAAATAATTCTTTGTAATATTCTCTGTAACTAAACTATGTAATGCGGAGCTTTTCTCCCCGGGCCTCCACTGATAATGGGCTCCATGAGCCCAGTGAACCTCCTCGATCATCAAACTGGAATAAATAATAAATAAATAAATAATTTAAACATTCACCCACCCCTTCAGAAGGTCAAAAGCCCTTCCATTTGAATGCATCATAAGAATGCATAAGCATTAGTCTTGTATTCTTTCCCAGTATAAAAGCACATTCCAAATCATTACCCTCACTGGAAGTATAAGCACTTCCCATACACAATTTTCACTTCAATAAAGATTTTGCTGCAGTATTTCAATATTGTGTTAAATTTCAAACAGTATTGTGTTGATCTATTGTGTTTTTTGTGTTTTGTCTCTCGCCACCCTTTTTCTCTCCGTTTTTTATTTTGCTTATGTATTCCTTCTTCATTTTTGGTTTGCTTCTTAGGTTCATAGGTTGGTACTAGGTTATCGGCCCTAGGGCCTATACAAGCCTAGCCATAACAATCCCCTGGTTATTTCTTCCCACACTATTTACTTCCCTGGACCCCTGTCTAGCAGGGCGACTGACGTGATCCCCGGGGTGAATTTCCTTTCTCCCATCCAATCATCAAGGTTCCTTTTGAAGAGGGCCAAAGAGGCGCTCTGCTTGACATGTATGGGCAGTCTATTCCAGTGTCTGGGGAGTCTCTGGGTCAGGAACCTATCCCTCCAGCATGATTTGTTTATTGTGATGACAAGATTTAGATCCCTGGAGCATGTGCTCTGAGGGAATGGGATTTCTTTAAGTGTAGCATGCCCAACAGCTCTGGGTTTGACATGGCCTTGTATGTTAAGCAGAGATCGAGTAGACAATATGCGACAGAGTTTAGCTGGAGTTTTTTAAGGCGGTCAGCATAGGGCATCTGCTTTAGGCCTGTGATTCTTTTAGTGAGGTATTTCTGCCGCCTTTCCAGTTGTTGCAGATGTCTTGAGAGGTACATTCCAAATGGGGCTTTGTATTCTATAATGGGTCTAATGAGGGATGAGTACAGTGGGACAATGACCTCCTTTTTTCTGGATGAAAAGCCCTTAGTGATGAGGTGTGCCACATAGAAGGATTTCCTGACTGTTGTGGCGATGTGTTTATTGAAGGTGAGACCACTGTCCACCTGTGTCCCTAAGTCTCTTATCACACTTTCAGTGTTTAGTGTACTGCCACCTATGTGATAATTCACGGTACATGTTTTTCCCAAAGGGGATAACTATACATTTCTTGGCATTGAGCTTGAGCCCATGGCTCTGGCACCAAGCATCTGTTTCTGTAAGGCCCTTTTGTACAGTATCCACATCATTTGGGGATTCAATAATGGCTCCTAGTTTGCAGTCATCTGTGAACTTTGTTAGCCAGAGCCCCTTAGTGTTGGCCTGTACTTCAGAGAAGTAGATGCCAAACAAGAGAGGTCCCAGGACTGAACCCTGAGGTACTCCACTTGTCACTTGTCTGGAGCTGGATTTGGAGTCAGCTACTTTTACAGTGTGGGTTCTGTCAGTAAGCCAGTTGGCAACCCATCGAGTGACGTAGGGATTAATGCCCAGCTTAGTAAGTATATCTATGATTCCAGAGTGGGGGATGGTGTCAAAGGCCTTGGCGAGGTCCAGGTAGGCTGTGTGGACTGCCTTACCCTCATCCATGACTCTGGAGACTGATTTGAAGAAGTCAATAAAGTTCAGGAGACAAGATCGGCCCTTCACGAACCCAAACTGGATGGGGTCCAGTGTTTTAAGGTTGCCAATGTCTTTGTTTATAAGTTCCATGATAATACGTTCCATGGCCTTGCAGATCAGGCTCATCAGACTGATGGGGCATTAGTTCCCAGGATCCAAGGTGGATCCCCCTTTGTAGAGTGGGATAACTATAGCTGTGCGCCACTCAGTGGGCATGAAGCCTGAGGTGAGGGTATGATTAAACATGACACTTAGGTGAGGTGCCAGTTCATTTTGTAGTTCATGTAGTACACAGCCCGGGATGTCATCTGGTCCCATGGATGCTGTATTCTTAGCTTTGGAGAGTGCATTTTATACCTGTGTGGCCGTTATTACTGGAATTTGGCAATCTTCCAGTATTGAGATGGGCCATTTAGGGGGTCAGAGGGGGCTGAAGTTGGCACTGAATCGATCTGCCAGGATATTGACAATATCCTTGGGATGAGTATATTTAATGCCATTCTGTTGTAGCTCAGAGCAGCTCTGAGCATTGCCATTTAGATTCTTGACATAGTTATAGAATGCCTTGTGGTTGTCTTTGGAATCTTTGGCAATTTTATTTTCATAACTAGCTTTGGAGGATTTTATGAGGGATCTCAGCTTCTTACTGAGGCTGGTAAGGGAGTTTTTTGCTTTCTAGGATTTTCCTCTTTTCTGCAACCATTTTTTCCTTTTGTTGTAAAGTTTGTTTATGGCAGGAGACCACCAGATTGGCTTCCTTTTTTTGGAGGAGAGCATCTTGGTTCTATTTGGGATGGCACGATTCATGTATGAGTGGATGTGCTTGTACAGTGCCTCAGTATAGGACTCAGCAGTCGAACTTTCAGTTTCCGTCTGCATGGGTGTCATGAAGTTTGTAACTTCTGACTTGAGTAGCATGAAGTTAGCCTTGGAGAAGTTTTTTATGGAGGTTTCCTTACTGGGGGGTGGGGGTGGGATGTGGATATTAAGGGTGATTAGCTTATGGTCTGACCTAACCAATGAGGGGGTAACCATAGGTGTGGAGCATCGATTTCCCATGTTGGTAATGACCAGGTCTAAAATATTGGAGCCCCTGGTGGGACTATGGATTAGTTGATCCAGGGCATTAAAATTTATGAATTCCAAGAACCGTTGGGCAAAGGTGTTGGTGCACAAGTAGTTTTCCCAGTTAATGGTAGGGTACTTGAAATCACCCAGTATTAGGGTATTTGGTTGTATATTAATATTTTCCAGTATGTTTAAAAAGGTCTAGTGAGAATCTTGGGGCATTTCCCATTTCGCCTCTTTTCTTTACAGGTTCAAATCCTTCAGGAACAGACCAGCCACGTACCTCACAGGCTAGGGACAGATCACCCTCTGCCCATCTAGGGATGTCCTCACAGGGTTAGAGTGAGGCACCAATCATGCAGGCACTCTGGCATTTGTCAGCCTAGCAAGCCTCACAGATGGGGGCTTCAGAGTTTGGTTGAGGATCCACTGTTAGAGTTAGTGGACAGGAGAATTTAACCAGCTGAAACCTATCTTTAGTGTGTAGAAGACATGCTCTCCCAGTTGGTGCTGAGTACCGCGCCAACACAGGCCCTTACCCCCTCAAAGTTGGGGTCCTCCACTGCAAGTACTGCACATGTTTGAGGTTCTGTGGACTGGGATTCCAGCTGGCACTTCCTCAGCCCTTCATTCCATATCGTTTCTCATTCACCCTCTTCCCTATTTCCAACCCACACTACCCTTGTATATAAACAAAACAAAACAAAAAAAAAATGGAAACAAAGAGGGGTCTATCCCCCAAGAAAAACACAACTCTCCCACCTCCACTAGCATAAATCCTCTTGATGTTTCCCTCATATGTTCACCTCTTTGTTTTGTCTCCCCTTTCTCAATCTTTCCTATCAGTCCTTTTCTATTCTTTAATGAAACCATCATGGTGTCCACAAAAAGGATACCCCTATATAAAAAAATTCTAAACTCTTTTTCTTTTTAAAAAAATCAATCTTGATTGCTGTGCGGTCTGCAGCTTTCCTACCATTTGATTATGACTATGTTCAGCTGCTCTTGCATGTGATAAGTGAAAAAAAACCTCAAAACAATAATAGTGACAACATATGATTTTACAAAGTAATTTGCAGTTTCATAATGCCGAGCTTTATACAACCTATTCCTTTGTGAAAGTGGGAATGCTTTTTTTTTTTAAATGCTTTGCTTGTCCGTATTCATCATAAATGCCTTTCGCTGTTCTTATTTGTATATCCACGCAGAGCTGTTATTTGCTTATGACTGTAATGCATTTTCCAAATCTCAGACTATGAATACTGGCCTTTGTCTCAAAATGCTCCACAAAGAAATCAGCATATATAGGTGCAAAATCAGCACCCACAATGGTACTGCACAACTGTAAATAAGATTTGCCAGAGAAAACAAAACAAAAAAAATCCATTCTTGGTCAAAACAAGTTAAGCAAGTCTGAACAAATGTTCATTAAAAGACTCACTGTACAACTAAAATCTGATAGCTGTCAGTCTTGCTGAGTGTGGGATAGAGTTATATAAAGAAGAAACACCAAGAATGCTTATAAACTACTGCATTTCAAACTGTAAGATGAAAGACAAGAAAGTTGTGCTCAATGGGCAACAAGGCAGACTTGTGAAGGCATGAAAAACTAAGGCACAAAGTTCCAAATATATTGAATTGATAAGAAGCACCACTTCTTGTTGCATGTTTTTTAGGGTTTGTAGGTGTCTGGACAAAGAAACTGAAAACAATATTGTTTTTATACCATCACCATTTCAGTGTTTTCTTTGCTTGAATTACTTCCATTCATGCCTGCCACCTTGGAACTTACCTGATCTCCACCCTTTAACTTGATGGTAATTTTCCAAGATGATGGTGCCACCTTACCGTTTTGAGCAGAGTTTGGCCAGATTACATGCATGGCATAACCTTCAGGTACTCACTGGTAGAATTATCGTCCAGACCTTGCTCAAGTCATGATCCAAGTTGTTAAGACAAGGGCCTCCAAGTTGAATTTTACAATACTTTAATGCAATTTTTAAATACACATAATTTTAATGCATCTAGTTCGTAAATACATTTTGAATAATTATATCATGAATAATTGGATTATGATGTACTTTATTTGCTAGGTACCATGTTTTTCTCACTGTTTTCTGATTGGTACCTCTAAATATACCAGCAATTAAGAGTTCAGAGCCTCACTGCACATATGATATTGTTTTTAGTTATACTTCTACGACAGTACAGAATTTCTTTAATCATACCAGTTTACAATGATATCAAACTAGTCTTTTTCCATCATTGTAACATAAAACCTGGTTATTTTTTGTGGCCCTTCTAGTCTGTGACCTAAAACACAAGACACAGCCAACTGTTATAGAATTCTGGCATTAAAGAAATAAGATTGCAAATAGTATAACTTTTTTATTGCCGCAGACAGGGTGTTCTGTGGTAAACATAGTGGACCTGGATTGCTGTAACACCAGCTAGGCAAGGATGCTGTTTGCCTTTGAATATTTTTTTTAATTGCCACACTATGCATTTACTGGTGCAGGTGGTACTCCATTAATGTTTTTGTTTTTTAAGTCTTTTAATATGATTCATGTGAGCTATAATAATGAAACAGCAGACTGGAATGCTTAAGTGCACAGGAACCTTCACTTCCACAACAATTTTATAATCTGTATCATGCTGGAAAATATTTCTGGGCAAATGGAATGTATTTAGTCCACATAAGATAAATACGAGGCTGAGAGATGGACAGATATCCTACATTTAACCTGAGTTAAGAGTCATAATGGTTCTTCTTCTTTCTGATTAGCTGCAGTTTTTGCACCAGGACCAATCCCCTCTGCAGTCCTATACTACAAAAGACAACAGTCAGCATCCAAACAGTGAAGTGTGTAAATAGTATGTGTATACTCATATAAGCAGGTTTTGCAAAGTCATTCTAGAGTGGTTGTGCAGATTATGTTTTTAACACTGTTTTTTTCATTATAAAATGAATGCCAACAACAATGTCTCTTTTTCCATTGGTAATAGCTGTATATTCTACTTTCATCTTTCATTACTTTATATTTGGGATTACAGTTCAAACCCAACATGCATACAATATTACGACAATTACAAAGTCCCATATTTTATAACAAAACCACTCTTCTCTTCATATGTAGTACCTTTGGCATCTGTAGTGAGCCTTTCACAGAATAAAGGTATATTAATCTTTTTTAAATTTTGCTTAGTAGAATCTCCTACCATTAATCACTCACCCCAAATAGCAGCTCCTGTCATATAGCTGTGCCTGTCATTTATCTAGATAACTAATCAGCACAGGTAAGACTTTCTCTTTGTGTGACACCTGCTCTTAACTTGATTTTTAGCAACACTAGATGCATTCATCTTGTTCCATCTTGCTTCCTAGCACATGCAGTCACTATTCTGTCTCACTGCTCACCTAGACAATGTAATCTTAATTTACCCTTTTGTGTAATGTCCTATTTTATCTACTTTACTTCCAGAATCACAATAAAATCCAGCTGCCTTTCTTTGGATAGCGAACGCACCAACCTACATAGTTCTCTCATCTGAATGTACTGAAATATAGCCTTCTGCATAGTGATATACGGGATATCACTATTATATTGGGGATGCAAGACATGAAGGTACAAAGACAGCATTGACATTTATAAACATGTAAAGCCATCTTACAGTAACATGTTCTAACCATCATTGTCATCATAAAAGGAAAATTATATCAGACTACAAAAGGAAGTACTTGGCGACAAGAGTATTCAACAGTGATTTCATTATTCCAGTATCACCAAGCACAAGTGGTGCTTCTGCTATGATGCTTTGATGAATTTATAACCATATTTAAATAATACACTGAGTCCACAATATATTCTGATAACAAGGTAAATAACTTGAGTTTGCAGAATTTTACTTCTTTCAGCATGATCTCTTGGGACTTGTCAAAATATCTAACGGGCATGATATATTTGGGATATGCAGCTATAGTTACATACCTGGAAGCTGTAAGAGGAGTATTGCATTAGAAGTCCCATACCAAAACTGTACTGTTAAATACACAGACTGACATATACTTAGAATCAAACAGGAAATATGTCAGAGAATTCACCTAAATTCCAAACTGTCCTTCTTTCCTTACATATACTTATCCGTATTTTCACTAATTGCTGTCCGCAGAGCTATATGAATTTTCTGTCTCCAAAATTCATGTAGTAGTATCACGTGACTTACTGAACCATTTAGTTTATTGTCAGTATGATTAGCTAAAAGATCTGACATTTACACTGAGGAAATGTAATGGATTAATGTTCATGTTACATCTTACTGTTGTTTTGCTGAGCTTTAATGTCTGATTCCGCTATTATTATTTCCTTCTTTATGTAAATAGCCATTCATATTGCGTGACTCATTACTATAACTACTAGCTTTTATCTCCAGGTGCCCTCTGGGATGTACCAGAAGTGCAAAATATACATGTACGTCTGTGTGCGTGTGTGTGTGTGTGTGTGTGTGTGTGTGTGTGTGTGTGTGTGTGTGTGTGTGTGTGTGTGTGTGTGTGTGTGTGTGTGTGTGTGTGTGTGTGTGTGTGTGTGTGTGTGTGTGTGTGTGTGTGTGTGTGTGTGTGTGTGTGTGTGTGTGTGTGTGTGTGTGTGTGTGTGTGTGTGTGTGTGTGCGTGTGTGTGTGTGTGTGTGTGTGTGTGTGTGTGTGTGTATATATGTATCTGTGTGTGTGCCAGATCAAGCAACATTTTTCAAGCTTCCTATACACACACACACACACACACACACACACACACACACACACACACACACACACATACACATACATAATCTAAGATACCAAATATCTCAGAAAAGCCAAAATAAAAAATCACTGAGATTTAAGTAGCTTGAATACCAAGGTTTTCATAAAACTGCATTTGTTTTATAGCAGCAAAGTCGTGTCTTTTTCTAACGTCTCCCCAAGATTTAGAACTGTGCCTTCCAGATATAAATGCAAACAAAAATGACATACTTTCTGCTGTGTTTTTCAATTTCAGTACCAGAAATATCCGAACAATCATTTGTAAAAGGCTAACACATTCAAGGAGATGATAAAATACAATGTGTTGCATCAGACTTTTTTTGTTGATATTACCTAAGGCTTATGGCTCCAAAGATATTAAGATTTTACCAGGTTTATTTGAGTATACTGCATATGACAACTGAAAAATTGGCATTTTAGCCACTGCTGAGTGGCACATTTTAATAAACTCTGGAATTTTTGCTGGCAGTTGCCTTCCAGGTATTGGAGGCTGTAGGCCTGCATAATAATTTCACTGAGTTATAAAACTTTTTTACTTCCACCCCTTTATATTCTTGTTTAATATGCGCTCTTTGTGATCATTTATATTAAAACTAGACTATTCTGTCCTTCATCATGTTTCTAGCACCTTATATATAAAAAAAAAGAAAATCCTACCTTTTATAATAGATAACTGTAGAAAATCCCTAGTGTATGTACAATGAAGTAAGGGTTCCACATCACAGTACTGTCCTTCAATATGCACTTTATGAACCCACACAGTTAAAATGGATAATGTGAAATACGTATGAACTCAGTTATTAACATTCAGATTGTCTGCGCTAAAATAAAAACTGAATAGTTCTAAAAGGTATTATAATGCCCTGAATAAAAGTCAAGAACAATACACTGAAGTGTATTTCTATCACAGTGAAACCTGACATATTATTTTTCTGATCATGTGGATTCCATAAAAGAAGTAATCAGTCAAATATAGAGAAATTACTTTGTGAACGCTTTGAGTCAATAGCACCTTCAAAGTCTATTAATCATGCACTCAGTCATAATGGAATGATATAATTACATGCTTTTTCACCTTAGTAATACAAGCCATTCTGGGAAGTATATGCACAATTTTGTGAAATAATTCAGACAGACTAGGTGGTTAAATGCAATGGTCTGTGTTCTGTACCAAGACAAATAGCTCAGTGCTGGAAGCCGAAATATACAAAGTGAAATGGAGATATTAATGCACAAAGCAAGGAATGCAAACAAAAAAGATCTGAAATATGCATTGGCAAATGAAATGCAAAACTGCAGAAGAGACAGAAAGCCATGTACTATGGTACATGTTGTTTATTCTATGTGGACAATGCTGAAGGAAGTACTGATTGAATACTGTAATGATGGTTAATATACAACCCAGAACTACAGCATAGTAAGAGAGAATGCAAAGCAGGCATGATTACAGGGCATACAGCTAGTCAACCTTACATGCTCATAGAGCAGGGTTATTTATTTGTAGCATAACACCTACATAGTGATGTAAGTAAGGTTTTGGAATTCATCTCAGATGTGTTCAGCTCATGACAACCAGAAATGTATGCAATGCCCTGCTTAAGTTAGATGATAGTATAATTAAGCAATAAACACTTGTCGATCATGTTTTTTGACCAGGTGACTAAATTGAGTTCAAATGTGAATGGCTGATATAAGGGGCATTTTGCCTTACTAAGATGCCCCAGAGATGATTATATATAGAAAATAGGTATGAAGACCTATCTCTTCCCCATGCATTCATGATGATTCTGATTTTTCTACCTCGGTTCCCAATACTCTAAAATGGCTATGCTAAAAGCAGAAAGCCCCCTGCACCCCATGTGAGGGGAATTCCACCTAACCCATAACATATATATTTATCTATTTATTTATTGCTTTTGTTGTCCATTGTAGTCTGACTGGGCTGTGGTAGCCCCTTTTCAGCAGAGGCCTGGAGAGAAAATCTCCAGTAATGAAACAAAAAAAACACATATATGAGGGATAGCTGTTCAGTTTTAAAGATGCCATATGTTTCAAACTTTTGAGTGATTTAACAGGGCCACAGATGTCAGATAATGCCTCTATTTTGAACTGGACACATATTGATGTGTCTCACATTAGCACCAGTGACATCAGAGAAGAATGCAAAATATTTTTGGCATTGTAACTTATGGCTTGGTGCAACCAAAGAGTGACAATATGTTCACACATACATAGTCATGCATGGTGCTATAGATGTATGTTTACTATGTGAGTTGTTCTTGCTATAGAAATGAGTTGAATGTGCTATAAAAAACACAATGTTGTTTTGGTACATAGCTGTAAATTAAAGACAGCAATGTGGTAAGAAAATATATATGTATAAAGAGAGAGAATCTATACTGAAACGCTGAAATTCACTACTTCGACATTTCAGTGTATCACCTCAAGTAATCTAAAACACTGACACATCGAACCCCCCCCCCCCCAAAAAGCAGTGTTTTTGCAGGGAGAGTCACCCCCCCACCCACCACACCAATGCTAATTATATATACTAACTCCAAGATTGCAGAGCAGTAGGTAATAAGGAAAAACTCTTTATCCCACTGTTAGAGATCTCACACCAACAGCCAGCAACTCAAGTAGTAAACAAATCCCACATAACCATAAAAGCATACATTCACATACATGCATAAAGTCACACACATAAATACACAAATGCAGATGATCCATTTTTACTTTACTCTACATACATTGACCAACCAAATTTGATGTACTACAGAACAACCGAGAAATCAAACATTTGCATTCTGACTAAATAAATGGCTCCTATATATGGATGTACTTCGAAACATCAAAGTACACAGATCTCAAATGGTTAATCATAGATCGAGATCTAAAACTCAGAAAAAACAAAACACTTAGCCTTGCACCCCCACCCACCTTAATTATATATACCATCTCCTAGATCACTTTACAATGGTGTATGTGCAAATTCAAGAGTTCCTATCATTCACAATCTTGCATGGACTTACCGCCGGCAAAAGTGATCAAATGAGTTTTGATCATTTCCACCAGCATAAAAAACGTTCAACAGTATGAATGTTTGATTGTACGGAGTGTTTCCATATATATATATATATATATATATATATATATATATATATATATATATGGTTTACTATTGAAATGTTGAGCGGAAGTTCGAAAATAGTAATGTCAACGACAAAAAAACAATCTAGGACTGTGTTTTAACATGGGTCGAGGTAGGGGAGATGTTTGTAGTTCTGAATAATACTGAACACCTACCTCGACCCATGTTAAAACCATTCCTAGATTGTTTTTTTGACGTCGACATTACTATTTTCGAACTTCCGTGTTCGACTATAGTACAGTCGATGTAGTGCCGTTCGACATTTTAATAGTAAACCTATATATATATATATATATATATATATATATATATATATATATATATATATACATATATGGATATAAATATACACACACACACACACACATATATATATATATATATATATATATATATATATATATATATATATATATATACACACACACACACACACATATATATCATAATGAAGGAGCATTTGACACAATGCAGAACACATATCCGGGCAGTCAAGCCTAACACAGAGAGTAGCAGGAATCAGTGATGTGAACATTAACATAACACTGCTTTATCAGTCAAACCTATATAGATTTTGTGAACCAGTAGACATGATATGACTACTGAATAAACTACTAGAATACACACAGATATGCATATAAAAAGGATGACCACAAAAATAACTGTAAGGTGAAAGAGTTTCATTCAAGATTAAGATCCATATTAAAATATATTTAGGAAAATATAAATGCAGTTCAGTACTGAAATATGGACTGCTGCTCTCCATTAGTAAATAGAATGAATGATATTTTGTCACTTAGAGTAAGTGTTGTTTGTCTTAGAGTGTCTATTGCTCCGTGGCCTTAGGCTTTTCCATCACAGTTTTCAGTGGTACACAGTGGTGAGCTGTTGTTTTTTGTGCACACTTCAGTTTGTAGTGGTGTTAAGTCAGCTGCCTTTGTAGATGGAGGATATGTCAAAGTATCATCATCAGCCCCCCTTTTTTCCCCATTTTTCTACATGGGGTCGAGGTATCGTGTTAACTGTCGCCAACTCTCTCGATTCAGTGCCACACTCCTGCCTTCTTCAACACTCATGCCTGACTGTCGCAGATCTTCTTTCACACAATCCGTCCACCTCTTTGCTGGACCTTCCTCACTTCCTCTTATCTTCTTCCTGTCTGTCCCAAATCTTCCTCACTAGATTGTTTTCTGCTTTTCTAAACATGTGCCCAAACCACTGTAATCTGTTCTCTTTGATCTTTTCTTCAATTGGAGTTACTTTGGTTTCTACTTTTATGTCCTCATTTCTTCATCTGTCCCACATTGTGCATCCTATCACCTTTCTCAGGCACTTCATTTCCAACACCTCTAGCTTCTTCAACTGTTCTGCCTTTACTGCCCAGGTTTCTGTACCATACAGTAGTACTGGTTGCACCACTGTCTTGTACACCTTACGTTTCAGCTTCTTTGGCATTCTTCTGTCATAGACTACACCTGATAATCTATGCCAGTTGCCTGCAGCCCTTCTGATTCTAGCTTTGATCTCTTCATTCAGAATACCCTTCTCCTCAACTACTCCTCCCAGATACTTGAAGCTGTTTACCTCTTCCACTATTTTCCCTTCTATCTCTATTCTCAGCTTCTTCTGATTTCTCCAATTTGCTGCCATTACCACCATTTTATCTGTGCTTAGTTTCTTCCCATGTGCCTTCAGATTTGCATTCCATTCTCCTACCCTTTGCTGAAGTTCTAGCTCAGAGTCTGCCTGTACTGTCACATCATCTGCATACAGCAGCTTTGTTGATCCGTCCCCTTCAACCTGTTTGCTAATGTAGTCCATCACTGGTATGAACAGCAGTGGGCTCAGAGCTGAACCCTGATGTACACCCACACCCACTGGGAACCCCTCTGTGAGGCTGAACATTGTTCATACTTGAGTCATTGGGTCCTTGTACATAGCCTGCACTAATTCTACCAATGTTTCTGGGACTTCAAACCACCACAGTACTGCCCAGATCAGCTTTCTTGAGACCTTGTCATATGCTTTCTCCAAGTCTAGGAATGCCTAGTTGGACTCTCTCCTCATCTCTAGCTTCTTCTCACGTATCTGTCTCAATACAAACATTGTGTCAATTGTGCTGCATCCTGATCTGAATCCAAACTGCTCATCTCCCATCTTACATTCTACTACTCTGTTTATCCGTTTATCAATCACCCTCTCCAGAACTTTCATGCAGTGTGATAGGAGTTTGATGCCTCTGTGCCAACAATTGTGGATGTCCCTTTGTCTTGCACACTGGCATTGGGTTTGCTTATTCTAGTCATCTCTGGATATGCCTCACATACACATAGCAAAAACTATACACCACAGCAATTACTTGTAGTTTGAAGTTATGGGTGCTTAAAGCATGAATTGTCATCTCTGACTAGGTTTACCATTCACCTCCCCTCACATTTTTCATGGTGGATGTTTTCACTTGTTTTCTACTACGACCTGTACATGGGGAAACAGGGGTCACTTCATTTCATCCATGTGCCTGCTCACCATCTAGGAAGTTCATTCTTCAGGTGGAATATACTCCCCCACCCTTCTTTTACTGTCATTTCCCTAAATACATTCCTTCAGTGAGACAGAGAGAGCCCCCAAGCAGAAAATTATTCATGTCCTGCCACCATTACTATCTAAGCTCATGACCAGGACAATCTGGGGGATACTCCTGACTCTGCATTTATAAAAAAGACTTGAAAATCAGGAGATCCAGGATGGCGGAGACTATTTCATCCCCATTAGCAGCAAATGTAATTATCCATCTTAATACCTCCCATATTTAGAAGATGGTATATACTTGCATCCCTCTCCCTCTGTTCTATGATGTTGTAGACTAGGCAGCAGAGCTATATGATTTAAGAAAATCTGCAGTACCTTCCAACCTACATAATCAGTACTGCCAGTTCCCTCCTTCTCTCATTCTCAACTAACTCCTCTAAGACATCCACTACCTCCAAATGCCCCAGTGACCCTCAAGTTCTTTCACCACATGACCTGCCCCAAGCCTTGACTTATCTTCCCATCCATAATTATCCCCCTCATTTTCCAACCCTTCGCTATTACTTTTTTCACCCAACCTCATCCACAAAATGCAGTTCAACTTTGTCTTCTGTACTTCTACCTGTATTCTCTGTTTCTTCCCAACATAAACAGAACATCCATAAATCCTCTTTCTCTTTAGCATATACCTCAGACAATAAACTATCATTCTCCTTCCATAGTTTCCTTAGCCTAGAACAAAACCACTACACATGAAGATTAGCATCTTGAGGTTCTCCACATCTTCAACAAACTACCTGTCCCACCACCTTTCTTCCTTTTAACTCTTAGGAATCCTATATCATATATGTAACAAATGTGGCTGGGTATCATGAACATGCCCTATGTTCTTTAATATCCTTACCACTTCCAATGCTTCATTGCAATATTCATCAGTCCACCAAAATATGTTCTGTTTATACCACAAATTTCTTTGATTTTGTTTCCTTCTTAGTTTTCTTTCCTTCAGTCTCTACCTTCTTATATCTGAAATATCTCTATATAAACCTTCTCCTACGCTGTTCATTTGAAACAAGCTGTTTACACACCTCTTCATTCTCAACAAACTAGCCTTCCTCTTTCTGCCATCCTGTAACCTCTACTTCATACTAAATATGGTATTGTGAGTTAATTAATCCCCTTCCTTCATATAAACATTTTCAAGATAACCAAATTCCAGGAAAATACTTGTACTCTCTCATGACATCATTTATATGCTATAACCCCATTTTCACCACCATCTTATTTTGCCCCCCCTCCAGATCTTTACACATCTGACTATTCAAGAGGCTGTTCAGCTTCTCCTTCTTAATGCTAATCAAATACTACTTATCAGCTAACTAGATCCTGAAGTCCATATCTATATTTTGTTTCACATTTTACCACACATAATTTCTTCCTGTTCTTTCCCCTGTTCCCACACCCTCTACCATAAAATTCATTTTTTTGCACTTGCCTTCTCTGCACCACATTTAATAGCTGTAGCATATCTTATAGAGTCTGGAACCTCCTGGCCACTTAGCTTAATGCTCATCTTAGATTGCATTTACTAATCCTGCATCTCTTACCTTATTACTCAAAATGATTGCAGAGTTTCCAGATACCCATAATCTTTTTTTCTCTGGATAGCTAATGACACTATTACTTAAATGGCACATTACTTGTAGAAAACTCACCATCAAACTACCTTAGTACTACTACTACTAAATTTATTAATCTTATTTGACCATCTGCCTGCATATTTTTAACCCTATCCCTTAGTTCATCCCAGTTGTGGTTGATTATTTCCCTGAGGCTGGGATATACCTTAATTCCTAGTTATGTCTCCCCACACCCACCCCAGGAATATGTAAAGCCAACTTCCTTGGTACAATGCAATGAACAGCAATTTCATCAACTGGAAGCAAAACCCTGACTTTTTTCTAAATAGCTTAAAAGTTATAATACACCTGGCAACAACTCACTGACATCTTTCAGCAAAATCATGCACTCATTTGCAAATATATTAATACTACTGGCATTTTCATCCATCCCTCTCATCCTTCAAAAAGTACTTCATTCTTTGAGTCTTTTTTTTCTATGATAACAAAGTCTGATACACCTATCCAACTCTATTTTCTCATAGGGTCTTCCATTAACCATAATTCCTACCAAGAGTTCCTATACAAAGCCTTAACTACCTGTAAGAAAATAATTTCTGATGTAACACAATCAACATGAACCTCCAATCATTTGGAAGACATTGAGTATATTATTAGGACTAGTCTTGCTTTACTTTAATGGACACAACAATGCCTGTGTAATCAGTCATATAAACTGTTTCACAAACTATCACTTCCCAGAGATCTGTTACCATACAGGATGTGGAATTTTTTCCTTGAGTGATAGGACCGTCAAGCTCATATTGATTGGTTTTGCCTCAAGAAGAGTTGCCCTTACAAAATTCCAGGAATTGAGGTCTGCCTGACATTTATTGTGGACATAAAACTCTATACTGAATACTTAGTTCATTATGGAGGAGTCAATGGAAAGAGTCCCCCCAGAGATAAAATAGAGGATATGACCATTTCTGTTTTTATGCCATTTGGTCTGCAAACCAGTAGTTTTTCAGCTCTACCCTCAAAGGTACATCCAGCAACTTTTGACTAACTTAGTCATGGCCAATTCTTCATTTGAGGTATTAAAACTTCAATTGTTTTTAATAATTTCAGACTTGGTGAGCATGCTTGTCTGTCCCTCCTTTGCCATGCACCTGATCTTGAAGGAGTTGTAGATCCCTATCAGGGTTGGTTATTCTTGGCATCCTTACATCTTCTGATAATCCATGCTACTGATTATCTGGACCATTGCCAACACTTAAGGTTTTCCAGCAAAGCCAGACCAGATACTCCTCCTTAGCATTAATATGGACATATTCCCCAACCAATTCTTGATACTTACCTATCACACCCCTTCCCCAATTACAATAGGATTTATTTGCCATGATAAGGCTAATAATTTTGGTTACAAGGGCCACATGATCATTAATCCTACCAAAAAACATTCTGAAATGCTGTGAGTCTGGGACTACCTCTCTAACACTGAACCCAGGCAGTCATTAGGTAAAAGCACGTTTACCCCACTTCTCTTTTGTGTTTGGGGAGTGAATTCTCCATCATTATTTCACTCCCCTTTTGTGCTTGGGGTTTGAAATAATGATGACGAATTTTGTAGTCACTGACTAGCCCAAATGCAAGTAACCTTTGGGTTAGATGGAAAACTAACCACTTATTTCTCTTCCTAGACCCCTGAGATGTTATGTAATATCTCATCCTAAGTTATTTTGAAGCTCCTTCCAATGATTAAATGCTTAATATCCTTGTCCTGGCTACAAGTCTTAACACATATATTCTTCTGAAAAATAAATTTGTCAGAGTTAGGCTCACAGAGCTACAATAAGTAAGTGGGATTTTCCCAAAAGGATAGTCAGAAGGCCAACACCCATCTTCCCTTCTCGTCCCTTCATGAGAGAGTCAGGTCCCCCTTGCCTAAATGCAATGATAACACCTCCATTATTGCTCAAGGTACTGCTAAAGTTTGTGACCATAAAACCATTGGGTCTCCCCCAGCACGTTTCTTTTTTAGCTTACTTTCCTTAAGGAGAGCAATATGTCTATCTGTCTGTCTGTTTATCTGTCTATCTATATAACTTTCACACGACACACTTCAGCAGATAATACTATCTCTTTTATTGCAAAGAGAAATTCATATGTGGAGACTAGGAAATCAAGGACCTGTCTCCTCAAATAACAGTTTCAGAGATGTTTTTAATAGTTTCTTTGATTAAAAGCAACATTATTATACCAATCTTAGAACAACCACTGACCAATTAAAAATGAATACTTCATCATTAATTTTGATATCAAAGATCTCCTCGCTCCTTGTTTTTGACTTTCCATATTTGGTCGGATACATAATTGAACTTTCTACAGAGAACAACACATTTTACATTTTTAGCCCTGTCAGCAATTACTAATATTAGGCAGGAAATAAATAATCAGATACATACTGAAAAACACTTAGGAATCCATCCTGTAATGAAAGCATATTAAAAATGAAATATGCACACTAATATTTTTCCGTCTATATATTTCTCACCCTTCATACTCCCCCATTGATGCTGTAAAAATCACCTAAATCATAATAATTTTCTATGACTGTACAATGATTACAAATCCTCAGATGAACATACAGTTTTTCATTTGCTCTAAGACATTTTTCACACGTTGTTTGCTTCTGTCCCTGACATGAGCAATTTTTGCAGAGTTTTTTCAAAAATATAGTATTTTAATTTTAAGAAGTTTTATATAATTTTTTTTTATTTTATATAAGCAATGAAAACATGCCTACACTTGTATGGAACAAAAATACAATCTGAATACTGTAAACAATGTTCAGTAATACGTCTATCTCTACTATATTTATTTTTATTTTCCCCTGATTCCTTGTATACATTATCATATATTTTACAAAATCTTGCAATATTTTATTTTCACCTTCTGTTATGATACGATTTCTGTCAGTTGTGGTCAGTGGTTGATTCAGTTGTTTGCATTTGTAAGTTAGCATTGTCTGAATTCTAATTATTTTAAAATGTATTCATTTACCATAAAGAGAAGAAGAAGAAGAAGAAGGGCAGACAATAATATTGTAATAGCTATACGTGTGAAAAACTTTAAAATACCTCTTCACCATCCAGAGAAAACATTGATTAACCATGTCCACTGGGAACTATCAGCTTTTTGTGAATTATTTCTGGATGACTACTGATGGCACCAATGCTATCAGGAGTAAAAGAGTAGCATTCCATTTAGATGAGCGTGCACGAATGCCCTTTAGAAACAAGGGCGAAATTGAGTGCCATAAGGTTCTGCAGCACCACACTGTGCATTGTAGTCAATTTTTAGGTAATCAAATTAATGGACTTAAAGGTTGAATTACTCAAAATCTCCAGGAGATTAGACAACTCCCTAAGCTCCCAGATAGACTTGACCATGCCATAAACAGGTACAATCCCTGCTCTAGAAATTACTCCATCATCAAGATCCATGTGGGCAATCCTTTTAAAAGCATTTTTTTGTACGGCATTATGATAAACCCAAGAGGCAGACATCTTTCCAACTGTGTTAGGAATGCCTTTAGTGTCTCTCTTGTGACAAGCATTACAGGTGTTCCTTCATATTAAACAGCTGTATTTCATAGAGCTGGGATAACACAACCTATGTAACAACAACCAGACCAGTCAGTAGGTTACCAGGGATAAGCTTGATTTCCATAAATGTAGTAATATTTATGTAATGCTGCCATGCCTACCCTCCAGCCTTATCATAAATTTTCCAGATGAAATTGCAAGCACTATTTCCCCGCAAAAAAGTCTTCCATTTTTGTGATAGCAAACATGTCCTTTAACAGTCATTGGTAATTGAAGAAGCATTACTGTAAAGGAGGGAGGAACATGTTTATTTTTATAATTTTTAGCAGGAAAATAGGACAACAATGCAGTATGAAGCTCTGAATCCATCACTGGTATAGAAATCAATGGAATATCCCCATCTTGTACAATAGGAATGTTCACAGAAACCTAACAGTTGCTAACATTGATGGTCTGTGCATAAGTATGCAAGGCAGCAGAAAAAAGTATTAAATCTAGGATGGCATTCTCGTGCTCTCAATTTGATTTTAAGCAAATATCTGTCTCTATTTTTAGCAAAGTGTATATGTCTGTTAGGAAATGATTCAGTATTTACAGTTTCAACAGTTGCAGGTGATGACAACTTTTGGTTCCATGTCAAACGAAAGTGAAACAAAAATGATGATAAAAACCACAGTAACTGTCCTGATGATAGGTCCATATGAAAAACATTCATGTTGAGGCTGGAGAGGGTTTTCAAGAAACTGTAAACAAGGATGTTAAATTGGTTGTCCATGGTCCATATAGAATTGACCACCAAACAATCTCCAACTAAGGGTTTTAATTGGAAAAGAATTTTGTCTGCATAAAGCAACATCTATATCAATGCCTAAAACTTATGATGAATCTGTGATGTTGGATTTAGAAGCAGGAAAAAATGCTGTTGAGATTGAAAAAGAATCGCTGGAGTTCAGAGCAGGATGAAGTATCAAAATCATGTGATTTAACTTCATTTTATTTATTTATTTATTTATTTTTATTTTATTTTTATTTTATTTTTATTTTTACATTTGTTGACCGGGCTAGTCTTCTGATCTGTTAAAAGGGGTAATGTAACTGCATTTAGTTCTAGATTTGATCTAGATGGTGGATGTGGAATCAAGTTAGATGGCAGGCAGTTTGCAGTTGGTTCTAGATTTGGTTTGGATGGCAAAACATCACAGGTTGTCATCTCCAGATGCATTTATACCCTGTTTTTTCTTCTGGTTCTGCTGGCAGTAGGTTATGCTGGTTCCCATGGTACGATGTCAGTGGAATCTTGCCTGTACTCATCACAAGGGTAGAGTCTTCTTGACATGTGACAAATGGATCCAGGTGGTGAGGCCCTCACAACAGATGGCAGTTGCACTTGTGAGCAAAACCAAGTGTGTTCCCTTCCATCTGGGACTAAGTGAGTTTCTTCAGGAATGGACTTTAATGTAGACAAAAAATCCAGATGGTAAGTTATGATGGTCCTGCTCTATGGATTGTTGTACTGCTTGCAGAACAATATTGTGGTATTTCTGCAAAATATTGCTAATAGCTTTGCTATACAAAAGTGTGGATTCATTAACATCTTGCAGTTCTAAATTCTTGGGGAGGGGTGTAGAAGACAATCTCATGTTTCTGCCCATGAGAATTTCATGATGGGTCTAAATTTTCTATTAGCATTTCTAATACTAAATAAAGCTAAAGGCAAAGCTTCTGGCCAATTGAGGCCAGTTTTCTGACAAACTTTAGCTAACCTTGTCCTCTGGGTCAGACTGGCCTTTTCCTCTATCCCCGAAGCCTGTGGTCCATAGGGGTGATGAAACTGCAATTTAACATTCAAGGTTCTGCAAATGTTCTGTATTAATTGGCTAGTAAAATGCATGCACTGATCAGATTGTATGCAGCAAGGAGCATCAAATCTAGCAATTAATTCTTTCAAAAATTTCTTTGCTACAGTTTTTGTATCATTCTTCAGACAAGGATATACTTCAACCCATCCAGAAAAATGTTAACCACAAATAATACACAGCTAAATTTCTGCACTTGAGGAAATTCAATAAAGTCCAACTACAAATAACAAAATGGTCCCCAAGGCTTTTTCAATGCCTGAACATGTGCAGGTACTGATTTAGGCACAGTATGCTCTAAACAAACTACACAAGTATTTACAAAATGCTGGGCAACTTCTGAGAGATGAGGGGCATAGCAATCAATGAAAATTTGTGTTACTAAAGCATTTACATCCAAATGAAAAGGTAAATGATAAGCTTTTACCAATTGATTTAAGAAATATTCTGGGGCTACCAAATGTCTGTCCGGATGGTGCCACAAAAGGTCTGGACAGTGACTTTAGTCATCGCTTATCCACCTCATGTGCTCAATGTCCTGCTTCTGATAATGAAAAGAAAATAACTCCTGTAAAGAACAATTTCTGCAAAAATATAACCTGAACAGGAGAACACAATGCATCTTATCTTACTGCCATATCTGAAAAAGTATTACCCTTTGTTACAAATGCATCATCTGTCTTATGTGCATCACACAGAGTTTTTGATAACTGTTCCCACTAATGTTAAATAACCTCTTTCTTTCCAGTGTCTCAAAATCTTGAACTACTCCATAGACATAATGAGAATCTGTAAAATTGTTACTGACTTACCATTGCCAGTCTTACAGACTTCAGTAATAGCTACAAGCTCAGCTACTTGAGCAGATGCATTTCCATTTAATTGTCCAATTAACAACATCCTGTCTTGTGTACAAATAGAAAAGGTTGCTGCAAGTTTGCTGTCATCCCTTCAAACACAGGAGCCATCCACAAAAAGAATTAAGTTTGGATTTTGTAAGGGAACATCTTGTAAGTCTAATATAGGTGGAAGCAAAGTGTTAGCAATGACTACACAATCAAGTGGGTCTCCTTCATCTGCTGTAGGATTAAAGAGGAAGGGTTAAGTGGTGGACATCAAACAATTTGTAAAGTAGGATTACCAAATAAAGACAATTCATATTTAGATAGGTGTGCTTCAGATAGATATTGAGTTTTAATTTTTAATAGCAGAGCTTCTACAGAATGTGGACCGGCCACATAATTCTCATGCCTGAAACTCATTGCAACTGCCATATCTACTAAGCGTGCCATCAAGCCAACCAGCCTAAGCCAGTGGGGGAGGGCTGCAGCTACAGGATTAAGATTTGTATTACAATAAGCAACAGGTCTATAACCATCATTTCTGTGTTGTGCTAATGCTCCTAATGCTACCTTATTTCTTTCACTACAAAACAGAAAAAAATCTCTTAGAATAATGTGGCCACCCAAGTGCAGGAGCATTTAAAAGCAATGTTTTTATTTGTGCAAAATCTTGTTCATGATAACCCTGCCAGGGTAAAGGCTCAGGGGTGTCTTTCTTTAGTAATTCTAACAGAGGTTTCACTACTTCTGCATAATTAGAAAGCCATTGTCAACAGTAATCTGCACATCATAGAAAAGCTCACAACTGTTTTTAATGTAGTAGGGTGTGGTGCAGTTTGTATCTTAGCAATACATGATGCCAAAATTCATTGAGCACCCTCTGAAATAAGATGCACCAAGTACTGAACCTGCAATTTCCATAACTGCAATTTATCTTCATTAATCTTGAATCCTAATTATGCTAAATGAGCCAAGAGAAAAATAATATCTTGTTTACAGTCATGCAGAGTGTTTGAAGCTAGAAGCAAATCATCCATATATTGAATCAAAGTAGACCCACAAGAAAATTTAATTTTGTCTGTTTCTACATTTCACTTTGAAAAAAGGGTGGACAATTATACACACCCTAACAGTTATCTAGTCCAAGTGCACTGCTATCCTCTGTATATAAATGTAAACAGATATTGACTGGATACATAGGGATAGAAAAGAAAGTAGATGAAATAACTATCACTGAGAAAGTTGTGGCATCTGAAGAAATAGAACTCAGTATTGCTGCATGATTAGGAACAGCAGGAAATGTTGGTACAACTACACCATTCACAGTAAGTAAATCTTGCTCAAATCTATATATATTCTTTTCTGGTTTCTTAACTGATAGAACAGGAGAATTACAAGCACAAGTTGGAAGAACAATACCTTGTTTTAACAGGTTTGATTCTTTCTTTTTCTTCTACCATCAAAGGATATTGAACTACCAGAGGCAGGTGCTCACAAGATTTTGTAATGTTATACGCACAGGTTCTGTGTCTTTTATGAGCCTTACCTCATTTTCATAGGTAGTCCAGAGCTGTGGAGGGATTGCATTTAATTCCACTATGCCAACCTTTTCTTCATTTTGCTCTTATTTAAATGACAAAAACAGCATCTTCATCTGTACAGATGCCATTATAATCCTAAAGACTCATTAGGAATATCTAGAAATACAACATCTGATGTACAATAGACTGTATAGCTCAACTCATACAATAAATCTCTTAGGTTCATAGGTTCATAGGTATGTACTAGGCTAATGGCCCTGGAGCCTTTAGAAGCCTAGCCCATAGGATTACCCTGACATTGCGCCACTTGACCTTAGTTCCCAGTGCTTCTGTCAAGTAGAGCCACTGAAGTGATCCCCGGGGTGAATTTTTTATTTCCCATCCACTCATCAATATTTCTCTTGAAGAGGGCCAGGGGCCAGTGAGGTGCTCTGTTTGATATGTATGGGAAGTCTGTTTCATAACATGGGCAGTCACTGGGTTATGAACCTGTCCCTCCAGCATGTTCTGTTGATTGTGGTAATGAGGTTGAGGTCTCTGGATCATGTGGTGTGGAGGGATTGGGATTTCTTTAGATGTAGCATTCCTAACAGGGCTGGGTCAGACATGGCTTTGTAAGTCAAGCAGAGATTGCCTCTAAGTAGGCGATATGAGACAGAAAATAGTTGGAGTTTTTTTAGTCTGTCCATATAGGACAAATTTTTAAGGTCTAGGATCCTCTTTGTGAGGTACTTTTGCGGCCTTTCCAGTTGTTGCAGGTGTCTCGTGAGGTACATGCAAAATGGGGCATTGTACTCAATGACTGGCCTAATGAGGGAAGTGTAGAGGGAGACAATGACCTCTTTTTTCCTGGATGCAAAACCATTAGTAATGAGATGTGCCACACAGAAGGACATTCTGACCACAGTGGTAATGTAGTGGTCAAAAGAGAGGTTGCTTTCAACCTGTGTTCCCAGATATCTTATAATGCTTTCCATGTTCATTGGACTACCATCGATGTGGTAATTCATGGGAACTAGGTTTTTCCCAAAGGGGATGATGACACATTTTTTGGCACTGAGCTTAAGGCCATGGTTCTGACACCAGTCGTTGGTCTCAGTGAGGCCTTTCTGTACAATGTCAACATCACTTGGGGAGTTAATAATAGCTCCCAACTTGCAATCATCTGTGAACTTTATCAGCCAGAGTCCCTTTGTGTTGGCCCGGACTTTAGAGAAGTAGATACCATATAGCAGAGGACCAGGACCAAACCCTGTGGGACTCCACTCGTGACTGGTTGGTAGTCTGACTTAGAGTCAGCTACTTTCACACTCTGGGTTCTATGTGTGAGCCAGTTTGCAACCCACCTAGTGATATATGGGTTGATGCCTAGCTTAGTGAGTTTTTCTATGATTCTTGAGTGGTGAATGGTATCAATGGCCTTGGCCAGATCAAGGTAGGCTGTGTGACCCACCATGCCTTCATCCACAACTCTGATGCCTGACTCAAAGAAGTCGACTAGGGTGAGTAGGCATGATCTACTCTTTACAAAACCAAACTGTGTGGGATCAAGAGTTTGGAGATTCCCTATATCCTTGTTTATTAGGTCCATGATGATGCGTTCCATAGCTTTGCATATAAGACTATTCAGGCTAATGGGACGATAGTTCCCAGGGTCTGTAGTCACTTTTTCTTTGTGGAGAGGGATGACTGTAGCAGTGCGTCATTCAGTAGGGACAAAGCCTGAGGTGAGGCTGTGATTGAACAGGGCACACAGGTGAGGTGCCAGTTCACTCTGTAGTTCATGCAGGGCACAGCCAGGGATATTGTCAGGTCCCATAGAAGCTGTATTCTTGGCCTTGTACAGTGCTGCTTTAACCTTTGCATCAGTAATACTGAGTGCCTGGCAATCTACTGACATTGTGATTGGTCCTTTGGGGGGGGGGTAAAGTCGGCACTGAATCTGTCGGCCAGTATATTGGCAATATCTGTTGGCTCGGTATAGGAGGTACCATTGTGCAGTAGCTCAGAGCAAATCTGGGTATTGCTGTGGAGATTCATTACATAACTATGGAAGGCCTTGTGGTTGTCTTTACTATCTGTTGAAATTCTGTTTTCATAGCTAGCTTTAGAGGATTTGATGAGGGATCTCACCTTTTTGTTGAGGCTAATAAGGGAGTTTTTCCAGTCTTGGGACTTCACCTTATTCTGCATCAGTTTCCTCCTTCTGTTGTACAGTTTGTTTATGGCAGGGGATCACCATATTGGCTTCTTTTTTTTGGAGGAGAGTGTCTTGGTTCTATTGTATATGGCGAGATCCATGCATTTGTGTACGTGTTCGTACAGTGCATTGGTGTATGATGCAGCAGTCATGCAACTATTTTCCATTTCCTAACAGGTTTAAAGGGGCAGAATTTCCTACAATAAAGGCATGCTGATGTTTTAGTGGCCCAAGTTGAATAATAACAGGTTTAGTTTCTGGATAGTCTTAAGAAACTTGGGAACACACCCACACCCTTAATCATATATTTGGAAAGTGGAAAGTGTTCAGCATTTGCCAAAATAATCATAGATCTAGTATCTCCTGTATCGATGAGAAATGAATAGATTAATTTTGCATTGCAGCATTGACAAAAGGAGCATCCTGTGTAAATGGTACCAAAGGAAATAATCATGGTTCCTGTCTACAGCTGCCCTAATGGTTTTGCTGCCACACTGGTGGCTCCCAAGCAGTATTCCATACACGAGGGTTTCTTTTAATCTGCTGTTGTACTTAAACCTTTTGCAAACTTGCTTGTTGTCCAGATAATGCCCAGTTTGGCCACAATTAAACAGAGCATTTAAGCATGGTGGTGAGTCAGGGAGATAATAATTTTTCAGATATTGTCCTGAGGATTGTTGAAAAAAATCAGAAACTACCTTTCCCCACAGTTTCTTCTTCCCCTTCCCTGCCCCCGGGAGTCAGTATTGGACTGTTGAAGCTGGATGTCTAGTAACCTTTTCTTTTGTTCTTTTTCTTCCCTAAGTATATTATCTGCTATATATTATTCCTGATTTACAATTTGATAAATTACTAAACTTGGTCAATTCAAGCAAACGTTTTTAATCTGTTCGTGTACAGGTGGTAACAAGCCCTCTACAAAACCTGCTGACAACCTACTGATGGCCACACCTTCTGTAAGCTCAAGATGTCCAGAGATGGCTTCATATGCATCTGTTATGCATTATAAATACGTATCAATAGATTCATTCTCCTTCTGTACAATAGCTTTAATTCTTTGCCCAGTTAGGGGCTGGGGCATGCTGTAGTAATACCTTTTAAGAACTGTGCTAAAAATTCATTATCTGTATGTTTTGGAATGCTGTTGCCTATGTTTAATTTTTCTTATATCTTTCTAAAAATATCAGGAGGTGTAGAGGCCTTTAAATTTGCTCTCAGTTTTGCAACTGTGCATCTCCTTCTAACATGTTCACATATTTTGCCAAATGTGTTCAAATGGGAGGGAGAGAAAATTGTTCGAAAATCCACATCAGTGCAAGGCCGTACTATTCTTATAGTAGGTAAAGCCTCATTGTCTCAAGCTGATGCAGTATTTGGTACTTCTCATAAGAGGTGTAGAAGGTATGTAAGAATCAGTAGAAGAGTCAGAATCTATCTCTATTCTTGCATTTGGCTTAGCAGGTGATCGCCACTGATATTTCTCCCCATCTATAACACTTGGACACTGGGTAATAATGTTCCTAATCTTGCTCAAAATGTTAGTTTTTGATGATGAACTTTTATTAGGAAACCTTTTCAGTTTTACCACGTTTAGTATTAGTTCCATATTTATGTTTATGATATAACTGTTTCCCTTTATTAACTATACACATTAATATTTAATCTGAGGGTGTTATGGTAGGTACTGAATAACATTGCTGATGGAGTCTAGTGTTATAAACTAACCCAGTGGGACAGTAAGAAGTGTTGGAAGTAACCTGGGGTGTATCTGGGGAAGCGCTAATTATTTCTATAATATTCACCTCCACCTGCCTTTTCAGGGAGGGAGAACTATCTACATTTTGAGGAACGGGCATAATGTGGATGGGATACAGAAGATAATGGAGGCCAGTCATCATCTGATGATTCTTGCTGTTTGACTGATAACTTTTCTAACTGTCTAATGGATACATACCCCAGGAATGGGATTTTTCATCTGCGTCTTTTTGTAATGTATTTACTGTTCTATTGGCCACCTGCAGCTATGACTTTAATCTAGTTGAGTTATATATGAAGCTTGTAATATAGATTATTTTTTCTTATTTTAGCTTCTTCTTGCCAGTCATTAAAAGATGACCAACAACAGGTTTGTATTTTGTTACCATTCTGCTTCACTTTATCTTTTAGATTTTCTAAAATTTTCTTATCAAAAGTGCCTTTTTTCCAGAAACTGTAAAGTGCTATCATTTTTACTGAGCTCAGGCCATTTTACTGAATAACTATAGCTGTCTCTGCAGAACTTATTAAACATATACCTGCCAGGAGTCCCACACTCTGGCTCTTTTAAACCTCTTGTACTGGTGCCCATGATAAAACCCCAGTCTCATAACAAAAGGATAGATATGCCATTATAATTAGGGTCGCTCACATTCCCAATGAAGGAATCCTCTGTGTTCCTTTTCTTTATATTGATTTGGACCTGCTGTCACTTTCTATTGATTTGAACTCGCTGTCACTCTTGAGAAGTATACTGTGCCCCTCTGACAATGCTACTTCACCCTTGTGAGAAGGATACTCCATCCTTCTATATATTGAATAGATCCCCACCAGCACACAACTAAATAACTAAATGCTGTTAGTACGGGTGATTCCACATATGCCTAGATTCCCAGACATATTCAATTTACCAGCTCACATACAATCAAAACTAATGAAGAGAGTTTTAGCAAAGTTTACCTGTTAGAGACTCTTCTGAGATTTAAAAATTTTGTATTGATACACCAGAAACCTGCCTGAGAGAAAATATATCACTTTTGGGCCCAGTGGGAATTTATAATGCAGCAGCACACAGACAGCTCAGAAATCAGAATAAATACTTCCCCAAACTGTTTAGTTACCCAATAACTTTCACACGACACTCAGAAAAAAATATCTCCTTTATAGCAAAGATAAATACATAAGTGTGAAACTAGGAAATCAAGCTCTTATCTCCTTCAAGAACAGTGTCATAGTTTTGTATACTTTTCTTTGATTAAAACCAGCATTATTGTAACAATCTTATTAAATATGAACACTATAACATTAATTTTGCTATCTAAGATATCCTGACTCCTTGTATATGACTTTCCATATTAGACATGAGATCCAAATTCATTTATTGAACTTTCAACAGAGCACAGAACTTTTCACATTTCTGCCCTGTCAGCAATTACTAATATTAGGATGAAAGTAAATCATCAGGTACATACTGAAAAACACAAGAACAAAAATGAGCACTGTGGCAAAGTGAAGCAAACAGCAAGAATAGGTAAACCAAAAGTAAAAGCGTGCTCCACAATGTTCGAAAACAATTTATTATAAAACACAAAGCTTTCGGACTAAAAAAGCCCTTCCTCAGTGTTGTAAAAACATGTATAAGCCCATACTGAAAAACGCTCAGGGATCCATCTTGCAATGAAAGCATATTAGAAATGAAACACACACACACCAACATTTTTCCTTCTCCATATGCACCACCCTTCACAATATCTGTCTATCTACCTATCTATCCATCTCTCAAGATATATTTATACACCCATGCAAAGAGTAAAAAGGTTATACAGACAAAAGAATTCAGTAAAAACTGCAAGAAAGACTCAGTCAAGCTAAATATATACTGAATCTGAGATCAAACTACAGTGGGTAAAAGGAAAATTCCTTGGTCCCCACGGTACCAATGTTTTGCACTGAAAAAAAGCCAGTATGAGCAATCAGTTGATTTTCAGTCATGCATGCTGGCTGTTTCCTGGTTGACCAAAAAAGTATTCAGAAAAGGAATGTAAACCGTGTGTGTGTGTATGTGTGTGTGTGTGTGTGTGTGTGTGTGTGTGTGTGTGTGTGTACACACACACACACACACACACACACACACACACACACACACACACACACACACACACACACACACACACCAACTCATTTAAGTGTATCAAAGATCATTCTTTTTTTAACTGAGGAATGTTTGTACATACCATGTCATGTTATCATTGCAGAAAGGTGCAGTAGGGCTGCATAATTTCTCTCTACATTTAGATCCACAGACCACTGTTAGCATATGTGCCATAATCCATAGCCACTGTAGGTACATATATGCCACATATGCCCATTAAGAGCAGACTGACATATTTCATCCCTTCACAGTGACATACTGTGACAAATAACAGTCATTCTAAGAAGATACTAATCAGAAGCTCCAAAAGGAGTCTGTCACCTCTGTGTGTCCATCCTTGTTCCATTTGTCACCATCATGTACCATTGTCACTTCTGCTGCCCCAGTCATACCTCACATTCTTCACTTGACTGTGCCCACACAGTTAAGAGATGTTATCTGGCTATCACCTGCTCTCCTTGACCACATACTGATCAAGACCTAGTAAACACATAAAAATAATTACACATGCAATATTAGTGAGCACCACAATTCAGAGCAATCATTGCAAGCATATATATGAGATAACATATGTATAACATGTATATATATATATATATATATATATATATATATATATATATATATATATATATATATATATATATATATATATATATATAGTTACACTTCAATACATCAAAAACTCATAACATTTAAATTCAAAACATCAAGACCACAACATCTAAAACCCAAAACATCAAATTTCATAATATTGAAAATGTATAATATGGAATAGTGTATTATGAAACATGTAAATGTTATAGTTTAATCTGTTATTCTTGTGGTATCAGTGTGAGATGTTGTAGTTTTTATTTATATAGTTATTATTTATATAGTGTAGGAATTTATACTATTTATATAGTGTTTATTTTGCCACTCTGTATGTGTTTTTTAGGCTATACAGGTATAAGTCATATAGACATGTACATTCTTTGTGGTGATCGTGATACGGTGGGGTTAGGAAATTAAATTTTTCCCACTGTAATGCGATCTCGGAGTTGGTATATTTAATTTACAGGGGTGTGGGGTGTGGGGGACTTGCCCCCCTGCAGAAACGTAGCAAAAAGTGTGTTTGTTAGTTTGGTGTTGTTATAGGTAGAGGGAATGTTATTTTTATGTGATTTGTAGTGTTTGATATTGTGATGCAAAGTTTCGATGTTATGAAATTCGATGTTATGAGTTTTAGATGTTTTGGGTTTTAGAGGTTGTGGTCTCGATGTTTTGAACTTAGATGTTATGAGTTTTAGATGCTTTGAAGTGTAACTATATATATATATATATATATATATATATATATATATATATATATATATATATATATATATACATACATATATATATATATATATATATATATATATATATATATATATATATGTATATAAAATGGCCATTTGACATGCAGCTTGGCTAGAACACAGCAGGATTAGCTGGTAGGAGCAAAATTACAGGTTGCAATGTTAAGTCATATACATATATACATTCTATGTCTACTCTTCTACCTATCCTAAGGTACACGTGATGCAGACTGTAACAGTAACTAGGTTTGTTTCTCCACAACATATGCATGTGTACACACACACCTATCTGTTATCAATGCATGATCAAATGAAGTGCATACCACACTGGAGTATATAGGGTATTTAGAGACAACTACCACTGGGAAAATGTTTGGGGTAATTAAAAGTGCAGTAAAGAATCATTAGACAACCGATGCAGAAGATCATATAAGAATGAGAGCTGCACTAACTGGTTCTCTTAGAGGGTCTATATTAGATCACTGAACACTTAGGTAAGCAAACGGTGATTAATCGACCACATGTAAGTGAAAGCTTACAAAACCAAACTGTCAGAACAGTGATTTTTTTCCAAGGGAAAAAAATCGCAGTTCCAACAACAAAAAAAAAGTAAGCACATTAAAACATGTGATTAAGTGGGGTGCTGTGCCCCCCCACACCCCCCTACTTAAATATACCAATTCCGAGACCGCACTACAGTGCCGAAAACAGCAAAGTACAGAAGCAGCCAAGTGAATTCTTTCCCAGGGAAAGAATTCACTTACATGCCACTTCGATATTTTGCAGTTTCAGTTTTGTCAGTTCGACCAAGACGCATTTGAAAACATGCATCTTCGGTCTGCTGATAGGAATCCCTCTAAGACAGTAGCTAATGCATAGAATAGACAACCAAATTATATTAAAGCACAAACTAGGATACTTAGTATAGGAATGACTGCTTTGATGTTCTGGCAATCTAGAAGGACATTATTGCCTGTTCTTGAAATATTTTATGTTATGTATGTATGTATGTAATGTCTCCCATTAAGTTTCTGCACATATCCCAACTAAGAATTTGTCATCACTGATCCAGTCATCCAGACTGGTTTTAAAGTTTGAAGGAAAAAATAACACAGGCCAGTAAAATCCAATAATTTAATCGACAGACCAACTCACTCTAGTGTCTCGTCTAAAAGCCTTTCAAGACTGGTTTTAAAAGTTGCTAGGAAAATATTCTGCTTAATAGCTCTTGGCAGCCAATTCATGGAATAGGAGATACAATGGATTACGTATTTGTCACACCGTCTGATCTTGTTGTTGTGGTAGTACAGGTTTAAATCTCTAGAGCTGTTATTTTCTTTACCACTGAGTCAATTTAGGTGAAGGAGGTCTAACAGTGCTGGGTCATTTGTAGCTCAGAAGGCTAAGCAGGGTCCTCCTTCAGAAATCGAATGACTCCGAGTAGATGGATAGTGCTTTCAGTATAGCAGAGGAGCTAAGGATACTGAGACCTAAGATCTTTTTGATAAGGAAGCATCGAGGTCTCTCAAGCTGATTTAGGAGCTTAGCACATTATATTTAACAGTGAGCCTGATGAGGGATGAATAAAGCGGGATTACAACTTCTTTGGACCTTGATGACATACCATGCATGATAAGTTGTACAAGGTCAAATGATTACCTAATTGCCACAGAATGTGGTGGTGGAGTTTGTCATCAATATATGCACCCAGGTTCATGAAAGCTGGGTCACATTTAAGAGGAATATTACTTATATAATAAGTAGTAGTGATGCTAGATTTAATAAAATGAAACCATAAAGCTTTTCTTGGTATTAAGGGTAAGCCCATGATTAGCATACCAAGCTTTTATTTAGCACAACCTTTTATGGAGAATTTGAGTATCAGAATGGAATATGAAGAACGGCCCCAGTCTGCATTCATCAGCAAATTTGGTTAGCCATAGGCCCCTGATATTCGCTTTTATGTCTGAGAAATATATACGAAAGAGGAGGGTGCCCAGGACAGATGCTGTGAATATTACTAGTGGAATTTTTCTGTCTACAGCAAATGCTCCTAACCTTAATGGTATGGGTTCTGTCAGACAGTCAATTACCTATCCAGATAACTATGTATGGGGCAATGCAGAACTGGGAGACTTTGTCAATAATGCCATCATGAGGTATAGAGTCAAAGAACTTAGTAAAGTCCAGATAAGTAGTGTGGGCTACATGCTCCTTATCTCTGGTCTCAGAAACCCCTTCTAAGAACCTGATCAGGGCAAGCAGGAATGATGCCTAAATATGTTACATAGACTTGCATATACTTCTTTTGACACTAATAGGCTTGTTATTTCCAACATCAGTAGACGGACCATCTTTATGCAAGGATACCCCAACTGCCATTCTCTATAGCTCAGGAGCATATCCAGAGATTCATAGGTACTTACGTACTAGGTTATTGAGTTGTGAGGATCTTTAGAAGCCTAGCCTGTATTTCCATTAAATTTTTGCTCCTTGTAATTTAAGTATGAATAACTCAGAGCTATCAGAACATTTGCATGTTACCCCTATCCATAAGCGACAAAGTGTTAAACCAGGGGTGAATTTATGGTTTCCATCCATTCATGCAGATTACATTTGGAGTAAGGAAAGTACTTTGCTGTATGTGGAGAGGAAGACAATTCCAAGGAAATGGAAGTCCCTGTGATACAGATCTAGCCCTCCAACATGCTCTATTTATGTTGTTAAAGAGATTAAGATCACTTTACTAGGTGTTTATGCCACTGTTTGACTTGCTGATGTGCAGAATATCTGAGAAGATAGGGTCTGCTGAGGCCCTGTACACAAGGTAGAGATAACCCTTTAGTAGGCTGTGTTATATTGAGAAAATTGACAAAACTTTGAGACAATCAATATAGTTTTCATTATTTTTTTGATGAGAAAGTATTGTGTTCATTCAAGCTCTGTTAAGTGTCTGGATAGGTACATACAGAAGCAAACATTATACTAGGTGATGAGTCTAATAATTGTCAAATATAGGGGAATGATCACATCACTGGACCCAGATGCTATACCCTTACTAATAAGCTGTGTAATGAAAAAGGACTTCTTCCAATAGTTTATGCATGGACACCAAGGGACAGTTTGTTGTCCACATACATTCCCAACTCAATAATTACAGGACGGTTTTTTAGAAGTGTATTGTCAATGTGATAGTATAGGGTATGTCATGCTTGCTGAAGGAGACTATAATCTTCATCTGACACTAATAGGTTTTGGTAATGGCATAATTCCTGCAATAATTAAGCTATTATCAAAGGAATGCCCTATTTTGTTAATAGTCACCACTTTCCCTTTGTAACTCATGTTTGTTTCTTTTTACAAGTTCTTATTATTTTTCTACATCTTTCATAATCTCAGTTAATTTCTTAAAGATATCTTTTAATTCATTAATTTACATGCACAATTCTACCTTATTTATGCATTCCTTAAACTCCCCCAGCAACTTCTAATTCTTAATTATATTCCTCTATATTTAAATCTGTGCCCACTTCAGAGCACATTCATTAAATATAGACAGCCATCTTTTTTTAAACTCTACTCAGTAGGATTATTTTCCATAAAGGGTTTAGTGGATATTTTGAAAACACATAAGCCAAGAGGAGTAATATTTAAATATTTATATTTCTTTAGTGTAACCAAGTTGAAATACACATTATTTTCTTGCAACATCATTTTTTTTCAAATTTTCAATCAAAACTTTAATCTCATCAATTCGATAGTCAACATAAAGGTCACAAACACTGCAGAATGTGATTTAGTATGATCAGAAAAAAAATCTTTATCAGCAGCATCCATTACAGCAAAATATGACATTCCAGGAGTTTGTACTCTTCCATGATTATACTAATGTTATTCAGCAGAATGTTCTTCTTACAAAAAGATGAAAAGATGGTAATGGAATGAGACATTAAAATTCAAAGTTACAAAAATAACATATACTGGAAAGTTAGTCCACTGCATCTGTTAATGTTGTTATTTATTTAATAGGTGTATATGTTAGATCTTTTATATGAGCATACTGATATAGAAGTAAATGGGTCAGTAAATCACATGGTGCTAAATGAATGTATGGAGATAGTTTGTATCATTTTGTCAAAATCATTAGAGAAGATAAAAGATAAAAATATATGTAAGGAATCTAGATAATATGTAATATGGATTTCCAATCAGTATTCTTTATTTTACTTCTTTATTTTTATTTATTTGTTTTCATTGACCAGGAAAGTCAACTGGACAGGAATATCCATTTTTAGCAGAGGCCCAGGGAGAAAAGCTAAACATTATCAATATCCTTACATAAATTTGTAGAATAAAATACATAAATGTTTTACATAAAATTTATATTTATACAATCTTCAACTTAGAAACAGAGTTGTTTAACACATTGTTAAAACAAATTATACATTTGCATAACAGTGCATCTCACACCAAATATCCTTACATGAAATTGTAGCATAGATTTTAGAACTATTTCACATAATATTAATTCAGTTTATGTGGCTGAATTGCAGTAACAAATACAAATATGTTAACTGATAGGTTTGAATACAGTTTTGAAACACATTCTCAGTGCAAGCCATCGTGAATCCTGCCCATTGTGAAAAGGAACCACAAGTTATTCTTAGAAATTACAAATATTTATCAAGAGAACTAATTAAAGAATAATTAGATGTAAATTATTGTATACTGGAAGAGCAATCGCCATGGAGGTTATTTAGTGAGATTGAAAATGTGGATGGGGTAGTGTTAAGGAAGGAAAAAAATGTTTGGCTGGTAAAGGAGGGATATATAAAGTAAGTGGTAAAGTGGGAGGAGAGGAGAGTAATACAAATATTCTCTGCATAAAGGATCTTTAAAGATGTCCTGAGAGAAGCAGCTATGCAGTTGTGATAATTGTCTAGGTTAGGTTATGTGGCAGTGTATTTGACATTTCCTCAGTCTAGTTATGTAACCCCACTGTTTTGGCTAAATGTACTCCTGATACAGTGCTGTTACACTGAAGCATATAGTACTTCCTACTTCTGTTAATATAGTTTTGTATACTATAGTCATCCTTATATTTTGTCATGCCTGCTTTATCCAAGTCAGCATCACAGGGAGAGCTGAACTTATACCAGCATGCAAAGGGATTAAGGCAGGGAACCCTTTCTGGATTAAATGTAACTCCATCACAGGATGCAGACACATACATATACTGCAGACCCACCTATGGTCAGCTTAGGGGGACAGCAATACAGTATACAGTATACATACGTATGATGCTCCTCAAAAGGTAATGCTGAAAGAAGATCAATTCACCAAAGTCTAAAATGATTCACTTCCTTAATATTAAATGCACTAGTATCAACTTGTTGTTTTATTGCACAAATAAATAAATGAAGGCACTACAGCAAAAACTTAATGTCATTTGTAGATCTTACTCGATATATATATATATATATATATATATATATATATATATATATATATATATATATATTTACATGCAGTAAATAAAGTCCATAGGGCAGATTCAATAAACCCTACACAGTCCGCTAAGACCATGTGCACATCACAGAAGCGTACTCTTTTGTAGTCAGTAAGAGGCTCTACACTGTGCGTAGAGCCTCACAACCACAGTAAACACAGTGGCATGCTAATTACAGCATAAGCAGCTGAACTGTATGCTAACCAACCAATCTAAGATAGAGGAGCTATTCAACAAGCTATAAAGCAACCATGTAGATTCAGTGCTGGTTTCCCCTGTGAATTCCAAAACGTATTGGAATATAGCCACGGAAAGGAGTCAACACAATGTTAGGGGCTGCTGTTTCTTTAATTCATGTGTATGTACAACAGGCTGAAGTCTGTGCTACTGCTGCTGTTAATAGACCATGGCCAAGAAGAAGAGTTTTCAGACCCTGTTTAACTTATCACAATCTGCATAAGGTGGAAATTGTAGAGTGCTACAGGGTGGATAGAGACACACTACAGGAACTCTGCAACCCTTGTCGTCCTCAACTCAGACCCAGGCAAACTGAGGGGAACTAATGGCAGTGAAGACAAAGGTATGTGTAGCACTTACAATTTTAGCTACAGGAACCTTTCAGAGACCAATAGGGGATAATGCTGGGGGTGTAACAGGCATCAGCATTCAGGATTCTCCAAGAATTTCTATATGATATGCTACAACATGCTAGTGGCCACATATATTTTCTCCATACTCCTGAGGACAGGGCCACAAATATGCAGGAGTTCTCCCCTGTAGCACACTACCCTAAAGTAATGGGTGCCATAGATTGTACACATATAAAAATCAATTCACCACCGGGGAACAGGGAAAGGTCTACATAACTAGAAAGGACTCCCACTCCATTAACTGCCAAGTCATGTGTAACACTTAGGGAGTCATCTTGAATGCGTGTGCTGGCAATCCAGGCAGGTGCCATGACTCACATATCTAGACAACTGTATTAGATGTTCACTAGGGGTGATATCCCACAAGGTCATTTACTGGGGATGCAGGTTATGCACTGGAACTGTGGCTGATGACACCCATCAGAAATGCAAACACACCCACTGAAGAATGCCATAATGAGGCACATGCTCAAACCAGGAAATATAATAGATCATGTGTTTGTGCTGCTGAAGTAATGGTTTCAGTGCCTATATATTTCTGGGGGAGCCCTGCAGTACAGCCCATATACATGAAGTGAAATCTTCACCGTCTGTGCCATGCTTCACACCATCATGCTGAGAAAACAGCTTCAGCAGGATCAACATGGAGAAGGGGCACACATCTCACAACCAATGACGAGGTCACCACAGCCACGCTCAGGTTAGGAGTCACAGAGGGAACCAGCAGCTTGTGTGAATGTAGGCAAACATAGGCTCAATATGCCCTCACATTCGCTAAGAAGCAATGTATTGCAGACTCATTCATCACCTAAGGGGCTAAATCCTTCATCCTATGCACAAACACATAGTAGCACTGATGTCAGGCAATGCTCACAACCTTTATGTACCCATATAATGGCATACTTGTAGCATCAGATAGACTCAGCCCTGAACTAAAACTGTAGCAACTGCTGGATTTACAAGGTAAGTGGTGAACCTAGAGTATTAAAACAAAATTGTGTAGTAATACAAATGAATGGCATATCCTTGCATGTTACTTGGTAATCTAAGTAAGTAAAAGGTGGGCAATTTGTACAGAAATTGTTTCAACATGTGACAGCAGAGATTCATGTGAATACATGTGTCCTCTGTCAAGTACTAGACATCAGGCATCAAAGATGCTCTCATTCATACATATCAAAATTACCGATGGCCACTGAATGTCCTCAGATTGGCCTCATACTATTGTACTGCCAAATCATTAAATAGAGAAGTTAGAAATTAATGAGGCATATTTCAGTTTTAGACTTCATAACCCTCAGAAAATTCCTAAAACTACTGATTCAAAAACTGTTTTGATTCTATCAACTGTCTAACTTTGTAAGACCAAAATATATAAAAAGTGCAATTAGCAAAACAACATCACAAACGCAGCTATACTAAGTGCTAAGTCAGCTAAGCACCCTGAGCATCAGATACAAAGCTTGTGTATCCCTGAATCCAAAAGATAGAAAACAAGGATATGGCACAGTTATCACCACTTGCACAGAGTGTTTTGTGTGTGTGTGTGTGTGTGTGTGTGTGTGTGTGTGTGTGTGTGTGTGTGTGTGTGTGTGTGTGTGTGTAGGGGGGTGCCTAGGCTGACACAAAAGGTTAGTGAGTGCATGTGACCAAGAAAGAAACAGGCAGACATTTGGATAAAGTAACAAATGGTCACTGAGACAGAATGAGCTTTAAGTCTCATGGCTGAACCATGTTACTGTTTTGTGTGTGTATGTCTGTATGGTCCCTCCAGGTGAAATTGGTGTGTGAGTGTCTGCAAGAGCACGGTAGAGGTGGGAGTTCATCATTGTCATACCTGACCACAAGAACTGGCTCTACCAGGAGTTGCACTGGCACAAGCATGCCCACAGTCTGATGCACTGCTGCTACCTGAATGCCACTGATGTCTGCTGAACAAGCTCTCCCCACAAGGATGCCCAGGACCATGACCCCATGGCCTGCCACATCTGGTTGTGGACATCTTAACTACTGATGAAGCAGTGGAAGTAGTACCACTATGGGACTGTAATTGGGCACAGCAATGTTGGCTAACACTAGATGATGTGGCTGACCTATGGATGCCATCTCACTCCTAGCAGACATTCCATCACAGACACTGCCAGTTCCAACATGCCATTCATGAATCAGCAACACTGTGGAGGCAGTCACACAGGTCAGCCTTTGCCACATCTACAACCCTAAACATTTCTCTGAAGGACCTATTGAAACATGCCTGCACCTCAATGACAGCCCTAAACATACATTGAGTGGCATGGGAAGACACACCCAGATCAGGTGGAGGATGGACAGCAGGCCTCCTCCAAGAACTCCTAACAACCCTCTTGTGTGGCACCTCGCCCACACTTTGGCTACTGCCAGAGTCAACAAGAACTGAATACACAGTAGCCACACTATCCTGATTGAGTGTCTCACCCTCCCCCTGTCCGATAGCTGGGGGATCACTGGAAATGGTTGGGGTAGGCCTACTGACTGTGTTCGACAGAATTACAGGGAATGGCTGAATGTCAACCTCAGTGTCAGATTTAACCTCTGCACCCCCTGACTGTGCCTATGCCTGGCCACCATCATCATCATCTGAGTCTGCCAATACTCTGACATCAGGTGGTAAGAGTCCTACCCTTCCACTGTCAGGATCACTCCAATATATGCTAACAAACTAACAGTATTACCACTATTATAGACACTACAACAATACACACAACAGTCCTGACATCCACTTTACACATATGGATAAAATAAATATTTCTTTGGAGTGCTCATCGGTACTGACATAAAAATGTTTCACTTACCATATGCAGATGATCCTGGGGTTTCTGTGGAGGATGTTGCTGGAAGAAGTAAAGCAAAAGGTAAAGATGTCATCATCACAATTAACAGCAACACAGGGAGTTAAAACTTTTTGCCCTTTATATATCCATTACCGATACTTTTAACAAAAACTTGGATGATACGTCCAACCCAAGCCCACGTGTAATCAACCAGAATGTGCTTTTAACTGTATCAATCTACAACTTGCAAAAAACACAGCATCCATGGGACTGGATGGTGTCCCCGGCTGTGTGCTCCACGAACTCAATGAGGAATTAAACCCGCAGTTAGGACAGCTGTTTAATCTTAGCCTCACCTCGGGATACGTACCCAAGGAGTGGCACACGGCGACTGTGGTCCCACTTCACAAGGGCGGTGCCTCCACCGACCCTGGAAATTACCGTCCCATTAGCTTGACAAGCCTTATCTGCAAAGCCATGGAGAGGATCATAATGGAACTCATAAATAAAGACATAGGGAACTTGCAGACTTTGGATCCAACCCAGTTTGGCTTTGTCAAAGGCAGATCATGCCTTTTAAACTTGGTTGACTTTTTCGAGACAGTCACCAAGGCCATCGATGAGGGAAAGGCAGTCCATACAGCCTACCTCGACCTGGCAAAGGCCTTTGACACAATACTCCACTCAGGTATCATCGAAAAACTCATCAGCTTGAATGTAAACCCATACATCACAAGATGGGTTGCAAACTGGCTAAGTGACATAACCCACAGGGTCAGAGTTGCTGGAGCCATGTCAGACTCAAAGCCTGTCACAAGTGGTGTCCCACAGGGCTCAGTCCTGGGTCCACTCTTGTTGGGCATCTACTTTTCTGAAGTACAAGCAAACACAGGAGGGTTATGGCTGACAAAGTTTGCAGATGACTGCAAACTGGGCGCCATAGTCGAAAACACATCTGACACAGATATCCTTCAGAAGGGCCTCACAGAAACGGATAACTGGTGCCAGAGCCATGGCCTAAAGTTAAACGCCAAGAAATGCATAGTCATACCCTTCGGGAAAAACAAGGTTACCCCTAGCTACCATATAAGTGGCAATCCACTGAGCGCAGAAGAAGTCATCAGGGATCTGGGGACCCAGGTTGACAGTAGCCTTTCGTTTGACACTCATGTTGCTAAAGTAGTTAGGAAAACCTTCTACATTGCCCACCTGATCATGAAGGGATTCACATCTAGATCAAGGGAGGTCATCGTCCCCCTGTACTCATCACTCATTAGACCTATGATTGAGTACAATGCTTCATTCAGAATGTATCTGACCCGACACCTGCAGCAGCTGGAAAGGCCCCAAAAGTTCCTCACCAAAAGGATAAAGGGTCTCAAAAATATGTCTTATGCTGCCCGACTGAAAGAACTCCAGCTCTATTCAGTCTCATACCGCTTGCTCAGAGGTGACCTGTGCCTGACATATAAGGCCATGTCAAACCCAGATTTGATGAATATGCTTCACCTCAAAAAATCTAGATCTCTCAGAACCACAAGGGCGGGAGACTTAAACCTTGACACGGTTATTAATAGAACGTGCTGGAGGGACAGATTCTTCACCCAGAGACTCCCTATGCTGTGGAACAAAATCCCGGTACATGTGAGGCAGAGCACCTCGCTGGCCTTGTTCAAGAGGAATTTTGACCAATGGATGGGAGATCGCAGATATACCCCAGGGATTACTTCAGTGTCACTGCTTGACAGAGGCACAGCAAAATAATAGGCATAGTTTTATTCAAGCTAAAGGGGTGGCGAAAGCCACATAACTATGGGCTAGGCTTATAAATGCCCTTGGGCAGATAGCCTAGTATGAACCTATGAACCTATGAACCTATGAACTATTTCTTCAACAAAAGTTATATTAAATAGAACTTAAGTACTGATGTCAATATGTCAATCTTTTACTATACAAGAAGTATTTAAAAATTGAGATAGGCAAACCTACCTGGAAGCTGCTCCTGGGATATACTTTGTCCTCCCCTGAAACAGCAACACCAACATCAATCACATGCTGTTGTGCACTTTCCACTGAGCTCTTTGGATCCCTGACAGTGGACAGGAGCTCTTCATTTCATGTCAGTAGTGGCTTGGTAGCAGGCCCACTGGTAGCCATCCACCCATGGGCCACTGCAGCTTGCTCTCCTCCGAGCCCATGAAACTATGCCAGTGGCATTAGGATGCACCTAATCATATGTCCCACTCTGACCACATACTATATTTACATCAGCCACTATCTGCTGCCAAATTTGCATTCTGCCAAATATATCCCTATGTCCTTTCTCAAGCAGAAATGCACCATGTTGCCTAAATGCTTCAACAATCAGTTCATTCTCAGGGTCATTGAAGGGGGTTTGCAGGGATTGGGATGCCTGGGTGCCATAGTCCTAGGTGACATAAAACACAAACGATGGATAAATCACATAAGTTATCACATTAATAAAAGCCCTCCTTAGATATAATACATAAAAGGTAGCATTTCAGTATTACCCACTGGAGAAACAAAAAGCAGTTAAGGTATTCAAATATAAAAAAGGATTTATGTGGTTGTAACATATTAAAGTCACACACAAAGCAAGGTTGAATCCAAAACAAGGAGAGTAACAATAGCAAAGCAAACCTCTGTACAAGCAATTTTGTTTGTACCAACACAAAAATGGAACTTGGCTCCCCCATCCCCAAACAACAGGCAAATGACACGTTTTCCTAACAAGCCATCAGTGAACTGCTAAAAGTAGTATCATATTAACTGAAACAAAAACGTGTGCACATTTACCACAGAACATTCGATTATACATAATTGCCAGTCACCTCTACCTGTGGCCAGCACTCCCCTAGAGGTGCTGATGGTCCATCCTAGAAGGCTAACACCCCTGTGTCATTCACAATATAGGACATTTAATTTCACTGAAATTACAATAGAAGAGTGTAAAGAGAAAAACAGTTGTAACATTAGCACTTGTGATGACAGTTAATAAGGTTGTGCATCTGAGAAAGTAAAATTTCTTGACAAAAGTGTCTACGCCATCAGTAAACTTCTGAGAACCGCAAACAGATAAAAATAGCATTTGCTAATGCATATATATATATCTATGAGCATATCCAGTATTTTACTGAAAATTGCAATCATACCTTATCAAAATCAATTGTCTTCTGTGCAGGTAAATCTTGAAGTAATATTTTCTTCTGTGTTATCCATATAAACAAGTCTCCTCACCTTCAGATTCCCGAACTACATGGTTTCCTTTTTTTTAGTGTAGATTCAGGGCTGTGAGCATGGTGAAGATGCAAATGAGGTGTGAACTCATTAGAATTGCTGAATTCCAAATACTTGGCTCCATGTTGCTGATGTAAACATAGTGCAGGCATTCTCTCAGTGTTTGTTGCAAACGGTCAGTAAACCAATTGGTTAACCATCTAGTGATGTAAGGGTTAATCCCCAGCTGTGAGAGTTTCTCAATGATACCTGAGTGGGGGCTGGTGCCCAAACCCTAGGCCAGATCAAGATAGGCAGTATGCACTGTCTTACCTTCATTCAGGCCTATCACACAGGATCAATAGGTTGTAACAACATCACAGATTGCCTATGGCATGAATCAAAACATACTCCTACCTGACACAGTTGGATACACACTTCAGCACCCCCCCAGATGGAATATGTTCCCGCAGAAGGGAGTACATCAACATGCATCCATCTGAGTGGGGGGGGGGGGGCAGTATCTGATACATGCATGTATAGACATATCCTAACTCCTTATCTGTTGAGGTAGACCAACACTGGTAATATCCTGTGTGCAGAAAACATGTGTGAGTTGTTAATGCTACATCCATGTCTATTACATCTGTTAGATGTCCTCAAAGAGGTAATTGAGGGCACGCATGTTGACAACACTGTCATCCTTTGGAACTTGACCAGGCCAATGCATTTGACACAAATCCACACTGAGGTATTCACTCAACACTGTCAATAGTGGCCATAAACACCTATATCACCAAGTGGGTAGACCACTGGATCACACCTGTGACATCTAAATATGTTGAAATGTGTGAAGTGATCTATATCTCAAGTTCAGTGATCAGGTCTGTACATCAGGGCTGTCTACTAGGTCCTTTCCTGTCAATTATTTAAGTCACAGACATCAAGAATGACATACCCATTCTGTGTCCATACAGCTGTCTGGAGGACTACAGATTGCAGGCAATCATTGACTCCAACTGTGATATTAGTACAATACAGACAGTATCAACACACAACAAAGATTGCTGCCATATCCATGATAACACATGAGATGAAACAAAAACATGGTGGGATTTGTTACATTATGAAAACAAATGCATAACCCAATGATAATGTAGACATCACACCCCTATGAGCAGAACAAGTGGTATGTGAACTGTGTGCTGGGGTACATATGTGGAATGTGCACCAGCATGTGGCCACAGGAGTGACTACTTTGTATGTAACACAACTACTGAATATGTGCAGGACATCCATCTCAAAGGTCATAATACCTCCATAGTTCACATCCTTCATCACACCAATAACTAAGTACAATGCACCCTTCTTAATATACCTCCCTACACATCTTCTAGTGATGTGTAACTGAAGTGTACCAACCTTGCCACAATGAGCTCCCACACATCTTATTGGCCATACCTAGGTATATTCCTTTTGTTGCATAAACATTACTGTCTGATGGTGCAGAACCTCATCAAGGTATTATACCAGATGCATGTGTGATACCAGTTTTGTTGATGCACACAGTACATTCATAGCTCTTTGACAACATTGATGGCATGGGTTACATTCAAGACAGTGTGGATTGTGCCATATATATGCCATGCACACCAGTCGTCTAGCCTGGATTTATCATAATGTCACATACAGGTATAGCAGTGTCCCTACAAATACCTCCAGCAGATGTTACAGTTTCATGAGTTAGGATGCTTATATCACAAAGACATCTTCTTCATTGCTATGTCTCCTTGCCTGACAGTCAAATAATATACATTTTCACTGTGCAGTCTGTACTGTACCATGTCAATATGTGATTAGTGTTCCTGCTACAACTCTATTCCATTTACCTGCCCTCATCTGCTGTACATTACAATGTTTCACCTGTTCTCTTTCCCTGTGTTCATTCCTAAAATTCATCTCTGTGTCCATATTCAATATGTACACTTCCCCTGAGTGTTTATTTTAAATGGCAGTCCATGTACTGTTCCAGATCATTTACGCATGTTCAGAATGCCTGCAATGGTATTCCACAATACTCTGCACTATAAAAACTGTCCTGTAATGCATTTGGACCATATACACTGTTATATTATTAACCCTGGTAACAGTGGCATGATGCGCAATCCTGGACACCTAGCTTGTCTGTAGGTAAACAGGTCTATATGTCTGCTGCTGTCTCTGTTGCTTTACTTGGTTTCCTGACCAGCAACACTGTTGCCAGCCACAAAACTGTGCTTGTTTATGTTTAAATGTGGTGCACAGCATGAACATGTAATTAGAGCTGCTGCTCACCTCACAAACATGTAAACTCAGTATAGGCTTTGCACAAAGCCTACATGGAGTTTATTGAATCCCAGCGCATGTGGATCAGTCCTGAATATACAAGTGTAGTTAATCTGATGTAATTTTCTTTTGTCTGATGCCTTTGTATAGCAAGGATATACTAAGGTACCATTTTGTTTTGTACCTTCATAGATGATAAAGCTGTTTTTTGCGCCTTCTTTTCTTACAGTCTGTACATAATTATAGCATTCTTGTATGCTGCATTAGTTCCCAATGAACGCTGAATCAGTGCACTTAGATGAGAGCTCTGGACACTGAGATGTTTTACTGTCTAAAGGAAGGCAGATGTGTTTTATTGCAGTTCAGAAAGTAAAGCTGAGACATTTGGACTATAAACAGCACATTAAGATTACATTCCCAGTATGAGCAGTGATATTGTATAGTGAATTCATCTGCTTGGAAACAAGTTAAATATACTTAGTGTTGCTAAAAATAAAGGTAGAAAAATGTGTCACATATAGGGAAAGTATAAACTAGAGTGATTAGGAAGGTAGATAAATGACAGATAGTACTATACGACAGGAAATGGCATTCTGGGCTGAATGATTAATGTTATATTACGTCATGCCAGACTTAGATAAGCTTGATTCAGTGAAGGGAAGAAAGAGTATAGATGCCAAGGGCAATGCATTTAAAGACAAGATGAAAAATGTCTTTATTATCAGAAAACGAGATTTTTTGTGATAATAATGTCATAAGTGTGTCAAGTCTCAATGCATATAGTCAAACATGAAGTAATGAATGATGAAAGTATGAACTATGTAGTTCCTAGACAGCCCATTTATTATTCAGAACACTAGTGATAGCTTTCTTTTTATAATGAACATCATTTTAAACACATAGTCTGCATGGCTATTCTAAAATGAGTACAGAAACTGCTTCTAGGAAGACACAGGCAGCATTGCTATATTTCTCCTTTTTATGTGTTGAAGTGGAACTATAAAGAGGTTTAAAGTATACAAACAGCATCTAGTCAAAAGCAGACTTACTATTTTTTCCTCTTGAAATCGAGCTTGAGTGTAGGGCAATGGTCATTCATTCAGTCAGTTGGTCAGCTTCTGCCGAACATATGCATTCCCATTTACTTGAAAGTGTTTTTTTCTAATTAAAAAAAATACATGTTTACACATACATGTGCACATGGACATACATGCACACATACGTTAGCTATTACATATCACCATCAGACACTTGGTGAAATGCTGAACAAGTAAAACATTTTAGAGGCAAAAAGTGCACTTATATAGTTAGGGCCACAACAATCCACCTTCTGTTTCTCTCTGTCTTCAGCATAGCACATCTTCCCTGTTTAATTAACTTACTGAAGACAGAAGTCTTTATACGTTTTGTAATCTTACTTTGTTAACAGCAAAATCCCATTTTGGTAATCACATTCTTGCAGTCTAGCCCATAGCCAGTAAAAGGAAAAACAAAATACAATTAGGATTCTTATTAGAATAAAAAACTAATCTGTTATGACTGGATACAACTTTAACAAATCATTCTGTATGTGTCTTTCGGCTTTTCCCGGTTAGGGGTCGCCACAGTGGAACTCCGGTCCGCTAATGATAAGCAGTTGACTTTTACATGCCGAGTTGCCAGCCCTGACGCACAACCTTCAAAGAAGGTATGCCCATTCACGCATGTTTCCATGCAGAAGACGCTCTAGCTGAGAATCGAACCGGACAGCATCTTACTGTGAAGCGACAATGCTACCGCAGCACCACCACCGCGGATTAACAAATCATTCTGTACTTCAGTTAAATAGCAAAAATTAGCATCATACATGTGATACAATCCATGCAGCTGGTAAACCAGGTTTGATCCAGCTATTGAAGCAGGTAAGATACAAAGCAGACAAACTACTGGTGAATCCTTTTATTCTTGTTAGAATTATTTAAAACATACATGTAAAATGCATTTTTATTAATAAAAGTCACATTAAAGTGCCACCACACTACCATATATATGAGTGTACACCATTTTACAGAATAAGAAATAACCTGGCTTCTCATTAAATACTGCATAGTACTCGTTAAATATTGCACAACTACATAACACATAAATTAAATATAATAATAATATAATAAATTTGTATGTTAATGTTAGTGTATGTTAATGTTGTTTGAATGTTGTGTGAATAATGTTGTTAAATGTATCATCGTGTCTGCTCAGTCTTGAGAGTCTAAATACTATGTACCATTGAAATTACTCAAAGTGTTATCTTAGGTTGGCAACTATTTAAGTTATGAAAATCAACTAACAAGTTTCCCTGTGAATGTACTTTTCTCTTTCTATTTTCTGTACTCTCTGGTTGTGGCTGAAAATAGTCCCAGGAAAGTCCACCTAGCTGGTTATCAAATAGTGACTGACTGACTATCTGACTGACTGAATAAATAAATAAATAAATAAATAAATAAATAAATAAATAAGTAGATTGTAAAAGAGCTGAAGCAAATCTACCACAAACAACCCTTCAGTTAAAGATGGGTAAAAAAGGAAAAAAAATGTAAAGTAGGCGTTCATGATATTAGGGTCGGGTCATTTCTGAAATAGAAGTGACTTCATTGTGTGAATATCACTGACACGTTAAGGGCAACAGTCAAACTCATACAGTTTTCTTTCAGAGAGCTGTTATAAAAATCTATAGAGGAGGTACTGAAATGCTCACTCTCATTTAATCACTCATTCACTAACTCTCCTACTTCCTCACCTATTCATTCATCTACTTAACTATTCATTCAGTCACCTTCTCAGCCTTTCACTCAGTCACCTACTCACATACTGACCTACTCACTCAGTCTCTCATCTGCATGCTCATTCATTCACTCACTGACTCACTCATTCCTTCAATAGTTCACCTACCCATCTCCTCACTCACTCACTCACTCACTCACTCACTCACTCACTCACTCACTCACTCACTCACTCACTCACTCACTCACTCACTCACTCACTTGTTCACTAACTGACTGACTGACTGAATGACTCCTTCACTCTCTTACTCACTGACTCAATCACTCAGTTTCTCTCTCCTTCTCCTGAATGGGGTTACACTGGCTGCAGTACAAGCAGGGTAAACCGATCTTCTCTTGTAGATAGATTCAAGTTAAATTACATGGAGCACAAAGGATTCCTAGGCCAGCACAGATGTAATCCATCAAGCTGGACCTGGCATGTCCCAGGCCATTTTTCCACTAGAACATGTATGAAAATTTCTCAAATATGCATGTTGGTCACAAACTGCCCATTACCATCTCTGAAAAACAAGACCCTAAGATAATTAAAGCTCTCCATTATAGGCAACAACTTACCTACCACAATTATCACCATCACCACCACTGGCTGAAGTCAGTAATTTGCTTTTCTCCAGTTGTTGTTGTTTGTCTTTCGGCTTTTCCCGGTTAGGGGTTGCTACAGCGCCACAGTCTGCTAATGATTGGCAGTTGTTTTTTTTTTTATGGTGTTGAGTCGCCAGCCCGATGCCCAACCTTCATTGAAGGCACGCCCATTCAACACATGTCTTTCGAACACCCACTCGACCGTGGGGAGGACATGCAGAGTCCACACAGAAGGCACTCCCAACCCAAGCCGAGAATCGAACGGAGAAGCTCTTGCTGTGAGGCAACAATGCTACCACTGCACCACCGCGGAATTGTACAATTACCTTTAATTAGATGATGCTAATTCTGACCCTAGCAACTTTACATTCAGCAGTGAATCATTTGTCTGCATGCCAGAGCTCATAGTCAGATGACACCAAAATGGCAGCTCATCCCATTGGGAACTCTTATTTTATTATGGTGTAATGGCTTAGTACTTCTCAATAAGACTCATACCAATGGTATCTAAAACCCCATGTTCTTGGTATTGTCTCACTTGGTGACCAGTCTGAGGAGCCTGACAAGGAGCTGTCCACAAACTTATCTCCAGTATAGTGTGAAATGCAAATAAACAGTCCCTCCCTAAATCATGGTTACCATAATTACCCCATGAGCCATGCCTGAGGGTGACATCTACTATTGAGCACCTGGTGAGTGGGTCCCTCACATAATTTGGACAAACTCTGTATGAAAGTCCAGTATGGCACCATCTTATTTGCTCATCAATTGTGTGGTAAAATGAGATGTTGGGACAGGCTGAGGTTGCATGCATGAGTAAAAGTGATGTAACCAGCCTAGATTTTTGTAAAGAAAATGTTGAAATGTCGATTCTGTAAAACATGCATCGAGTTTCTTTACACAGTTTAAAGGGTCACTGAAGACACCTAGCACAAAGAATGGTACAGTATACCCATTAACTGAATTTGAACTTTTATGCCATCACCATAAGAACAACTTGTATAGATTTCATTTTACAAATATCCAGATATTTAAAGTAAGAAAACCCTGTTAGTTCCCTTTTAATAGTACACCATGTGCTTTTTGTTTAGTCTGGCATGCTGTTCACCATGCAATCACATAGACTTTTTTTTTTAATCAGGTATATACAACTGGCATCTTCTTCTTTTTCTTCTTCTTTTGTCCGTAGCCAGTGGATGGCAGAAGTGTTTGACCCTGTAGTCAGTATGCTGCTGTGGATGCCACTGGATTCTGAACTTCATTTATGATACCTTTCCATGCTGTTTGGTCCATGGCAATGTTTCTCGCCTCCTGTAGTTCAAGTCGCCAACTTCTCAGGTCCTCTTCAACCTATTTAGCCCATGTCATCTTTGGTGTAGATTTGTAAACTTTCCAGTTTGTGGGGTGCTCACTCCATAATAGTCTGCATGGCAAGCAGTGGGTATCCATCCTGCACATGTGTCCAAACCAGTGCAGCCTCCTGTTCTGGATCTATTCACTAATCATTGGCTGCTGATTACATCTGGTCTGGATGCTCTCATTTCTAATGCAGTCACAAAGCAAGATTCCCAAGATTTGGCACAGGCATTGCATTTGGAAAACCTCAAGCTTGTTCAGGTCTGGCTCGAGGAGGATCCACATTTTTGATCCATAAAGGAAAATGGGCAAGATCAGTGCCCAGAAAAGGCAAATCTTGGTGGGGATAGAGATGTTTGTCCTCTTCCACTGACACCACTTGAGTGAGGCAAATTCTGTGGTGGCTTATCCAATCCTACTATGGACTTCAGCTGTTGATGCCAACTTCGTCTCCTGGACAAGCGAACCCAGATACTTGAATTCTTGCATTTGTTCAACCTGAAGTTCCCCAGGGTGGATGGTGGCTTGTGATCTGTTGATTGCCATAACTTTGGTCTTGTCCACATTTATTCATAGGCTATACAATTGGGTAATGCGGGCAATGCTATAGAGGATATCTGTGGCATCAGTATTACTGTATGCAAAAATGATGCTGTCATCAATGAGCATTGGGTCAGTCACATAATGGCCTTCATCATACTGGACTCTGCTCCTGCCCTCAAATACTCTCCTCATGATGGTGTTCACCACTATGTTGAACAGCAGTGGAGAGACCACATCCCCTTGAAAGACCCCAGTCTGATGATTTTCTTTGGCATGTGCTGTCTCCAATGTCTTCCCCAGGGCAGGCCAGTGGATACAGTCAAATGCAGACTTGTCCACACCAGATTTTTTCCTCCATTAGCTGATGAATGACAAAGATTTGATTGCAGCATCCTCTGTTTGGCTTGAATCTGGCCTGTTATTTCCTGCTGGTTTTCTCAAGGTGTTTCTGCAGCCTGGATTACATGATTTTCATAAAGGCTTTGCTGATAATGTAGAGCAGGCTGATGCCAAGGTAGTTATTGCAATCCCTGTTGTCCCCCTTCTTGTGGATGGGTACGATGATGGCCTTCTTCCATGTGGATGGTATTTGTTCCATAACCCATCGCAGCTCAATCAGTGCTAGTGCCTCACCATTTCTCAGTGTTCTGATAGCTGATTTCACCTCTTTGACTGCTGGCTTTGCATCATTCATTGGTTCTCAGGGAGATCGACGGGAGGTGGATTGACCATTGGTCCATGAGGTGAGTCAAAGTTGTAAAGCTCTTAAAATAATTCTTCCAACGTTTCAGTTGTTCACAAGGTGAGCAAACAAATATCCCATACACTTTGCTGATGTTGTTGCTGGTGGGTTTGTTCTTCCCTCTCAGTCATTTGAGGGTGCTGTACAGGGTGCAGTAGTCATTTCTGGATGCTGCCCTGACAAGGTCGGCTGCCACCTGGCACCAATATGCTTCCCTTTCTGCTTTCAGCCTCTGGTGAACTTCTTGATTTAGGTGTTGGTATCATTTGTAGTTGACCAGCTTTGCTTGCTTCTGTTGGCTATGAGATCCAGGCATTCATCGGATATCTATGACTGCATTCAGCTGTGGATGGGTGGGCATAGCTATTTGGTCATTCCATGATGCAGTTTAATATCTGATTTTCTGCCTCACCAATGTCCCCTATTTGGGACAATGCTGCAAACTGGATTGACAGTGCGATCTGAAATTTCTGTTTGTGGGTGGGGGCAATCAGTAACTTCCAGTCCATCCTGGCTGGTGGAGGTGACTTGCGTTTTGCACTCTGCAAGTGAAGCTGCACTATGTCATGGATGAAGTAATGATCAGAGTCACAGTCAGGTCCTCACATAGCGTGGATATCCTTGAGCAATGATCGGAAGCAGGAGTTGACCAAGATGTAGTGTAATATGGCCAAGTCTTCACCGGATAGGTTTCAACATGTGAGCTGGTGTTTGTGCAGATGCTGGAAATGGCCATTTCCCAAAATTAGATCATTGGATGCGGTAAAGAATAGAAGGTGCAGGCTGTTATCATTGATGTTCCCATGGGCAAATCAACCCATAGCTCCTACCCAACTGGACCTTTCCTCTCCAATGTGGGTGTTGAAGTCTCCCGCCAAATGATCATCTCAGTCCATGAGATCAAATCCAGCGTGTATTGGAGATGGTTGTAGAAGTTATCCTTGGCTGGGTCTGGACTCATCTCAGTTGGTGAGTAGTTGGACAGAATGTGGTACCATTCATGGTGAGCACTGCCAGGTGGTCCAGTATTGGTTGGAAAGTGATTATGCTTCTTGCAGCCTGGCTATCCACCATAAACCCGACATCAGCCTCTCGCTTCTCACCACTAGAGTAGTACAGCATCATTGTTTCATCAGCTGTGGGTGATTGGATGGTCAATGCTCCAGATCCAGTGAGTCATAATTCTGACACTGCAGTGATCAAGATCTTGCATTTCATGAGTTCCTTGGCAATGATTTTGGCCAACGTGGTGGCCATTTCAAATGTTCCATGTGGCAATATGGCTTTCCAACTTCAGTGTAATGAATTTCCTTCAGCCAGTAGCCCACTTCTCAGCAGCACCCTGGGTTCCCAATGCTGGCGCATCGGCTTCCCCAGATGTGGTAGCATGAGCGAATGAGTTTGTTTGAACTTCCATGCGGTTTCTTGCCTGTTTTCCCTGGTTTCCCAGTTCTGGTTACTGTGGTGGGGAGACAACCCTCCTCCTTTTGCAGCCAAGCTTGGGACTTTCCTTGGCAGAGTTATCCACCTGGCATAAATGTTTCCATTCAAAAGAGGAATGAAAACTTTGGTATGGTTATGTGATCTGTTTAGAATTACACAGTACATGTCTGGAGAATGGAGAAGTCAAACATGGGTCAGCACTATACATTTGTTTTGTAAATTGTTACTCTAACCCATGAAACCACTCTGCCAGTACCAGTTACTCAGTTTATTTAGATGAATAATATTCATGGTCAAAACTCTTACTGGGATTGTTAGGCTGGAAATACATATGTGCAGTCACTGTAAAAAGCATTAATTGTAGATATAAATTCTGATAAAATGATTGCATGGAGTTTATGAAAATAAATCTGTAGCAGAAATGTACAAAAAGCATAGCAACAAATAAATCTTTTTTTTTTACTTTTACTTAACATAAAATGTTTGTTTTCATGCATTACTCGAGGTTGCAAGTGCAGGCAAACTGGTATGCACATTGTAATAGTTTGTTGATCTGCAGATTCTGCAAATGACTGTGCAGCCTAAAGTGCCTTTAGCATATAGCACAGATTATATAATATTTAAAAGTAAAGCAGCAAGAGGTGTTAGAGTTGACAAGACTGTTAAACTTGGAGAAGGACAGGCAAGAGGTTTCACACAATTCAGTTCAGTTCCATGCAGTGAGTATAAGATATGATACCAACAAGAAGCCATCACAACTTTAAATACTACAGGCCAAAAAGGTAAGTAGTGCAGATAACAGATGTATCATCAGTGGGAGAAGTCAAAAAATGAAAGAGGAGGAAAGGAGGGATATCAAGGTCATTTGTAGAGATCTGTTATTTACAAGAATGAATACAGACATCTAGGAGACACATAAAGAGAGAGTAAAATAAAATGAATAAAAACAATCAGAATGGTTATTGTGAATGACACGTTTCAACAGAATGGAGTCAGGACTGTAATAAGCATGAATCAGCTTAGTACATAACAAAACACATTTCAGTACTGATAACTTGTGCTGGAAAAAGTAAGATACGATCTGTGTGGCAAAAAGGTCCATTTCAGTATTTCTGTTTCCAAGATTTGTAAAACCTGTATAGCTACAACGGGGAATAAATAACAATTGTGTGAGTATGGTAACCTTAATGCTATAAGGATGACTGCTGCAGAATCATTACTTATCCATAGGAAATTGTCACAGGTGTGCAACCAACCTCCTTGTCTGACTTCCAGAGCTTTAGTGTATCTTCAGGGAAGAGTTGAATTTCTTCCACTGTCCAGGACAACAGAGTAGCTAAAAGGGAAAACTTTCTATGTCATCTTAATTTCTTTTTTTTTTTTCACTACTGAAAGATTGTAGATATGGTGAAGTCCATCCTGGTACCTCAGGCTGCAGGTATGGGACTTACCTTTACTGCTCAAACCTGGTATGAAGGGGACCGAGGAAATCACTTGAACAACAGTGAAAATAGGCCTGGTAGGAAAATGAAACTACATGGCTTAAGATTCCACTTACATGTAAACAGCAATAAGGGGAGGAATTTGGTCTCCCTCCTTTTTGGCAGTACATCAACCATGATAGAAGGCAAATTGGTAATAGAGGGCTATTAAAAAGGATATAGTTATTTATTACTTCTCAGTAGTAAGAGATGGTTGGTTCCTAGAGTCCCCTTCCATCCTCCTTCCAGGTCGGATGAGGTCAAGGTGACAGGGAAAGTGGGTATGAACTTGTATCACAGAGGGAATCTTTCTATTTTAAAATCTGCAGTTATGGGGAGTATGCTTGTTAAGCTGTACTATATTCATCGTAGAGATCACTGCTGCAGCACTGTTACAGATTCATGTTTAGAGTAGTAAAGCAAGTAGGTATCTGCCTTGCATGAAGTACAGCTCCAGATTTTGAGAAATGATAGCAGCATGCCTGCAGAACTGCAGGTGGCAAAGCCTTCCCTGTTCCTGGGTGAATATCTACTTTGCAGTGCTTGGACAAGGTACAAACAGTGGTTCACTTAGCTTTCTGAAACATATTAATGTTGGCTGCTGTTGGAGGCTGCTGCCTTGGTGTAGTGCACTGTTACTTATCCTTCCAGTACTTTTCTATGATGTTTATAACAAAATACAATGCATTTAGCTAACCATTTACAGAGGGTTTGTTTGATGTTGTTCTGACTTACTTAGTTGGCATGAAGGAGACAGACATCTTATCTGAATCGCTGAAGTCCTTCATTCTTTCTGTATGGCATCTTAATTGCCTATGTACATCCATTTCATACAGTGTCCTCCTAATCACTTTGACATTCAGGATACAATACTCTTTGCTAGATGGATTGATTCAAAACCAAATTTGAAATTACTTTAGGTATAAAGGAGGGATTAATTTTAACACTTTATTTGATGATTTACTCATTAGAGTCTGTAACTTACAGATACATGTAGCAGATGTAACAGCCATCAGAAAACTTCATTACAAGATAAAGTTTAAGAGCCACCATGATGATGGTTACAAAAGGGGATACAGTTTTTTTTTCTACAGTAAAGTAAAAGCCCCAAGTAGCAGAAGTAGGCCTTCAAGTAGGATTACGTAGCTGGACCCCAGTCAAAGACTGCTTGACTGTAGAATGAGAGAACAAGGAAGGATCCTCAGGAGGACAGGCTGAAATAGCAGATATGTGTGCTGGTATGAATGAGTATGATAGTCCACTGTAGAACAATTCAGACAAATACTCAAGAACTGTACATCCTGTAGCTGCAGTAAGTACGGTAACCTCAGAATTATATTAAAAAGAGGGAAGATTTTCTGGTGCTGCTTTCCTGGCTACCTACAAAATGCATAATGGTTTCTCAGAGAAATAATCCCCGAAATGTATTAGGATGAGAGTATGCTTACTACTAGCATACATCTGCTATATTTGTATGCACAAGTGGTTCATTTTGTTATATCAGGCTATAAAACTTTATTAGTGGTAGTGGTCACCATATACTCGCTTGAGACAGTTAAGAGAATCATGTTTGTGTGATTATCTGAACGGGATTTTCTTTTTCTCTTCTTACACTTTGGATACTCTTAAGAAAAGAGGAAAGGAGGAAAATTAATATTGATGTCTCTTTCTCCACGGGAAGGAAAAGACATTCACAACCCAAGCTCTCTTACATGGCAACCTGTTAAAGAACACTTTGAACTGATGTTTCTCTTGTGCTGTGAACAGTTCAATTTCTGGAGTAATCAACCTCTGAAGTACAGTTTACAAATCTCATCTGTTTGCTATCAGTTTGTGGCATTGGGAGGAGCATCTGGTAAAACTGTCTATCAGTGAGTTCTCTTGTGAAGGAATATATGTGGCCAAGAGATGCATACCTTGCTGAGAGGTCAGATCCAGACCATCATGTCCAGTCAGTATACTGGATTTGACTGGGTTCCCCCTGGATGTTTGTGTAGCATATACTATTCTCAACTTCCCTATGCTGAAAACTGCAGAGCAAGGGTCAGTGCCATTGTTTCTTTCACATTTCTGTGTTTGTACACCATGATGCTCCCCATGACACATCATGATTGGTACCTTCAGCTGGGCTACATGTAACCACCAAGCGAAGTTTGATGTATCTTTTTGAGGGTATGAACATTGTGTAGTGTCATAAAATCTGCCTCTAGGTTGGCTAGCAGCTGGTGGACTCTCCTCCTGAACTCCTTTCTTTCCTCTAGAAGGATCAGTGGTAGTACTTTTTTCAAGGGGTGCTGATGTGGCTCTCAGATCTTCTTGAGGCAGGGCCTGGTTCATCTTCTGTAGAGAGGGTGCTTAGATAAGGCAATTGTCTACAGAGGTGTAAAAGTGGATTCCACTAGTTCTAAGGTTGGGGGATACTGAGGAAGTGCATTTGTGGAATACTCTGGGTGCAGTGCAAAGACCTAAGGGCAAGAAGGTGAACTGGTAATGTTTTTACCCTAATCAGAAGCAAAGGAACTGACAACAGTCTCTGTGAAGAGGAATGCACACATAGGCATTTCTTATAAAAAGTGTCACTATTAGTGCATCTTACAAAAGTAGAGGAGGGATAACATGGAAGGTGAGCTTTCTGAGCTTTTTCAGTTTCAAGAATGGGTTTAGATCAGATATGTCTAAAACTTGTCTCCAAGGGCCATCATTTGGAACAAATAACAGTTTGGTGAAGAGTCATTTTCATTCTTTCCATTTACTGAACTTTTCTAGATACTATGAAGTAAGAAATGTGGCAAAATTGATTGGACTATTTTGGCTGGTCCTAAAGGGTGGTAGACATACTTAAAAAGATGGAAGGATTTGATTTCTAATTGTGATGTGGCAATTAGTTTACTTCACATCTGTCTGTTTCTAGCTGAAACCATTTTTTTTTAAACAGGAACCCTCCCCCCATTGGTATATGGAGAAAGAGGTATGGAAAAGAGTAGAGCTTGCTTGAGTGAAATTCTCAGTTAATGTTGATTGCCAAGGGGAGAGAATTATATCCCCTCATAAATACTTTTTTGCCTGCTCCAGTCTTTACCTCAATTCAGAGATTGCTTTGCTTCATCTAAGATGACTTTCTGTATCTTTTTAAGGATTTTGTGGTAAGTGGCAGCCAAAATGTCCAAGGAGAGCAATCTGTAACTGCTCTTCAGTATCCTCTGGTAGGAGATGGATTTCCAGTCATGTAAGTCTGCATGCTTCCCACAACTAACTGCATCAGCGGTACTGTCCCCACATTTAGTTGCATGTTTCCAAACTGTGGCTGCAGCTGGCGATAGCTTACATATTCCATTATGGCCTCATCATCAGTTTAAGAAGCTACGCCCTGTATTTGTTTGAATATATCTCACTGGTATTTAATCATATGTGTCTGGCAAATAATGGGTCCAATAGCTAGTGTGGATGATATGTAAATCTTTTTGCTAAAACAGCTCAAAAGTTAGGTTGTCCTTTCACTGAAGAAATTGCTCAGCCCAGAGAGACTTACTTGAAACCCCCTGGGTGCATCTAAAGATAATCAAAGAGACTACCACAGGAGTTTTATACAAGTATTTACAAGATTCTTGGATCTTCAAAAACTCAGAAAATTGGCGGAACCTGTGTGGTTCTCAGTTTGCTCATATCAAAAGGTACTTTTAAATACCTTTTCTGGACATAAGATGCCTCCTTAGAGTTCCACCTGAAGTTCTCCCTCATAATGTTTATTATTTTTCCAAGCAAGATTACTTCTAGAAGGTAATTTGATGAGATGGATATCTCATCATCTGTGCCATATACTAAATTGAAAGAAACTTGTGTTGAATATACAATATACTCCACATTTAATTCTGACGTTTTGGGGGAGATGGATCTCTTTTGGCTAGTAGGGCCTCTCCTGTGCTCGAGGTTAGAGTTGCCCATAGATTCACTGTGTGCTTAGTGACTAGGCACAGCTTAGTGTAACTTATATAATCAAACAAGGTAGCAAATGATCAGGACAGGCATCCTTGGTTACACATTTATACAGTCATTTCTTCATATCCTACAATTATCTGCTAAAAGGTAGAAGAGTTGATCTTTGTGGGGTCTGGTGAAGCAAAAATAACATTTTGATATTTTTTATAGATTTGTTAACTGTTTAAGCCCACTGGACACAGGTGTTTCTATTAAGAAACAACACAGCAGCACTGTTAGCTTAAAATGGCTAGCTCAGAGTCACAGAGGCAAAGTGGGTGGAAGGAATCAGACAAATCAAATATATCAAGCAGCTTGTTAATAGTTCAAAATCTTTGTCCTTTGTGCTAAATGCCAGACTTCTTTTTATTTCCTATTGGGAAATCCATTTCTGTGACATAGACTGAAACTGTACATGACTGAGGTTTGTTGCACTTACCTGGGAATGGTCATCTAGCCAGGCATCATGCAGTTCATAGGATACATCACAGTTTAAAGCCAATGTAGTCTCACAATTTTCAATACCTTGCCCAAACACCCAGTCATGATGTCTCCTTTTTCTCAAGGAGGGCTAGAGCAGTTAGTCTCGAGGTACATTTTATAGTACTCATCCAGTCATCCTAGTTCTGTTTGAAGGTTGATAATGTATTACACTGCTTAATCTACAAGGACATATTATTCCAGAGATGGAGGAGTCACTGTATAATGAATCTATCTCTCCATCAAATTCTATTTATTTGCTGGTGAAGAGTAAAGTCTGTGGTTCTAGTATTTGCTAAGCTCTTAGACTTGCAGAAATATAGGAGATCAAAGACAACAGGGTCTATTATGGCATGGTTGGCAAGGCACAGATCTCATCTCAAGATTCTGGATGATGCTGTTATTTTTCCAATTGTGTGAATGTGGCTGCTGTTTTGGTTGTGGACTAATTAGTGGCACGGGTTCCCTTTAAATCATCGAATGTTCAGAACATCAAAGTTCTGATCATCGAGACCAGAACATCAATGTTGAGAACATCAAAGGTTTAAAGTGGAAATGCCAGGTAAGTGAGATTGTGGAATGTTGGGTGTGTATGCAGGGCAGCAAGGTGCCCTGCATGTTTTGTGTGTGCATGTGCCATCTGAGTGTTGGCATTACAGGTAGGGTACGGGAAATCTCCCATTTAGCGCTACCGCATATAGCGGTAAATGGGGGATTTCCCTTACCCCACTGTAGTGCGATCTTGGAGTTCGAATATTAAACTAGGGGGTGGGTGAGGGGCTATCCCATTACCATGACCCGTGGCCTAACCCTAAGGTCCATGATGACTGCAGCGCAGTGAAGGACATAGCAATGTCCTCCACTATGGTGCAATAGTCATGAACCTTAGGGTTAGGGCATGGTTTAGGGTAAGGGGATAGCTTTACTAACTATCCCCTTACCCTAACCCATGCCATAACCCTATGGTCTGTGACTATCGCACCATAGTGGAGGGCATAGCTTGTTTTTTATGTCCTCCACTGTGCTGCGGTGCTTTCAGTGAAGTACACTTAAGTGAAAGTTCACTTTCGTTAAAGTGAACTTTCGCAGAATTGAGGCTTACTATTACAAGTTTGAAGTAGTGAACTTTCGTTCTTGTAATAGGAATCCATATATATATATATATATATATATATATATATATATATATATATATATATATACATGCATGTGTGTGGATGGTGCAGTGATACAGCAGTTAACACTGTTACCTCTCAGCAAGAGGTTCTCCGGTTCAATTCTTGGTTGGGGTGTCTTCTGTGTGGAGTCTGCATGTCCTCCTTGTATTCATGCGGGTTTCCTCCAGGTGTTCTGGTTTGCTCCCACATTCCAAAGACATGCAGTAGGTGGACTGGACACACTAAATTGGCCCTAGGTGTGAGTGTGTACATGTTAGTGTGTTGTGCACCCTCTGAGGAGGGTTGGATCTTGAGCTAGCAATCCGATCCTGTAAAACCCATACCTGCTACGGAAACAATGAGTGCTGAAGGGTGAATGTTGCCTAATGTACTGAAGAACACGGGAGTAAATCCATACTCCAGGATATGCATGTGTGTGTGTGTTTATGTCAGATTATTGAGTTTTTGGAAACTCAAACTTCATATGGCTGAAACCACATGCTTGATTTTTCTAAAACTCAAATAAAGCAAAAGAACCAAAATCTATATTTTTGTAAGGGGGTGTCATGCCCCTGCAGCTCCTGCAAGCTACCTATACCAACTCTGAGATCGTACTACAATGGAGAAAATGGTAAATCCTCTGATCTTTACTGTACTCTGATCTCTGAAATGCTTCAAGTTTCCTGAAAACTCAATAATCTGGCATAAAAGACAAGACCTGAGAAAGAAGGGAAAATAGTGGAACAGGTTAACACTTTCAAGTACCTTGGAGGGGTGGCTGAGGAGAAGGGAAGTCTGAATGAGGAGCACAAAGTGTCAGGTGTATTGCATGGCAGAAGAATGCCAAAGAATTTGAAAAGTAGGTAGTACAAAACAATGGTGTGACCAGTACTACTGTATAGCATAGAAACCTGAGCAGTAAAGGCAGAGCAGTTGAGGAAGCTAGAGGTGATGCAGATGAAGTGCCTGAGATGGGTCATAGGATGTACACTAACAGATAAATGAGGACATAACGGCAGAAGCCAAATTACTACCTATTGCAGAAAAGGTCAAAGAGAACAGATTACAGTGGTTGGGACGGTGGCCTAATGGTTAAGGTGTTTGCCTTACAAACACAAGGTACAGGGTTTGAATCTCACAGGGGATAACTGGCTAAACTTACAATGGCAGTTAGCCTAGTACTAGCCTATGAACCTATGAACCTATGGGCACATGTGCAGAAAACCAGAAGACTATTTGGTAAAGATTTGGGACAGACAGGAAGAAGGCAAAAAGAAATGGGCATCCAGCAAAACTGTGGATGGATTGTGTTAGAGAAGACCTGCAACAGTCAGGCATGAGTATCAAAGAAGATAGGAGAGTGACATTGAATAGAGAGAGATGGCAACAGTTGACATAACACCCTGACCTCATGTAGAAAATGGGAAAAGGGGGGTTGATGATGATGACTGTAGAAAATGTGATTATAAACATTACATGATATAAAGATTGTACTACTAGCAATAATTCTCGACTGGATGTGGGTAATGCCGGATTTATACATGGTTGTGTGGTTTGATCACAAGGGTGAAGCCTGAGTGATTAAACAAAGCCAGCCGTGAGTAAATCCTGCATTACCCACACACATAAGTGGATTATTGATATTATATAATGACATTATTTAATAGAAAAGTCTTACCATTTGTAAATAATGTCATTGTATAAATGGACTTTAATGTTCTTCCACTAGTTTCTAGTAGTTTGGGACATGTAAGATATATAGGCATGAACAGTACCTTGATATTTTTGCTATTTTTAAAGTAGTAAGGAGTCTGCATGATCTGCATAGTATACCTCTCAATAGTTTCAGTTTCTGCAGAGTATCTAGATGCTTGCCTCGTACTGCTGGTCCATTCTTAATAAAAGCTGTATTTTTGGGGCAAAAAATTAAGGACTGATGACTGAAGTCAGCAAGTAATGAAGACACCAGTTTAGCATATAATGTTGAGGAGCTGCTTGTAGGTTTTTTTTCTCTTTTTTTTTTTACATATAAATGTTTAGTCTATTAGGGAAGTTTTTCTTATTGTTCTTCATTTACCAAACTCCTTTGTATGGGAGAAATGATTTACAATGAGCATGCTGATTGATCTGTCCAATCAGTGTACAGATTTTTTTGAATAATGACTTTAGTTTATTAGACAAAATGGAGAAAGCAGCAGTTTCTCCTTAGTGGTATTTTATTTTAAGAATTTCTAAGCAATATATATATATATATATATATATATATTTATATATATATATATATATATATATATATATATATATATGGAGCATAAGGTCACATATCATGGACATTCTGCTGAAGTGGAGAGCGTTATGTTTGATCGGTCTGGCCACTCAAAAGTACTTTAGTGGCTAAACTTGTTCCCATTACTGTATTGTGGATTTTCAATGGGCATGCTGACTGAGGCTGTTGTTGAATACTAAGATGTTTATTGTATAATAGTTAATATACTGCAATTGTTATATAAACAGTATAAAAAAAGGAGCCTACGTTATGAGTTTTATGAAATTTTAGCTAAAGAGTTATTTGTAAGTATAGTAATCATTCAAAGCATCATGAGTATGAGGATTAATTGACTTATCCCTAGCCTAGCTTGTTACACTGGTTATATATTTACAAATGAACATATATGCATTGTTCATTGGACAGACATGTGGATGGTGCTGCATTCTAGAGACTGTACCTGGCTGATATCACAATACTCGTGTTAGATCATAACATGAAGGCCAGTGTAATATATTAGTTAGTGTCTCTGAAGCATTCATACTTTGCTTCCTTTGTTAAGTGGGTCTTTAGATTTTTTCTGACTATGATAGATACTCAGATTTTTTGGTTTGTTTGGCATTTTTTTTTTCCAAGAAACAGTTGTAATTTTATTAAAACTCTTTCTGTGTAGGTCAAAGTGAAGATAAATTTAATCAGCTGACTGATATAATGTCATCTTGGTTCGTTTTCTGTGCTACATGTCATGGGGATATTTTGAGGAGTAATAACTGTCATTTTGCATTTTAAAGGTTATGATATTAAGTAGAAATGTGGCTCTGGCAATGATTAGTTGCAAGTTAGCCTTTTGTTATCTATTTATTATTTATTTTATTTTACATTTGTTTACTGGGTAGGTCCGACTAGACAGAGCTGTTTGTTTTCAATGGAAGCCCAGGGAGAAAAGCTCCAGAACAATTGCTAACATACTATACATAAGATATTTACATGAGTATTGTGGTTTACATATTCACTTATAAAAATATAGCAGATAATAACATATGATTGCATAAGATATTTGCATAAGCACAGAGATTTAGACATACAATTAAAAGTATAGCAGGTAGTAACATATGATGGTTGTTCATACAGTATGTTTAGTAGAGATAATCTTGAAGATGTACTGAAGATAAGTCAAGAATAGAAAACTAAAACAGGAAGAGAATATAAACAAGTTTATATGAGGTGCATTGACATTTTAAGGGAAAGCCTTTCAACTTAGTCTATGGGAGAGTTAATGGGTAAAGATGGGTCAGCGGGGAGTAGGCAGCAGTGAGTTGGTAAGTAACATGTGATAATATGTAGTGCATCCGTGGGAGTTTTAAAGATGTTGGATAGTGGGTAGGGGAAAGGAGTTAGAATATGTCAGCCAGTTGCTAGGCAGTTACAAGTAACGTGTAATAATACATAGTGCATCTGTGGGAGTTTTAAAGAGGTTGGATAGTGAGTAGGGGAAAGGAGTTAGAATATGTCAGCCAGGTGCTAGGCAGTTACAAGTAACATGTGATAATACATAGTGCATCTGTGGGAGTTTTAAAGAGGAGGTTGGATAGTGGGTAGGGGAAAGGAGTTAGAATATGTCAGCCAGGTGCTAGGCAGTTACAAATAACATGTTATAATATATAGTGCCTCTATGGGAGTTTTAAAGAGTAGGTTGGATAGTGGGTAAGGTTAAAGGAGTTAGAATATGTCAGCTAGGTGCTAGGCAGTTACAAGTAATGTGTGATAATATATAGTGCATCTGTGGGAGTTTTAAAGAGTAGGTTGGATAGTGGGTAGGGGAAAGGAGTTAGAATATGTCAGCCAGGTGCTAGGCAGTTACAAGTAATGTGTGATAATATATAGTGCATCTGTGGGAGTTTTAAAGAGGAGGTTGGATAGTGGGTAGGGGAAAGGAGTTACTGTTAGAATATGTCAGCCAGGTGCTAGGCAGTTACAAGTAACGTGTGATAATACATAGTGCATCTGTGGGAGTTTTAAAGAGGAGGTTGGATAGTGGGTAGGGAAAGGAGTTAGAATATGGCAGCCAGGTGCTAGGCAGTTACAAGTAATGTGTGATAATATATAGTGCATCTGTGGGAGTTTTAAAGAGGTTGGATAGTGGGTAGGGGAAAGGAGGTAGAATATGTCAGCCAGGTGCTAGGCAGTTACAAGTAACGTGTGATAATATATAGTGCATCTGTGGGAGTTTTAAAGAGGAGGTTGGATAGTGGGTAGGGGAAAGGAGTTAGAATATGTCAGCCAGGTGCTAGGCAGCTGCATGTCCAGGAATTATTTAGGTGGGAAATAAGCTGTTTTTTGAAGATGGTTTTATTAGGTTGCACCCTGATTTGTAGTGGTAGGGAGTTCCAAGTCTTGGCAGTGTTGCTAGAATACATGGAGTCACCAGAGCTGTAATGGCTTTTGGAGATTGCGATTAGTGCCTTGTTAGTGGATCTAAGTTCATGCTTATTGGAGTAGAGGATGATCAGGTCTTGTAAGGCTGGAGTTTTGTCAGGTTGGTACAGTATTTGATAAGCTAGAAGAAGTTGATTTAGAGCTAAGGTGTTAGGGAGTTGTTTATTGTTAAACATACCTCTCAACTGTCCCTGGTTTTCAGGGATGTCCCTGATTTTGACTCAAATTTTAACTCTGTCCCTCTTAATCCCTCCTAAAACTAGTGACTTTTGGAGGAAAGGTGGTGAATTACACTTAATGAATAATGACAATAATTAAGAGTTATAAACTTCTTTTACTTCAGAAAATGTGTATTAATTCATATACTCTGATTCTGTCAATGTTTCAGGTTAATAGCACTAATATTTTAAAAGTGTCCCTGATTTTTTCTAGACTTGTCCCTGATTATATTGAAATTTGTCCCCAATTGGTTGAGAGGTCTGTTGTTAAACAATGATGCTTACTAGGCTGTAATAGATCAATAAACATGAGAATTTTGTTTTTCACTGTTTTGTAGTAAATTTGTTTTGAAAGAGAGAGCGAAGGGTCATGCTAGGCAATGCATACAAGTTGGGGTATCAGAACATTTATCAAAATAACCTTTCTTCCTTCTACCATAAGGACATGTGGAGCTCTCTAAACAACTTTTAGCTGACTAAAAACCTTGTATGACAGTAGTTAAGTATTTTGGTTGAAGGTAGGTTTTTATATAAACACTTTTATTAAATCACAGCTAGAATTGTGAAATGGGTGCATATATATTAATAGAAAACAAACCATAGAAATATTTTTTGTTTTCTTGTAGTATAGTGTACACATTCCTTTTTAAAAATTATCATTTACTAGCCAAAGTTGGCATAGACAAAGGCATACTCTTATCTCATCTCAAATCTAGACTACCTATTATAGCTTCAGCCTCAAAGAAAAATGCCACCACCTCATACCTCTCAATTGCCCATATTGTCACAGAATGTCCAGACTTTTCCCTCAAATATTTGGTCTGTTCCTCATAAAATTTGTCATTTTCTAGAAAATCACTGAGGGCTGAAGTTACTAAACAATGACATACATTTGAATTACAGAGTTTGTACCCTTCAGAAAATGTGTGGTAACACAAATCCTGTTATTCTAGCATCTTCCTAAATTTATAAGAGCAATATTTAAAACCTGTCCTTATTTTTGGGTCTTTGTTTCCCTACTGTGTTAGGCTTTGTCCAGATTTCTTGTTCTAAGAAGTAGAGAGGTATGACCACCTTACAAACCATCTCCAATAAAATCTGCCCATTCATTACTAACTCCCCAATAAAGAACACCACTGCCTAACTCTCAGCAAAGCTAAATGGTTCCCTGTACATTTGAGAGCCAACTGCCTACTAAGATCATTAATTCACAAAGCCCTTTATCCTGAAGGATTGTCCCCCTCACTCATAAACCTTTCACCAGCTCCTCCACATATAATCAACCTACCCTACAAACTACAAAAAGTAAACTCTGCTGCACTGACCATGCATTCTCTTTAGCACCTAAACTATGGGACTGCATTCCTCTCTCAGTCCAAGATGTCCAGAAGTACTTGGACTTCAGAAAACAGCTCAATGAACACCTCTTCATCCAAGCAAAATGCAGCTGCATTGACTCAGGTCACAATATATGAACCCTACATGTAGCTCTCTCACACACCCGTGTATCCCTGTTTCATCCTTCCTTATCTCATCTTGTCATCCCCTGTACTTACTGCCTCTCATTTATTTGACTTTCCTCTTCTGTTTGCATCCCTCTCTCACACTTCTTTTCTTTTCTACTCCTGTTCCTTCTGCATGCCTTTCTTACATGTTCTCTGTCTTCTCTCCATGGTACCCTGTCTTGCAACTATTCTCACTTGCCTCTTCTAATGTCTTCATCTTCTCCATAAAGCTTTCCTAAACATAATTCAGTTTTTCCATCCTTGTTAAATCATTGTCAACCACTTCTTGAACTAAATGTTATAGCGTTTTCTTGCATCTGTAAATATGCATATATATTTGTTTTTTTAGAATATCTTGAGTCTGTAAATATATTTTGTTCATTTCTTATGTGAACCGATTCACCCAGGCTGTGTCTGCAAATGGTCCATTGAGATGTACTACTCTAGTAAATGATTATCCTCTTCCACCTGAATGTTATTCTGCATATATTGTTCCCACAGATTCAGTTTACTTCTGTATAATTTTCTCTTTCCCCTTTCTAAATATCCCATCTCTGTTTTTTCCCTTTTCAATATTCATCATAGATTTTGATTTAGATTTTCTAATAATTACTTTTTTGGCAGGCAGTACCATTAAACTTATTAAGTTGCAAATTGCCTGGCAGTTGGCTAAGATGATTAAGGAGCTGTTAATGAGTTGTTTCCTGTGTCCAGTAGTACAAGGTTTGATTCTCTTAGCTTCCATTGTCTAATGTGTGACTCTGAGCAAGTCATTTATTCAGATATCACTCCCGGGCTGAGTCTGGAAAAGCCCACGGAGATCAATGATCTACCCCAGAAAATAATCAAACAAATAAATAAATAAATGAATGCAGGCTTACAATGTCTAGGCATTTCAGAGCCTATGTCTCATCTAAAAAAAAGAATAATTTCCTTATTTACAATGTTGGTTAAGCAGCTTTATTGAGAGAATTTAATGTTGTAGTACATTTCACCACAATGTATTTGCATTATGAGTGCTGGCAGTGCATTTTTCATTTTTTCTCCTTTTTCCCACTGTGGTGTGGCCATGGAATTGGCAGATATTATTTTTTTTTGGGGAGGGGTGAGGGGTTGCCGCTCACATCAGGGGTGTAAGGGTGTTTGCCCTCAAGCAAAAAAATATTTTTTAATTTTTTTCTAGGTTTTTCTGCTGACCATTTTTTGATATTTAATTTTTGATAAACAGTGAAAAAAAGATCTCTTAGGGCTTATAGTATACCATGATTTGCTCACCCCAACATTATTGACAAAATAATTTAAAATACTTTGTAGGAAATGTTTTAATTCTGCACACTCGTAATATTCCCAAAACACATTGTCTCAGTTACTTGCCTCTTATCTATTACACCTCCAGCATGCTTGGGGTATAAAAATATATTTTCATACTCTTTCAATTAAAACTCCTAAATGCTCTTGACTTTGTTACCTATTTAAAAGCCATGCATATATTTCCCAGTGTTCATTGGTAAATTGCCTTTCCAGTCTCTATTATCAATCTTTTCTGACTTCGTTTGATTCTCCTAGTTATCATGCAATGTTTTATATGTCATACTAATTGTCCCTTTTTAACAGCTGCTCCTTTTCTGGAGTTGATTAACAACTCTGCCAAATCTGGTGTTTCAATTAACACATCCCAATTCCTTTCTTTTTGCCTAAATTATATTATTAGTCCCTGATATGGAAGGCAGGGTCTGCTGCTTGGACTTATCTCACACTATATTTTATATCCAGATATTTTTGACATGTAACAGAGTATGATTAATCCATTAGGGGCAATAATAGTAAGTGAGGAGGCAGTAATTATTCTTTTGTTTGTACCAAATAGCATAACAGTGGACTGCTGAGGTTTAATGACTAATTTTGTATTTATTAACTGGATCCAAACTGAGGGAAAAATATCTTGTAGTTCATTATTGAGCAATGTAATGCTGCTGTGTGATCCAGTAAAGGTAGAACCATATGCACATAGGGTGAAGGAGGTATATACTCAATCAGATTTCTCTTGAAGAGAAGAGAGGAGGGCCTGCCTGCCTAATGAACTTGGATCTTGCTCCAAAGCATGGGAGTGGACATCATCAGATCCTGATTGGACATGGCCTTGTCGTCAGGTTGCTCTATGTGATAATTTGTGGGTACTTTTTTTTCCAAAGGATGACTATACATTTTTGGCATTTAGTTTAATGTTGTGACCCGACACCAGTTGTCCGTTTCTGTGAGGCCTTTTTTTAGGATGTGTGTGTCTGCTGTGTAATCATATGTGAACTTTGTCAGCCACAGCCCTCCCATGTTTGCTTTAACATTTGAAATAAATGCGAGACAAGAGGGTCCCAGGACAGATCAGGTATGCTGTACTGCTTGCTTTGCCTCAATGGCTAGTCTAGTGACTGAAAAAAAAAGTCACCAGGTTTAAGGCAGGATCTGCCCTTTACAAAGCCAAACTGGGTGGGGTCAAGTGTCTGTAGGAGACAGGGGCTGGTTGCTTATGGGGCAGTAGTTTCAGGGTCTGTAGAGGCAGGTTTAGCTTTAACAGCAACCGGGATACCGTCCGGTCCCATTGATGCTGTGTTTTTTCATTTTGTTTTTTTGGTTTGTTTCTTGGACATCTGAGATGACAGGAGATTACATTCAGGGATAAGTATTTCTTCTTTGGGGTGTTTCTTTGAGGGTGGAGAAGGGACCAGAAATTCAGTGCAAGACTTGTAAATGTTCAGTTCATTTTATTGTTTGTTTGTTGTTTCACCAACTCTGATGAGCATATCCAGGGGTTTCCTAACATTTCTAGAATAGCTGAAGAAGGCTTTGTGGTTATTCTTAGTGTCCTTTTTTTCTCTCAAAGTTGGCCTTTGTTTTTTTGTGAGAGAGAGAGCTTTTTCTGCTAATGTTAATTAATCAGGACCTTCTTCTTCATTTTTTTGCTCTGATCGCAGTTGCTTCCTTCTTTGTTATACAATTTGTTTATGGCTGCTTGGATTTGTTTTGGATGATCATGCATTATGCATTTTATGGAGAATGCATTTTTGGAGATGTCCATAAAGCATTGTGAAGGATTCGGCATTATCCACTGGCACAGTAAAGGAGAGATACCATCTCGGTCTTAGAAAGAGTGAAGTCTGCTTTTGAGAGTTTTTTTCTGTGGTCTTTTGTGCTGGGAGTGGAGGTGGGATATGTATATCCAGTGATTAGTTGTTGTGGTCAGATCTCACTGAGTGAGGTATACTTGATTTGTGGAGCATTTGTCCCCATGTTTGTGATGATCAGGTCTGGTAATTATATCCCCCCTATTGGAGAGGGTGTGACTTTCAGTTCCAGCAATTTGAATTCCGGAACCTTTGCTGGGCTGAGGTTAGGATACACAGAAAAATGTACCCAATCTATGTTTGGTGGGTTGAGTCTCAGTATGATGATGGTATTTTGTGATACATTCATATCCTCCAATATCTGTCAGACACTAAATAAATCTATTATTAAGAAAATTAGTTTGACCAGTGTGATGATGTGAGGTATTGCCAGCTATGTCATGGAAATGAGAAGTAGGACAGTGGATACATAACATGTGCCAGCATAGGTAGGAGTTTTGTAAACAATTATATGTCATTTGTATATCAAATTGATTTGTTCAGGTAACTCGAAAAAACAACAAACAATGTAACAGCTGAACACAGAAGGCTGTAAACCGCATATGCCACTCTCCAAAAACAACAATGTAGCTGTATCATAAAAAAAAAAAACACTTTAATTAAATAGTAAAAATGAAAGAAACAAATAAAAGTTAAGCGCTTTTCGTCCCACCTAATTGTGGGACTTCTTCAGACAAAGAACCTTATAATAACTACAGTATATATCCTGGTGGAGTGGTGCCGCAATTACAAACACCACAGCTGATTTTTAATACTAACTGAGTGTTAAATAGTTTAAACTAACAGAAAAAACTGTGTTTACCATGAAAGCTAAAACCTAATACTTGTCTGATATCAACAGGACAAGTCAAAACCATTTAAATGGTGTAAATTTTAAAATGTTAAAACATTTTGAAGTATATATATATATATATATATATATAATATATATATATATATATATATATATATATATATATAAATATATATATATATATATATATATATATATATATATATACATGACAATAATGGGTCTATAATAATAAAATGCAGATCCAACAAATGCATATAAAATATAAAATGCAGATATTTACAATAAGCAAAATCCTGTTTAACAAACAATAGCTTACTATACCTAGTATATAAAAAACTTGTGAATCTAGCATGCATGATATGTGTAAAAGGGAAGGAAAAAGGCAAAAAACACAATTCGAATGCTAAGGCCAATTTAAATGCTGGTTAACATGAAATAGTTAATCCAATGAAAAACCCTGTTACCATTAAGATAGTCAAACCTAGTACTAGTCTAACATGAACCAAAGTCATTATAATGGAATAAATATTTAGGCAAATAATCAGAAGATTAAAAACTATGGCATGTACCTTGTATACGTTAACAACAGTGAATCTATAGTAGTGGAAATAGCTGAATCCAATAAGTACATCTATACCACATATATTTACAATGGTGAAGACCATATCAAACAAACAATAACTAGTATATCTAAATACGTATAGAACCAATAAATCGATACACATAATGTGTGTAAAAAAGAGGGGGGGGGGATGAAAATGTCCCAAATGACATCATAAAAAAAACAGATTGATGCAGAACATGTCTGTGTATAAAACGGTCTATATTATATCATCGAACGCTTAAAAAAGCGAACGCTGATTGATCGACCTAATTTAAGCGAAAGCTTACAATCTCGAACTGTCAGATCAGCGATTTTTTTCCCTCAGGAAAAAAATCGCTGATCCAAAACACATACACACATACACACAACACATGCACACCAAACAAACAGAAATCCACCCACATACACCTAAAATCTGATACCTAACCCTACACTAAGCTATGCACACACCACTAACTACCCACTTACCTTAACCCAAACCCTAACCCTAAGGTCCGTCACTATTGTACACTCATTTCCCTAACCCTAACTCACTTAAATCTGCCCTAACCCTCATGTCCACTCAATCGCACACACACCTAACCCGAGCCCTAACCCTAACTCACCTAAATCACCCTAACACTCACATCCACACAATCGCACACTTACCTGAATCCGACCGGTAACTTTCCACCATAACACTGAAAATACCGAAGCAACAGAAACGGACAACCGAATTCTTTCCCAAGGAAAAGAATCGAGTTTCTGCTGTTTCAATATTTTGCAGTTTCGCAAAAATAAGTTTGATCAATCAGCGTTCGCTTTTTTAAGCGTTTGAGGATATAATATAGACCCATATTAAACAGGTCGATGTTGTCATTTTGAAACAATGACTAATACCTGAATCACAGACACAATAAAGATAGAGATAGGTCTATTCTGTACATACAAAAAAAAAAAAGTATATATATATATATATATATATATATATATATATATATATATATATATATGAATATAATAAAAAAATGTAAATGTGTCAATACATGAATATAGCTACATTAAATTAATCCAGATGAAATATATGTGTAGTTATATCTTCATCTGCACAAACTTCTTAGCTTCAATATTGGATAGAGGGAGCATATTTCGTTGAGTCCAGGAATAACACTAGCATTACAATGGATCTGCCAGTATAATTCCAATACCTGTAATTGTAACATGGTGTGGTCCACCCCTACCGTCTGTGAGAACACAATCAACTGCTCTAAACAGAAATTTGTGATTCGGATTTTCCATTGTATGTTTTGCTAATGCATTTTCAGGTTTGTTTTTCCTAATAGCATATGTGTTCATATACACGTTCACGAAGTTTTCTGTCAGTTTTCCCAAAATAAAATGCTGGACATTGTTGACACTGGGCTAAATACACTACACCTTTGGACTGACAGGTAAATTTGTGTATCACCTCGTATGTAACATTCCTTCTGCAAAAAGTTTCCCCAGTATTCATGTAAGAACAATAATTACACATATTGCATTGAAACATACCCTTTCTCCATGTCAGTCCCCGTATGATGCTTTCCATGATTTCTTTGATGTTTTTACCTCTTCTCCAAACTATTTTTGGTTTATCTGGTAGTTTGCTTCCTAATTCTTTGTCATTATTGATTATTGGCCAATTTTTATTGATGTGGGAGGAAATAGCCAGGGAATTGTTATGGCTAGGCTTGTATAGGCCCTAGGGCTGATAGCCTAGTACCAACCTATGAACCTATGAACCTATGATTATCAATTTGATGACCTCACTGTCAATACTGAAAGGAGTTATAAATGCCAGTCTTACTAATGATGTGTCTGTTTTTTGAACCTGTACTACCAAGTGTTGTGTACCACCAAGAATAGCTTGGTAAATACCTGATTCTCTTTTTATTTTCACTTCATTAATCAGACTGCCTATGAGTTGTTTTGGGTAACCACGTCTCAAAAACATTTCTTTGAGTAATTGGCACTCATCAAAAAAAAATCCACATCTCTGGAAACCATACGGGCTGCTCTGACCAATTGGCCTTTTATTACTGATTTTTTCTGATACCAAGGATGGTTACTGCTATAAATTTCCTATAAATTCTGGCATAGAATGATCTATTCTTATGGTCCTTCCATAAATCTACGTCTAAATAAGCAATCCTTTCACTACTGTACGTATACGTGAAAGACATGAAACTAGAACTGTTATTGAAAGATGAAACCAAATCAAATGCTGTTTTTTCATCTCCTTCCATTAAAATAAAAATATCATCTAGGAAACGTGTATAAAATTTAATTTTATTTATCATTTGGTCATCCTTCCCTATCACTTCTTGTTCCCAGTAGGCCATGACTAAATTAGCAAGGCTCCCCCCGCATGGGGAGCCCATGGCTACACCTATTTTCTGTAGATAGGTTTTGTTGTTAAAAATCAAAAAATTATATGATAGAACTATGTCTAGCATTTCTTCTATGAAGGTGATTTCTGATTGTTTAGCCCCTCTTTTCCTTAACATGAAGCTCACCCATTCTATACCGTCTTGGTGAGGGATGCATGTATACAAATCTCTCACGTCAACGGTTAGGAAGTTTAGGCTGCCATTATACTCAAGGTTGTTAATATTTCGAAGGAAAGACCAGCAGTCTTTACATATTGCTTTCTCATGTTGTACATATTTCTGTAGTATATTATCCACCATTTTTGCACATGGATATGTGATACTATTTCTAGTCTCAACTAAAGGTCTCATGGGGGGGTCAACTAGTGATTTGTGTGTTTTAGGAATACCGAAAAGGTTTGGGGTTCTAGGTGTTAACATGGTCAAATAGTTGAATGTTGACAGGTCTATTCTGCCTTCTATAAAGAAGTAATTGAATAGCGACCCTATTCTAGAATATGCTTGTTGCAATTCATTTCTAGAAGTTTCTTGATAAGCATCACTATTTAATATACTCAACATTTTGTGGGTATATTGTACCTGTGTCATGACCACTAGTCCCCCTCCTTTGTCTGGTTGTATAAACCTGACCCCTGTTTCTCTCAATGACTGCAAAGCTGTTCTTTCTTTTGTAGGAACATTAAACAACATGTTTTTCCTATTAATGTTAGAACACAACATATTTCTTAGATCAATCTCACATATTTTTTCAAATAAATTCCAAACAGGGTGCATAGGTGGTAGAAATGTGCTAGCAATATGAAAATTGTTAGTTTCTGTTTGTTCACCACTAAAAAATAATTTCAAATTCATTTTTCTAAGAAATAATTTTAAATCAACTACTGTTTTAACAATATCCGCCTTACTACTGGGAACAAAGGTGTTACCTCTAGCCAGTAGTTCAATAACAAAAGGTTCGATTACAACATTGGTATAGCTGAAAATTTTAAAGTCCTTATCTAGGTTATACAAAATAGTGGGATTAATGCTGGAATTGATATTTACCTCCCACTCTTCACTCATGGGTTGGTATTGTTCCTGTTGTTGTGATTGTTCTCGTAGTTTGTATTTTTCCTCAAAGTTGTAATGTGAGGCTCCCATTCGAAAATTTGGCTGCTGGGGAGTTGATTCATCCACAGCATTGCCAGTATTATGTTGCTCTAAGTTATTTGCATTATTAAATGGCAAATTATCTTGTGGGATTTGCACACTATTGTCAACTTGTTTTGTGTAATTCCTTCCATTTGGTTGCTTAGGACCAATCCATGTTTTAACTTGGGAAGGGGGGGGTTGGATAAGCTGTTCCACTTCTGTATGCTTGTCTGTCTCTGTTTAATTTGTTAAGTTTACCTTCTTTTATTTTGCCCATATATTGATCAGTGCTGCAATGCTGAAAAAATATTTGAGATTGATCTAAGAAATTGGTTGGTATTGACTCATTTACATTTTTTTATTATATTCATATATATATATATATATATATATATATATATATATATATATATATATATATATATATATATTGTATGTACAGAATAGACCTAACTCTATCTTTATTGTGTCTGTGATTCAGGTATTAGTCATTGTTTCAAAATGACAACATTGACCTGTTTTATATACAGATATGTTCTGCACCAGTCTGTTTTTTTATGATGCCATTTGGGACATTTTCATCCCCCCCCCTTTTTTACACACATTATGTATATTGATTTATTGGTTTTATACATATTTAGATATGCTAGTTATTGTTTGTTTGATATGGTCTTCACCATTGTAAATATATGTGGTATAGATGTACTTATTGGATTCAGCTATTTCCACTACTATAGATTCACTGCTGTTAACGTATACAAGGTACATGCCATCGTTTTTAATCTTCTGATTATTTGCCTAAATATGTATTCCATGATAATGGCTTTGGTTCACGTTAGACTAGTACTAGGTTTGACTATCTTAATGGTAACAGGGTTTTTCATTAGGTTAACTATTTCATGTTAACTAGCATTTAAATTGGCCATAGCGTTCAAATAGTGTTTTTTGCCTTTTTCCTTCCTTTTTACACATATCATGCATGCTAGATTCACGAGTTTTTTTATATACTAGGTATAGTAAGCTATTGTTTGTTAAACAGGATTTTGCTTATTGTAAATATTTGCATTTTATATTTTATATTTATTATTATAGACCCATTATTGTCATGTATATTTATATATATATATATATATATATATATATATATATATATATATATATACTTCAAAATGTGTTAACATTTTAAAATTTACACCATTTAAATGGTTTTGACTTGTCCTGTTGATGTCAGACAAGCATTAGGTTTTACTTTTAATGGTAAACACAGTTTTTTCTGTTAGTTTAAACTATTTAACACTCAATTAGTATTAAAATCAGCTGTGGTGTTTGTAACTGCGGCATCACTCCACCAGGATATATACTGTTGTTGTACAGTTCTTTGTCTGAAGAAGTCCCACAATTAGGTGGGGACGAAAAGCGCTTAACTTTTATTTGTTTCTTTCATTTTTACTATTTAATTAAAGTGTTTTTTTTATGATACAGCTACATCGTTGTTTTTGGAGAGTGGCATATGCGGTTTACAGCCTTCTGTGTTCAGTTGATTTGTTCAGGTGCTTGTTTTGAAAATGTATTTGTAAAGCTGCTTGTGTTAAAAATGTACCAACAGTGGGTTCTGCTGGACAGAAAAGAAATTCACCTGTATGTCAGACTGGATTGTAACTGTTGAAATGTATTGCAACAAAGAATACTGGAAGAGAAGAGGTAAATCTTAGTCCAGCTAACTTTGAAAAATAGTCTGAAATTAAACCTGGTTTAAGCCATAAAGATTGTATCTTACAGTTCTGACTACATCTAGCGATAAAATGTCTGTGAAAACCATGACTAGGAATCCTGCTGTGTTGTCCTTAGGGGGTGAACTAATTGCTATCCTAGGAGGTTGGAAGTTTTGAAATGGTTTTATGGCTTCCAGATGGTATAACACATCTCAGCAAAGCTCTATTTGTCTGTGTATGGTAACACATATGTGCTAAATTCTGGTTTAGTTTCTAGCAAAGGGGGTAGTGTGAGAACCAGATTCAGATGACTAGATGTGTGTGATGTCATTCTGTAATCCAATACTGAAATGATGTTTTAATACTAGATAAGACAGAAGTCCCAGGGCAGCGTGTTTTTGAAACCTGACAAAGAAGGATCACTCACTCACTTCAACTTGCCTTGCTTAAGTAAGTAACCAAGGAATAGTAATTTTTTTAGATCAGTCAAGAAAATATAGTGAGGTTAGTTAAGTATTTTCTTTCTGTATCTGTATGAATCTTTCCATCTGTATTATTTTTAATATTTCATGTGACTGAAACTCTGGTGTTTATTGTAAATATATATTTAGTATTTTCATGTTGTTTTATATATTAAATATAAACTTTTCATTGTGACTGGTCTTATAGAGAATATTTTAAGCTTTGAGAGTACTTATATTTATTTGGTGACACTGTGGCTGCTCCTGAAAGCCTTGCTACATTGGTCAAACACTACCATTTGTATTAGTATTAATTTTACTCAGTATAATTGGGTACCCTTGTAAGAACCTTAGAGTAGCTGGCTTTGGAGTGTTCTGGTGGTGGTGGAACTAACTTATAGTCTGGGCATAGCTGGTAAATCTGTGCCAGCCTTTCCAGGTGTGTGTCTGTGTGTGTGTGCGTGTGTGTGTGTGTGTGTGTGTGTGTGTGTGTGTGTGTGTGTGTGTGTGTGTGTGTGTGTGTGTGTGTGTGTGTGTGTGTGTGTGTGTGTGTGTGTGTGTGTGTGTGTGTGTGTGTGTGTGTGTGAAAATCAAATCTCAAAGAGAGTGTGTGTCACTACTTGGAGCAGGGACACAGACCACTGGTTTCACAGAGAGGGTGGTAGATGACTGGCTTGGAGCACTTGGCTGAGGCCTCATGTCTACAGATGTGTAAGGGAGTAGTCCTTTTGGGGGCTTGAAGAGAGAGAGGGAAACTCAGACCCCAGAATGAACATGTTCCCTGTGTGGTCTTAAGGGAAATTGTGTTTGGTGCAGAGAGCTGCATCTGGATCTACTGTATGTATCTATTTTTGTTCCAAGTTAACTTGCCACTCCAGTGTCAGTGGTGAGGATTCAGGCTTTCTGATTACTGGCCCAGAAGAAGGATGTTACATCAAGCACTGATCCCTGGGAACAACTTTAGCAACTGTGTCAGTAGCTGTGAGCCTTCATTTAATACCATGAAGGCACAGTTTAGCAGATAGTTATTAACTGTGATACTATGCCTTCAGAGAATCCCCACAGGGTTAGCTTCTGTAAAAGAAAGGCATGATCTAAGTGAATTTAAGATCCAGAAATAATGCACCAGTAGACATGTCCCTGCCCATTTTGAGTAAGATACAGTTCATAAGGTGATGGATGGTAGTAATTCTGCTATATTGTGGTGTGAAACCATATTGCCTATTTGTTTGGATATCATGTTTTTTGATCTATCCCAGATTCTGGTCATATACATTTTTTCTAGAATTTTGGTCAGTGCGCACAAATTACTTACTGACCTGAAATCTATAATATCTGTAGGAAATATAATATAGTTAGTGGCATGATTGTACAATCTTTAAAACTTGGAGGGATATTTTAGTAGTGAGAGCTAGATTAAATAGATATAGATATAGATAGATACATATTTGAGAGGTTTGGACAGAAGGCAACATCTAACTTGCAGGAATTCTGGAAGGAGCATGTGTATAAGAGGGTTACAGTTAAATTAATATTATGTAGTAGCTATGTTGCTATGTTGCTGTTGATAACTTTAAAGTGGAATGGTGCCACTTCCAGCAATGTGTGGAGGTGAGGAAAAGGTGTTACTACTAAAACACTGGTAAACTCTAGCATTGTACAAAGAAGACAGAGGAGATTGAATATTTTAAAGTCCTGTAATCTGTTTGTATCGAACTGATGTACTTCATCAACATCAGAGAATTTTTTTTTTTGGAATTTATATCTTCGATAGTCTGACAGAATATTTTCTTTTACCTTACTAATTTAGTTTGTATATTCCTGTTGTATCTGTTTTAGCTCTGTTAGTTATTTATTCTACCAAACACAAAATGAAAAAAACACTGCTGCGTCTGGATTCACACACAATCCACTTTATTAAGTTATGTACACACTGCAAGGATATCACATTTACAACTTTGCAGGAATTGAGTTAAGTAAAGAACACTTTTTCCTTTGTATGAAAGGATTAAAATTTGTACCCACTTGATGGTTTGACTACACAGAAACAATTATTGAGGTAAAAATGTTTTTAAGGAAACTAAATTTAGCTTATATGTTTCAGAAACAAATGACAAATGGAAGGAGAGAGTGTAGTAACGAACTCAAGAATAAGAGTGTGTTTAATCCACCATTAGACCCAACATTAAATATTTTGGAAAAAGCTGTTATGGAAGATATATACAGGTTGAAAGGTAAAGAACAACATATTCCCATGAACGTGAATCTGAGTAAAAAGAAAACAAAGTCCTGAAATCATTAAGAGAGGATAAGACTATTAGAGTGATGCGCCCAGATAAAGCGGGTGGAATGGTCTTTTATCACACCTTAGAGTACTCCATTTTTGAAATGTTAAACGACTCACTCACCTATTCCTTATCCTCAGTAAATGAGATAAATATCAGCCACAGAAAGGTAGATTTTTATTTAGAAGAATACCTTATTGAGGAAAGAATATCAGAGGATTTATACAACTATTTGAAAGTAAAGAAACCAATAGTGGCTACTATGTTTGGGATACCCAAGACACATAAGGGACTTGAAAACTTGGCATTCAGACCTATAGTGGGCGGACGGGGATCTAAAACATATCCTTTCAGAATTGTGATAGACAGTTGGCTGAAAAAACAAGTTGTGAATGCAGATCATCTACTTAGGGACTCATGGGACTTTTTAGGAAGGATAAAGACATCATTTTTTTTAACTATAGATATAGTTGATTTGTATACATCTATCCCAAAAAAAGAAGGTTTGGAATGGTTTCTAGAGAGTCTACATAGGAATACCAAATTAATGGATGACAAAATAGAATTGATTATGGAATTCATGGAGATAGTATTGGACCATAACTACATATTTTTTGAGGGAGAATACTATAGGCAACACAAGGGGATAGCTATGGGGGCATAATGTGCCCCCATATATGCCAATCTTGTATTCTTAGAGTGGGAACACAACAAGGTGTTCAAAAGTGAGTATTTTCAGTACATGAATGTATATGTTAGGTTTCTGGACGATATTTTTATTTTATAGAAGGGTCCAGAAAACAAGATCCAAGATTTGGTGAAATACCTTAATGAAAGTATAGAGTTCTTGAGATTCACATATGAATATAAAGAGAATGGTATAAACTATTTAGATACATAAATCCAAAAGGACAATACTTCTTTTAAATCTAAGGTATATAGGAAACTGTCCTTTAGTAATTCATATTTACAATATACCAGTAGTCATCCTGTGCAACAAAAAAATAAAGGACAACTGATTAGGATAGCCAGGATGACATCCAATGAAGAAGATGTGGATGAAGAATTATTGGTAATAGCCAAACTATTCCAAGAAAGGGGGTACCCCATTAAAATAATTGAAGAATATGTTAAGTATGTAAGGAATGAATGGGGGAAAAAGTATAAGCCAGCTATTAGGAAACCCAAGTGCTTTGAGTGAAGATATATACAAGAGTGGGGAAGAAAATAAAGGATTTGAAAGAGCTATGGTAGTTCCTTCTGGAGGTAAAGCACATGAGGTGGAAAAAATAGTGAAAAACAACTGGACTATTTTAAGAAATAATCCGAAGTTATGGGCTATTGGGGGTCCTAAACCAAATTTTGTTTATAAAATAGGACCTAACTTAAAAAAGTCTTTTGAAGGTGTTCCAAAAAATAAAGGAAGGTATGGTACGTTAAGGTGTAGGAGTTGTTCCCAATGTAAATATATTTAAACTAAAGATAATATTATTATAACTAATTCTTTAAGGACCATGGTGAAATTTGAGAGAGGAAACTGTCAGACTACAGGGGTGGTCTATTTCGCTATGTGTAAATCCTGTCCCGGTTTTTACGTTGGTAAAACTGAGAGATGATTAAGGGACAGGATATATGAGCATAGATATCAAATAATTACTAAAAATACGAATAATGCTTTGTACAAGCATTCCGCAGTTTGCCCAAATTATTCTGAATTTAGGTTTGCAATTTTGGAAAGAGTGTTACAAAACCCTGGGGGTGGAAATTTTAGAAACCACATAGAAGAAAGAGAAGTAAGGTGGCAAATTAAGTTACAAGCAAGCCAAGCCCCCGGGCTAAATTACATAATATCTATCAAGCCTTTGCTTTATAAAAAGGTAGAGTTTATGAAATAAATACTGTGTAGGAGTTTGTAGTAATACGTTTTTACACATAAAGTATTTTAGTGAATTGTATTTTATTTTAACACAATGTTTTAGTATTTTTATATAAGTATTTTAAAACATAAGGATTTTGTATATCAATTAATTCATAAATTAGATGATGTCACTATTTTATTACTGTTGTAATTGAGTATTTAAGGGGAGAATTGAGTGGGAAAAACAGTTTCTGATGAAATCCCTTGTCAAAGGGAAGAAAGTGTTCAATCTAAATGTGTGGAATTACTTAATAAAGTGGATTGTGTGTGAATCCAGACGCAGCTGTGTTTTTTTCGTTTTGTGTTTGGTGGACTTCAAGCACTGTTTGGCTCTATTTGGTAGTTATTTATTCTAGATCAATGTTTAAGTGCATCAAATACATGTTTTGTTTGCATTTTCAAATTCCTTTATCCAATTTGCCCAGGTTTCATCTGTTTTGTTGAATAGAGACTTAAGTTTGTCAGTAACCCATGGGGGGTTGTTACCTTCAAGCTATCTTTTATACAGTGGAGAGAGTCCTTTTATGAGAATGGCCAAATTATAAAATGTTGAAAGACTGAAGTAGAGTCCATACAGTTAAAGACAAGTGACTAATCAATATTTTGAAGTTCATTGAACAAAGGTGGGTCTGAAGATCCAGATATGAATCTTGTGAGTGGAGTTCTGCTGTTTTTTATTGATTTTATTAAACAGTGTCAAAGAAAAGGGTAGTGGCCATTTAAACTATATGGCAGTAAAAGTAGATTTCATACATTTTCAGGTATATTTGATGGTAATATATCTAACAGAGTGCATCTACCTATGGCTACATTTGGCCTTCCCAGTTATATCCCACTTGGTAGAGATTGTCATTGTTAAGAAATCTGTTTTAAATATATCTTTATAGTCCACATTTAGGTCCTCTAGTATAATTAGTTTATGATGTTTATAGTATGGTAATATAGCATGTAGTCTAACCTATACTAGCCACACTGTGGATGGAGGAGGGATGTAGATTGTGGCAGTCTTTAATTTATCATGCTTGCCAAGGGTAGATTGAATAACTGATCTGTTTGAGGCAGAGTTGGATGTATTGTTGCTCTTAGCTACTAGTGCGGCATTGAGTTGAGCTATTTTTTAACAAATGTTAGCACACCCCGCCTACCTGATTACCTGGCCTATTGTCTAAAAGCATGTGGTAAGACTGGATAATTTGCGTGAGTATCCAGGAGTTATCTTTTAACCAGGAGTCTGATATGCCAAGCATTTTAGGAGCATGCTGGGAAAGCCAACTTTTGATTCAAGCCCATTTCTTACTAATACTATACACATTAATTTAGGCAGTAATAATATTTTTATTGTTATTAGCATTGTGCATTATCTGCCACATAGAAGCAGCATTTAGATGAATGTCACCTCTCATTATTAATGTAGCAGTCATTAAGCTTAGTGCACATCTGTAGGTCTAAGAGGCGCCTGTTTAGAGGATGTATAAATTGGAAAAAGGTGGCTATGGAATCAGCATAGTATGGAAAAATGATATGTGGATAGAGTGAGAGAGAAGAATAGTTTGAATGCAAGAGGCTAGAGATGGAAATGATTGTTTGCAAGTGACTGGAGGTGGAGTGCATAATAAATAAACAAAGTGTGTCAGCTAGTAGTAAGGGAGAAGAGGAGGCAGTTGTTTGTACATTGAATTAAAGTTTGACTATAATGTTATAAAATAGTGAATGTGATTGGGTATAAAAGGAATGTGGAGGAAAGCCTTAAAAAGACTAATTATACTTCTGACATGAAGTATGAGATGTACTGTAAAACTATACATGAGTTAATATTCTGAATAAGCAGATTTGACTGAGTAGAGTCAAACTGCAGCAATGTTCTTAAGAAAAAATACTTATAGTTAAGGTTTGATGATAGAGTTGAACTGTAAAAATAATTATTCAATTAGTAAAGACTTTGATGGTGAAAAACTGAATTAAACAAAGCACTATTACCAGCATTGCTTTATTTGGTAATTCTTAAATTTGGAGCTTAGTAATAACCTACTTTTTCATGTTGACATATTTTACTGTTGTTTATATTATCAGTATAATAATTGATTTTTTGTAGTATGGTGAATGCCTATATAATGATGAAAAGAGTGGACAGCATATGAATAGCATTTGCATTTGCATTACTTCGACTTAACTTATTGTGCCCTGAATATATCTATATATCTGTAGATATATGTATATATATGTATATATATATATATATATATATATATATATATATATATATATGAGTTACCTTCATTTGATTGAAAGCTCATTTGACTGACAAACATTTTAGTTAGACCAAATGATTGAAACTTCATTTCACTGACACTTCATTTCACTGACAGTTCATTTGACTGACAATTAATACTATCAGTGTCTAAAGCACTGTAGTACGACCCTGGAGTTAGTATTTATAGTTAGGGTGTGGAGGGCACAGCCCCCCACTTACTTTGGTTTTACTAAACTGTATAAAGCCAAAAGCAGAGAATATAACATGAAACTAAGTGGGGGGATATGCCTCCACACCCCACCAAACTATGTATACTAACTCCAGGGTCGCACTACAGTGGGGAAAAGGACATAATCCCTTTACTTGCCTTACAGTGCTCTAGACACTGCCAGTACTAATTGTCAGTCAAATGAACTGTCATTCAAATGAAGTGTCAGTGAAATGAAGTTTTAGTCATCTGGTCTCAGTCATATGAGTGTCAGTCAAATGAGCTTTCAGTCAAATGAAGTTTATAATGAATGAAGTTTATATATATATATATATATATATATATATATATATATATATATATATATATATATATATAGTGATAGATATAGGTCTACTACCAAAATGTGGAATGGCACTTTTGCGAAACTGGGATGGACAAATGCATGTTTTCCAGTTTCCGTAATGCCGATCTGAAAATGTTTGAATCCTCATTAGCAAATGGTTCGGTGTGTACACTAATATGGGGTTGACATTCTGATAACAGATCGTTCTACAGTGGAGATTGGGAAATTTACCCTTTTCCTCACTGTAGTGCAAGCGCAGAGTTGGAATACATAATATGCAGGGGGTATGGGGGACACACGGGGGCTTGCACCCCTGTAAAAATCATTACTGGTAACAAAATTATGACATCGGAACTTCTGGTGTTTGAATATCGATTACGTGGTTACCATTTCCGACATTTTGGCAATTCTGTATTACCGAATTCAGATACCGAATTTGATCAAATTGTGGAAAATTGTTTCTATTTTCTATACACACACACACACACACACACACACACACACACACACACACACACATGAAAATATATTATATTTACAATTCAAGCTGGAAATAATTGAGTAAGATAGGCAAGTTATTATGTTTGCATGAACTAAATAATTTAATATAGGTTTGAATTGGGCTTGATATAACATATTGTGTTTGAAAACACTGTGTATGAAAATAATCAGGAAAGAGGAATGGGTACTTTTAAGAGGGAGGGTTTGAGAGATGAAACGGGTGTATTCTCAATGGTAGGCATTCAGGCTACACATGAGCAGAAAACCATAATGAAGTAAACAACAAGACAGCCAGTAAGTAAATTAAATTGCAATACATTATGGCAAGATTTTATACAGTGTGCACATTTACAATCATTGCAGGTGTAGTTCTGCATTGGGGAGAATAAAGCATTTAGATATGGGAAAGCCCACTGTATTGCCACAGTCTGTTAAGAATAGTAAAAGGAATGAGCACACATCAATAACAGTATGCTGAGAGGGAAATAGCTCTACCATAGAATTTTTCCAAGGCAAATTACTTTTTATTAAGTGACAACATAAGTACTTTTATAGTTCACCCTAACCCCCAAAACACCAAAACCTGTGCAGAAATATACATGGATGCCCTGTACAATCACTTAAGCAACTGCATAGAAACAGCAGTACTTGACTGAACTAATCCCAGGTCTAGCTGGAAAAACAAGTCACCCTTGTGGACCCTTGGCATAAATAGATTGTACAATATAAAGAAGAAATTCCTGTCTAGAAGCAAGTGGGAGGGTGCACAACAGAGAAAAAAATCCCTCATTAATCTCAATAGGCAAATCAGGGGACTAGTCAAGTCTTCCAAAGCTAAATATAAGACTAAAATAGGCTCCCAAGCAAAGGATAACCACAAAGCATTTTAGTTATGTCCAAAATCTTAAGGAAAGCACTTAACAATGTGCTGAGTTGGCTGTAGATGGCACTACCTATACTCAGCCAGAAGAAACAACAAACCTGATGGCTGATAAATTCACCTCATATTTCACCCCCTTATCACCTCTGGTCACTCCACATGACACACACCCTATCATTTCTTTGCCTGTTATCACAAAAGAGCAGATCGTCACTCCACTCTCTAAAACTAGAAATATAGCATCAGTTGCCCCAATGGAATCCCAGGGTGCCTATTAAATAGCTTGAAACATGACCTAATGGATCTACTCAGATCTCCAAACAGGCTTTGTCCCAGTAGAGTGGAAGACAGCAACAGTCATCCCTCTGCACAAGGGGGAGGGCATCAATGGACCCAGGAAACTACTTACCCATAAGTCTGACTAGCCTCATATGCAAGGCTATAGAAAGGATAATCTTGGACCTGATTAACAACAACATAGGAAATCTCGATACTCTAGACTCAACCCAGTCTGGTTTTGTCAAGAGCAGGTGTTGCCTGCTCAGTCTGGTGGACTTCTTTGAGAAAGTCAACAAGGCCATTGATGAGGGTAAGATAGTGCATACTGCCCACATTGATCTGGCCAAGGCATTTGAAACAATACACCACTCAGATATTATAGATAAACCTCTGCATCTCCAAGTGAAGAGCCAAATGGCTCATGGATAGGACACATGTTATTAGAGTGGAGGAATTCACATCCAGCAAGCGGCCAGTCACCTGTGGTGTACCACAGTCTCAGTACTGGGCCCTCTCAGATGTCAAGGCAAATGTGGATGGCCTTAGGCTGACCAGTTTTGCTGATGACTGCAAGTTGGGAGTAATCAATGACTTCCCAAATGATGTTGGTACCCCATAGAAAGGACTGGCACAGATAATAATTGGTGTCAAAGCAATGGCCTCAAACTAAATGTGAAGAAATGCATAATAATAATACCCTCTGGAAAATCAAATATCCCTACAAATTGCAACATTGATAGCACCCTCCCTAAGAGTGGACCAAGTGGTCAGAAATCTGGGTACTCAGATAAACAGTAGTCTGAACTTTGACTACCATGTGTCCACAGTGGGGAGGAAATCCTTCTATGTGGCTCAGCTTATAAGTAAGGGCATGGCATCGAAATCTAAGGATGTCATAGTATGACTGTACTCTACCCTCATCAGACCAATAAATGAGTACAATGTACGCTTTGGCATGTACCTTGCCAGACACCTGCAACAGTTGTAGTGTCCTCAGAGGTTTATAACCAAAAAATACAAGTTATAATCAGCAAGTTATATGTGGACCAAATAAAAGCCCTGTCACTATATTCGGTTTCCTACTGATTACTGAGGGATGATCTGTGCCTGATCTACAAGGCAGTCTGTGATCCAGCCCTGATGGGAATGTTGGATATTTGCAAAACTAACTGCACAAGGGTTACCTGCTGCAAGGATCTAAACCTGATCTCTGGCACAATTAGGTCATGCAGGAGAGACAGATATATATCCCAGAGATTACCCCTCGTCTGTCATAGGCTTCTTATTCATGTGAAGCAGAGCTCTTCCCTGACCATATTCAAATGCAATCTGGACCAATGGATAGGAAATCACAAATTCACTCCTGCGATGGTGTCCATATCCCTTATGGACAAAGGCAGAATGTAAAAATTGTCAAAACCCCACTTGCTGATCCTTGTTATCTTTCCCCTAGGGATAGAAAATTGGGTAAAATCTGGGTAAAACCAGCTAGTCTTGTAAGGGCTCTTGAGCCATTAGTCTAGTAATCTCCTATGAACCTATAGAGCCATGGTACAAACTTTAGCCACAGACACTATTAATACATTCAGTGGGATACATACATTTTTAAATGTCCCTGTGGACAAACCTTGTGTTGCTAGAAGGAGGCGATGCCAAGACAGTTCTGCAATAAGGAGGAGAGATTCTAGTCAACTGCACCACCCTTCTGGCACTTTAAATATCTGGATATTCTCTCATAAGTGAAGTTATTAATTTGACCATGTTGCCACTTCTATGTCACGTGAATTGCACAGTGAGGGGTGGCAGGACCTGACAAAGGCAGCATGCAGATGGCACATTAAATATTTGTGTCCTGTACTCTGTGTTGTTAATCTGACCTCATTCCCATTGCTGCTGTACACTGTATTTAACTTTGATGCATGTTCTAACCCTATTTAAAACTACTTGGTCAATGCTTCTAATGAAGTTATAAAGTGTATTGGACTGTGCAGTCATGCTGAAGGGTTTTTTTTTTTACATTTTTGCTCTGGAGTATTTACTGAAAAGATTATTCAAAAATTTTATGAAAAATTATGCAATCAAAAAATTGGGCAAAGGCACAAGACAAGACATGTTATTTATGGCAGAAGGGCAGCTGAATCAAGGTTGATGCTGGAAAGTAATACATTAAATGGTAGGGTAATATGCAAATAAACCCATGTTAGGACATTTAAGTAAAATTGTATTCTTCCAACTCACATATAGACATTGTTACACAATTGGTATTTTTCATTAAAAACTCTAATGATGAAGTGTTTCTTTTTTCTATAATAATGCTGATTCAGCCTTTGAGACTGCAAATAATAAAGGCTGATTCATGTTGAACAAACCCAAGCAATACTGCAGCATGAATTTTTGAACCAGTGGCTTATTTGTAAAAAAAGCATTATACCTATTTCTCTCACAAAAAGCAAGACCCTATATAAAATGCTACCAGGTTACAGCAAAATAAAAGTACCATTAACAAATGCTGTCCTTTTGAAAGATTATCAAATAAAATATAAATCTGAGATGTGTCTGTGCATTCCAACAACAGCTCCATGGAGAAAATACCCTACAAAAACCCTGTGCTACACATGAAAGCATCATTATAAGCTATACCAGGGGAAAATACAATCTGAAACAAGAAGATGATAATCTGTGTGTTTATGAGCAGCACCTCTGTAAAAGAAGTTGTAGAAACTTTCTTAAATAATGCTCAGTAGTGCCTTCAGTAAAGCAGTCAAGGAAGACCACAGCAATAAAATGTAGACAAGTTGTAATAAATCCTACAAGTACATAAGCAAATATTGCTTAGCGTAAAACCTTCAGTCCAATGGCTACAGTATTTTTTTTCATTACAGAGAAAGATAAAATGAAGAGTGCAAGAGAAGATAGGCATTACTGTTACAGTGTCCCAAGGCTTAGCCATAGAATTTAGTTATTTTTTCAGTCTTATCTCATAGAAAACAATTTCATAAGCAATCTCAAGAGCTTGTATTTTTACTTAAAAATGTACTGAACTGGCCTTCAGTGTGATCAGTAAATTTAACACACACACATACACACACACACACACACACACACACACACACACACACACACACACACACACACACATACATGAATGCCCATATATGATAACACACTACAATTCCAACTCACACAGTCACCCAGTATACACATATCATTAGAATTCTAGCATACAAAAAAGCACACTAACAGACATACACACAAAAACTCTATATAGATTGCAGAAATTGCTGTATTATTCATAGTGGAGCTAACCACTTACAATTGAAGTTACCTTTGCCATATGAGATATATCATAACAGTATTCAAGATTCTGTTTGACTTTTACTTAGATTTTGAGTGCCAAGATTGCCAGTGCTGCAGCCTTAAGGACCCAGTCACTGACCAAATGAGCACTGAACTGAAGTATAGATACTGTTTCTCTTATAAAGATACTGTCATAATTTATGATTGTTTGAATTATACTTTTTAAATTCGAATTATGGCAAAATGTAATAATATTCAGGAAGAGTTGTCTTTATTTTCATAGGCGCAGTGCATCCTGGAGCAAGTTATAAAGGATATGGGGAAGTAAGAGGGATTTGAGTCACAATCTTCAAAAGAAAATGCTTATGTTAACTGTTCTCAGGCAACTGGGTTTGATACCAGTCTTTTTTAATTTTTGGCTATCTACCTTAATATAAGCTGCTTACTTTTCAAATGCTATATACATGCAGATATACAAGAGAACTTCTTTATTATCATGGACCTAATAAACAAAGATATAGGGAACCTCCAAACTCTGGATCCCACACAGTTTGGTTTTGTGAAGGGTAGATCATGCCTGCTCAACCTGGGTGACTTCTTTGAGTCAGTCATCAGAGCTGTGGATGAAGGTAAGGTGGTTCATACAGCCTACCTTGATCTGGCCAAGGCCGTTGATACCATTCCTCACTCAGGAATCAAACAAAAACTCAGTAAGCTAGGCATCAACCCCTATATCACTAGATGGGTTGCAAATTGGCTTACAGATAGAACCCACAGTGTGAAAGTAGCTGACTCCAAGTCAGACTGTCTACCAGTCATGAGTGGAGTCCCACAATGTTTGGTCCTGGGTCCTCTCCTGTTTGGTATCTACTTCTCTGAAGTCCTGGCTCACACAAAGGGCTGACAAAGTTTGCAGATGAATGCAAGTTGGGAGCCATAATTAACTCCCCAAGTGATGTTGACATCCTACAGAAAGGCCTCACTGAGGCCAATGACTGATGTCAGAACCATGGCCTTAAGCTCAATGCCAAAAAATGTGTCATCAACCCCTTTTGGAAAAACCTGGTTCCCATGAATTACCACATCGATGGTAGTCCACTGAACACAGAAGGCATCATAAGAGATCTGGTAACACAGGTTGACAGCAACCTCTCTTTTGACCATCACATTGCTACTGTGGTCAGAAAGTCCTTCTATGTGGCACATCTCATTACTAAGGATTTTGCTTCCAGGAAGAAAGAGGTCATTGTCTTTCTCTACTCTTCCCTCATTAGGCCACTCATCAAGTACAAACCCCCATTTGGCATGTACCTCACTAAACACCTACAACAACTGGAGAGGCCGCAAAGATACCTCACAAAGAGGATCTTAGGCCTTAAACACTTGTCCTGTATGGACAGACTCAAAAAACTCCAACAATTCTCTGTCTCATATCACCTTCTTAGAGGTGATATCTGCTTGACTTACAAAGCCATGTCTGACCCAGCTCTGTTAGAAATGCTACATCTAAAGAAATCCCAATCTCTCCGTACTACACACTCCAGAGACCTCAACCTCATTATCACAGACAACAGAACAAGCTGGAGGGACAGGTTCAAAACCCACAGACTGCCCATGCTATGGAATAGACTTCCCATACATGTCAAGCGGAGTGCCTCACTGGCCCTCTTCAAGAGAAATCTTGATGAGTGGATGGGAAATAGAAAATTCACCCCGGGGATCACTTTAGTGGCTTTACTTGACAGAGGCACTGGGAACTAAGGTCGGGTGGTATGATGCCATGGTAATCCTATGGGCTAGGCTTGTAAAGGCTCCAGGGCCATTAGCCTAGTACTCACCTATGAACCTATGAACCTATTAAAGATTACTTTGACATGGTCTCCTATAATGTTTTCTTACAAAATGCCACCTAAGATCACCTTATCTTCCTGTACTCTCTCCACTGTATCTGATACAATGATATCCCTTTATTTCACAACTTGAAATTACTACAAACTGACACACAATACTTGATGCTTAATCCAGGGATGCAGCATTGTAAACTATAGCTGGGATGGTAAAACTTTAACAATGTTGTCAGTCCAAATGGACCACAAAGCTCCCAGACAAACTAACAAAATGTCTTGGCATTCCCTACAAAATAAATAAATGCACTATATGAGCTCTTTATTTATATATATTATTTGTTAACTGGATAATCTGGGTGGGCCAGGGACCCTTTTTAGACCTAACCCAGACTGCAATTGTAAGATGGAAGGTTGAGGGACAAAAGGGAAAAACAGGGACAAGTGAGCCTCACTAATTGAAACAGGAAGTACTGTAAACAGATACAAAAGCAGGGTTTTGCATATATATATATATATATATATCAACTGTCAAGATTTTCTCAGAATGTCTAGAGTTTTGCCTCATATTTTCATTCTGTTCCTCATAAACTTTATGTTGTTTTTTTTGCATATCACTGAGGACTGAAGTTACTAAATAATGATAGTCATTTCATTTTCAGAGTTCATATTCAGAAAATGAATGCTAATGAAAATCGTGGTATTCAGCTTTCAAAGTTTATAGGAGTAATATTTACAATCTGTCCTTGATTTTGGGCCTTTGTCTCACCATTATTTTGTGCTTTGCCAGCATTCTTGTACTAAGAGACTGAAAGATACAGTCTACAGATGATGAGAGATTTGAGTACTGGAAATATTGGCCTCTCAAATAGGAAAGAACATAATCTGTTAATTGTGTTACTGCGCTGAATTTTGAGTTATCCTGGACAGAACTGTGAGCACCATGTATAATGTGGCTGAAAATGCATGATGACATTATAAATAAATGCACTATGCAAAGTTTCCATAAATAAATTATAGTGAAACCACTCAGTGAGTCAAGATGATATGATTTTGGGCAAGTTTAGTCTAATTACCAGATAATACTATATTTTGATCCTTGCATTGCAGACTGCAAGTACAGACCTAGTGTGAGTTGATTTCCTCACCTGTAGAAAGAGACACTTGAATGTGTGCTTATTATGCCAGTCATTGAATATAATGCCTCCTTTGGCATGTATTTGTCCAGACACATGCAACAACTAGAACACCCACAGAGATAATTTACTAAAAGGATACAAGTCCTAGACAACATATCTTAACTGGACCAACTCAAAGGCCTATCACTATACTCAGTATCCTACAGACTGCTAAGAGTTTCCCTGTGTCTGGCATACAAGGCATCCTACAACTCAATACTGATGGATTTACTGCATATCAACAAGTCAAATAGCATCAGAAATATATGGTCTAGTAATATAAACCTCTTCTGCAACATCAGCGGAACAGTTTACAGGGACAGGTATATCTTGCAGAAGATGCTGCTCAGGAACAAACTCCCCATCCACATAAAACAAAGTTCATCACTGTCCATATTCAAGTGCAACTTGAATCTATGAACAGAAACAGAAAATTTACCCCAGGACTGCCTCCTCTGCTACTAATGGACAGAGGCAGCTCCCAAATGCTTTATGCCATGCATTTGCCCCCTGAAATTATCTATGACATGATCCCAGTTATTCTTATTAGGGATTATACATAATTATTAACAAAGGGATGTGTAAGGCTAATCTCTAACCAAATGGGACAGGTTGATTTGAGCACAGAAAGGGAAAATGGCTAGGCTTAAAATGCCTTTCAAAGGCAGCTAGCCTATTATTTATCTATGAATCTATAAGGAATTGCTATTGTTTTCCTTATGGCAAACTGTGAGTCTCAGAAAGTTAAAATTCAAAGTGCTTTAAATGATTTCTTAACTGAATGCTAAATAGTGAGAAAAGCTTGTCTTTTGTCACACCTTAAAGCAGAGAGAGACAGAGAGACAGACAGACAGAAAGAGAAGCAGAAGGTAAACTCCAGGAGTAACTTGTCATCAGTTGCTAAATCGAGTCTGACACTCTCCATGGCATATAATATAATTGCAGAATGACAAGTACTGTTAAGTGTTTTGGCAAAGTGATATGGATTAATTAGCAGGCCACTTACCAAGATATAAACAGTATTAAAGTGTTTGAAGAAATATGTTTGAAAAGTTTTCTGTTAATATGAAGTGTTCGAAGTAATACATAACAAAACAAAGTGACAGCATCAGAAAACTGTGTTACATTTTCAAAATGCAACAGTGGATTACCAAAATTAATAAACTATAAAGAATTATGGTGGTAAATTACATATGCCCTTGTGTGTCAAAGTAATGTGTTTAGAAGGTGAAACAGTAATTGATATACAGAATGTTGGAAAAAACTTTGTGACAATCCAATATTTATGTTTACTAGTGTTATGAGAAAATGTTTTCCTGGCTTTTTTGAGAAAATAACAGAATAAATTGTTGAATGTATAGACAGGGGTGTACTTAAAAATATTGCACTTTTTTCATACTATATGAATGGTCACACCACCATTTATTTATTTATTTGTCTGCCTGCTTGTGTTTGTTAACTGCATAGGTGGACTGGTTCTTGTTCCCTTTTCAGACATGAGCTGTGAGCATACTACACAAAATTACATATAAATTACATTGTTTATTTTCAAGCACAAACATATATACAAGTCATATTTTTATGTCATGGGAAAGAGTTTACAATATTATATAGATGTGAAATTGTCCAAGTCTTTACATAGAATGGACACACACAGGGTTCTTCAGGAGTGCATTCATACACAAGAAATTGTTGTTGTGAAATAAAATGTAATATGTATTAAAAATATAAAGTTTGTACAGTGAGTCAGCATAAGTGTGAAATAGAGCATGATTGTAGTATACAATGAATTTTAAGAAACATAAAGGGATCATAGTTGTTGCTAGAGGAATTGCAGGTTTAGGATATAGGAAAATGTATAGCTTGAGAAAGAGAGTAAGATGAGTATTATTTCAGATGAGAAACCTGCAGCTGTGCTAACTAAAATATCATAACACACACACACACACACACACACACACACACACACACACACACACACACACACACACACACACACACATATACATATCCATGAACCAAAGAACAGATTGGATGAGGTACACTGCACTGATCTGTTTCATTGTAAACCACATTTAATTGTGACACAAAGTAGCAAACTACAGCAATTGTTAATGAAAAGGAATAGTTTTATAGTTACAATATGAACACTACAACTAAGTACTCCAATCCTAAGATGTAATCAGTACTACACATAACTGAACCAGCTATGCATAAATAAGTAAAACACAATTGCTGCACACCCACTAAGTCATATATAATAACTCCAATGTTGCACAACTGTAACCAATAGAAAAATCATTAATTATACATAGCTGACAATCTATAACTTCACCATCAAATTGTAAAGCAAAATCTGAACTCAGTGAAATCATTCCCAGACCAAATGAAAGGTAATCATCTGTGTGTGTGTGTGTGTGTGTGTGTGTGTGTGTGTGTGTGTGTGTGTGTGTGTGTATACACACAAACACATCAGTCTACCCAACTAACCTGCCTTTCATTTTTTGGTGAGGTGGGAAGAAATTGGAGTACACAAACTGGCTATCCAATAGATCCCACATTCAGACACAGGAAGAACATGCAAAACTCCACAAAAGCAGTTATCAAAAGAGAGGACTAATTTGAACTATTGGGCAGATGTCCTTCCACCAAACTACTGCACCATCTTAATAGCAAAGTTGCAAGAAACACTCCCTATTTCATGACTGCAGTGAAATTTGCCAGCAAGGAACTTGAAAACGCTATTAGAAAATCAAAAGCAGAGGATGAAGTTAAGGTTACTACAGATTTCAAAGGAAACTGCAAAACTTTCTTCAGTAATGTCAGAAAATAAAGGAATAATGCCCAAAAATGTACTTTGTTCACCCATAATAATATCACTCATTTTGACCCCAAATATATAGCTAATATATTAACAGACATATTTAGTGCCAACTTTACTTCTCCTACCCACTTTTTTACTCCCACTGTCTCTGAGAATTTAGTTTCCCCTGAAATTACCCTGGAACAAATCTTGGAATCCTTGTCATAGGCTAAAAATAATATTTTAATGTGACCAAACAATATACCAGGTTGCATTCTCAACAGTGTCTAGTATGCACTATATGAGCCTCTACTTACAATATTCTTCCTCAGCCTATCTACAGAGTTTGATCATGATGCCCGGAGAGCAGCAAATATGAATCTGTTGCACAAGGGTGGTCCTTCTACAGACCCATGAAATTATAGATCCATCTGCTCAGCAGCGTTATATGCAAAGTAAATGAACATATCATTGCAGAACTCGTTTGTGCAGACATAAGCAACCCAACTGACCTAGATCCCAATCAGTTTGGTTTTCTGAAGGGAAGGTCCTGTCTCCTGAAACTTGTAAGCTTCAATGGAAAGGCTACAAGGACTGTGGATGGTGGTCATTCTGTGCACACTGCTTATCTTGTCCTGGCCTAGGTTTTTGATGCTATCCCCCATGCTGGTCTTATTGAAAAAATTGACAAGCTTAATGTAAATCTCTGCATTGTTCACTGAATTGCAGTTTCACTATCCAATAGACTCCAAGCTGTGAAAGCTGCTGGTTTCCTTTCTGAATATTAAATTGTAGTGGTGTCACAGAGATCAGTTCTAGGCACTCTCCCATTTGGCATTTATTTTTTAGACATCCAAGCCAATATCCTAGAAATGTGGTTGGCCAAGTTTGTTGATGACTGTAAACTTGACACAGTTATCCACTCATCCACTGATACAAAAGAGGTCAAATAAGGACTAGAACATGCACCTACATGGCGTATCAAAAATAGTCTCAAACTAAATGAAAAAAAAGTACAGCATAGTGGTATTTGGCAGAAAAGTTGGTCCCACCTCACATGTTATAAATGGTACTTCTCTTCAGACAGATATGGTCATAAGAGACCTGGGTACGTATGTGGATAACTCACACTCATTTGATCATCACATTTCCACAATAGTGAAGAAATTCTTCTATCTGGCCCAGTTGATTTCTAAGAGAATATCTTAATGATCCAACAAAGTTATCTTACCACTGTACTCTTCCCTTATCAGACACATCCTTGAATACAATGCTCCTTTTTGGTATGTAAAATCCAAGCATATTGTTCATTTGGAAAGGCCCCAAAGATTTTCTATCCAAGAAAATTAAAAGTCTTAAATCTTTCAACTACCCCAGTAGATTAGCATGACTGTTTTATACTCAGTAGCCTACAGGTTGCTGTGAGGTGACTTGTGTTTTGCTTTTTGCACTATGAAAGACCCAGGCCTATTTGATCTCATATTTCTTTGCAAAACCAGTGGCTTTACAAACACTCACACTAATGATGTAAATCTGTACCAACAAATAACCACAGCTCTCTGAAGAGATAGATTCCTAACTCAAAGTAGTCCTAGCCTATGGAATACGTTACCGCTATAGGTCAAAGTACTAATTTGGCTACCTTTAAGGCTAGTCTTGATGACTGAATGGATTGACACAAATTTAGACCAAGGTCATCATTTACACCCCTGCTCAATTTGGGAGGTGAGCACTATTAAGTGTTTGAAAATGGTCTGCTTAAAGGTGCATATGGCTAAGGTTCTTATGGTTCACTTGCCTAGTATGGTCCTATATCCCTGTGTTTGTATATGATTGGATACTTAATGCAAATTCATTTAATAATGTGCTACTACAAATGGGGAATGTGAGAATTCATCAAAGGATTATTCTTTGACCAATAGCAGAGCAACAACTTTATCTCTAAAGACCATTTTCTGTGAATCAGATTTTTTGCACTTTCTCCACTGGTGTGCAACCATGGAGTTGGTCTATATAATTTGTGGGTCTGTGTGCTCGCACGCGCGGGCACGCATGTGTGTGTGTGTGGTCCCATCATTTCCTTTCATGAAATTGTCTTTCAAGGAATGATCCTTCAATGAATAAACATGCATTTTTCAAACTTAGCTTGAATATACCCAAATGCAGTTTATCACAACCTCCTAGTTTATAATAAATAGATCCAATAAGTGAAACATAAAGATATAACATATAACAGACATATACGATGGGCACAGATTCCAAAATGTTAGGCCAGCATAAAGTAGGTTTACCACTCAAGGAAAAATGATGTCCTGACCTGTGAATAACACATAAATGAAGTTGTTAAAGGGAAAGGCCCACCTGTATATGCAGTACAAAAAAGGCTGTGCATACTTCTCTCTCTCTCTCTCTCTCTCTCTATATATATATATATATATATATATATATATATATATACCTCTCTGTCTCACAAACACACACACACACACACACACACACACACACACACACACACACACACACACACACACACACACATGAAACAATACATTGTTCTCATATTGTTTCATACTGCTATTACAAACACCATTGTTATACATGAGTAGGATAAAGAAATTCTGAAGGCATTCATGCAAAGTTTCACAAATTCCTTATTTATAGTTCCCTATTGCAGAGTTATGCATCAAACAAAAGAATGAAGAATGAACAGCAGAATATGTGAATGCAAATCAGAGGGCATAAAAAGTTCAGTAGGTAAGGCATTACTGTGGGGAATGCCATCCTTGGGTATGTTACATCAATACTGCAGGTTAAAGGTGGAAAATAGTTTTTAAAGATATGTGATTGTGAAAGATGTATAAACAGAGCAATGTACAAAGCAATTGATGGCAGCAAGTGAGGTAGGCTTTACAGTGGTCTGGAACTGTGCTTGGAAAGTCAGCACTACTTCATACATGCAAATTACAACATATGTTTGAATGCCACTGAAACTTACATGATGTTATTTGTGACTGGAGTGTTTAACACATCAAGGGAGTATCCAAAATGCAGATATTCCCTTAATATTTGTACAGTGTGAAATAATGCATGTCTCTCTCTTTCTCTCTCTCTCTTTCTTGCTCTCTATCTCTCTGTCTCTGTCTCCCTCTCTCTGACACACCCATACTATGTATTTGTTAACATTGGTAAAACACTGATCAAGGTTACACTGCAGGTCAGTATATTTTATCTTGCTACATATTGTTACTTCTAGGTGTGTTTAGGTCAGAGCTTACTAGGCAATAACTGTTTTCAAGCTATGCAGATATCTGAAAGACAAGTAGGAATATCTGTACAGTGTTAATACTGTGTCACAGATGTGTACTGAGCTCATTGATGGGGTTGACAGTTTACGTTAACCAAACAGGTTTCATAATAGATGCAGACATGGAGTGAGAGGTATATGGCTTACCATGCATCTGTCTTGATCTCTATGTTTAAAACAGTTCAAAGCATTCAGCTGCATGACCTCTAGATACATCAATGCAGCAGGTTTAACTTAATAAATACCTGGGCTTTCAGCTCAAATTTTACATTTTAAAAAGTTGTTTTGAAGCCAATATGGGCAAGGCACTTATGCAATTAATGGGCTAGAAGAGATTCACTAATATGTTTACATGCGATTCAAGGAAAAAAGAGTATGATTAACGTACCATCCCTAAATTCATCTTTATGTAACTTATTGTGACTCTGAATGATAGCCTTAATACCAGTATTGAACAAACAATAGCAAATAAACTCTGCAAATTCACTTTCCTTTTTGACTGTTACAAGCATCACTCCATTTGAAAGAAAAAGTCAAATGTTTCCAATTAGACTGCATGCTTCATTAATCGTGACTTTGATCTCCCCACCCCCATTCAGGCCAGAAATCAAATCATCCATTTACTCTCTCCAGATCATCAGCCAAAGTGCATTCTGACCAGCCTCAGTACTGGGTTGGCGATAGATGAAAAGGGAAACAATAATTATTTCTAAATGGCTTCTACTTCCTACAGAAATTTGAAATTAGTTGAGTTATACATTTCAGAAACAAACTGTTAGGACACTCATGCTTGCCTTAAATTTTACTTAATAACCTTACAAATGTCATTGCTTTAGAAAAAGTGGTTGAATGTTTTTCTTCAAAGTCCAACTCTCTCTCATGCATTAGGCTGATCATATTTATACTTGTGTTTCAATGATTTACTATAAATCATATTGTTGTTGCAATGGCATATTTAGCATTCCTCTTTCTTTTATGTAATGCATTCCACTTTAAAAATATCACATGTTGCTCTGTTATCCAGTAATATACTGAAATAAAGCACTACGGTATAACACTGGCAATCATTTGTTTATTATATTTTTTTTAATTAAAAGGTGAGCACTGTCATCCTAAAACTCAGTCAGGCATAATCAAACAATGATGGAAGAATACATATCTATTTAAATAAAATGACCAAACATAAAACTTCCTATTAAAATAACTCTGATTAGGAAGCTGGATTACTTAAACAGAAGTCACATAATTAATTTAGACTTTTATCCTTTAATACTAGTTTATAATAATCACTTCTTTAGACCTGAAAAAACACTGGTTGCTACTGTCAATTACCAAAAGTCTTATTGATTGTTTAATACAAGTTCTGTGTCATCTCTATGATCAAGTAATACCACGTTGTCATGCTCAAAACTGTAATCTTCTTATATTTCTTAAATTTAACTTAGATACTATACTGAACATTACATTCTTCTTTTATTCTCACAGAACCAAAGAATTCTTATCAAGTACTCATCTCTCAATCATCTACTATTTTCCTACATAAAATGCTGAAGCCTATCACACTTGGCCTCATAAATAAAATGTTCATTAGCAAAAGTATCTCTACCACTACTTATTATATATACAGTAGTAGGATTTAAACAATAAGGACTATTAGCCATACATTTACAGGCTTTGAGGCCTCCATAATTAAATGCCCCTTTGCTTTTAAGCATTGTTCTTTTCTCAGAATGATCTCTCACTTTTTCTAAAAAGACTCATCAAATTGTGTCTTCTCTCATTAAAGATCAAGGGATATGACTCACAAACTTAGACATCACTGTGACGGACTTTAATATATATATATATATATATATATATATATATATATATATATATATATATATATATATATATATATATATATATATATATATATATATATATTTTTTGGAAGCATCAAGTCTAAACGTGATCACCATCCTAGCACTATTCAAACGTTGTCATTGTTCATTTTAAGTTTTTAATTTTTGAGAGCCCCTTCACTCCTTATTCAGAATAGTTTGATATCTCACATTCCTCTTACTTTTTATTTTAATAGGACTTGTTTCACTTCAGATATAGGGTAAACACTGTAGCTCCTCTGAGCAAACAGCTCACACAATTCATTCAAGCAATTAATAAGATCACAGATATCCCATGTCAGTCTCCTTATTATAATTTCTTGTTGCCAATATTTAGTGGCATATTTTTTATGATATGCACTCATGAAATGTTAAAAAGTATTGCTGTAACATTTGTACCTGTATAATGTATTTCTAAAAGAAGCAGTCATTATTTTGTATACATATACATCCAAATATTTAACATTACTATCCAAATACTTCAGTGTGAATCTCAAATGCTCAGTTGTGCTACTAATACATTTAGTAAACTCATTGTTTTCACATCTCCATTACACAGCAGAAAAATATCATCAATTAAGCTGATATATATATATATATATATATATATATATATATATATACACGTGTGTGTGTGTGTGTGTGATTTGCATATGGAACCATGAATAAATAGATTAGCAAAAGTGGGAGCAGCAATTGCTTCCATTACAACTCCTGCACATTGTTTGAAGACATACTGTTGAAACATTAATGACATTCTTAAATCTTCATTTTTCTGGCATGTAATATTTTCTATAAATGTATTATATTTCCATACCTTTATTTTGGTGAATCACTCTGCATAATGATTTTACATTATAAGTTACCAAAATCAGTTCAGCTACAAATTGTACATCTTTTAACTTAGTGATGAAATCAAAACAATCCTTTACATAGGAGATGATCTTGTTTACCAAGAGTCACTCGTCTAGTCAGGATGAAGTAGATGAACATTGTGGGCTCTGTTCAAGCAGCTTTATTATGTACAAACACATTAGAAATAAAGCTAAATAACTTTAACGTATATACAAACTAGCTGTTTCATACATAGATGTTCACACACTGGCTGTACTCACAAAATGGCAATGAAGCTAGCACATGCTTGCTATTTATATGCACATTCAGGTCTTAGAATAGCTTCTTAAAGGTATAACACATCTGTTATTCTACATTCTCCCTCTTTGAGAAATGAGTCATGCATATTGATGATATTGACTGACTTACAATTTATACCAAATAATTTTCATCATGCAATTATACAGAACTAGATACATATATACAGCTACATCCAGGTTGCGGTGTATTTCACACTGGGTTTGGAAATATGACCAAACTGTATTATATAGAAACTGGAATTAGGTTTAGCAACTGGGATTGTCTCTGCTGAATGTGCAACTTTAGGGACATCAGGAACATTGTCAGAAATGGTAGTGCGAAGCAAGACACGTTCTGGAACAGGAACATTGTCTGAATTGCTCTGAGATTTAGTCTAGATCACAGGAACAATACTGCGATATTGGTTGTGATACAGGAAGACAAATGTCTATGATTTCTCCTGTACTCCACAGCCTCAGATTTCACAAAATAGGATCTTGGCTCTGCACATATACTTGTTACTTGACCAATCCAGTCAAAACCTGTCACTGTTTGAATCCTCACTGTCTCTCTTTCTTTCAATGGATGAAGAAATCTGCTCAATTTGTTGTAACTGGACTTTGGGAAAGAATGCTTTCTAAATAATTGGGCTTTGATTGCTTTGTTGTTTTTAGCTTTGGGCATCAATAAACTGGAACTAATAGTCAATGTTGTTCTGATTTGCCTGGAGAAAAGTCTCTAAGCAGGTGAGCCAAATATATTGTTACAGGGTATGTTTATGAGATTAAGTAAATTCAAAAAGACATCATTATTATCATGCTTTGACTTCTCAAGTAATTGCTTTGCATTCTATGCTGCATGTTTAGCTAGCTCATTTGATTGTGGATATTCTGGACTACTGGTAACATGTACAAAGTCCCATTCTCTTGCAAATTTCTGAAACAACTGACTGGTAAATTGGGTACCGTTGTCAGAGATAAGCTTCTGTGGATTTCCATGGACTGAGAAATGAAGTTTCAGCTTGGTAATAACAGTAGTGGAAGTTAGGTTAGGTAGTAGATCAATCTCAAACCAATTTGAATAAGAGTCTACCAGTACTAATTAATGTTGATTGTTCCACTGAAATACATCAGTGGCTACTATTGACCAAGGTAGTTCAGGAACTTGACTTAGCTTAAGTGGTTCTTTCTGCAAATGTGGTTTAGTACTATTGCATATTGAACAAGAAGGAAGTACTTTATCAATGTCTTTTGCTAGAGAAGTCCAAAATACTAGTCCTCTCACCCTTCTTTCGGGAGCTTTGGAACCTGGGTGACCATGATGCAAAATCTGGATGTATTTGTGTTGTAAGGAAGCAGAAACAACAATTTGAGGACCTTTGAAAATAATGCCATCTTCCATCAACATCTCATCTGTGTAAGGAAAGTAGGGTTGCACTTCTGGTGGTACAATAGATTGCCTGATGGCCATCCATCATTGATGTAGTGATGGAGCTTTTGCAAAACTGGATCAGGCTTTGTGTGGTCTCTTAGCTCATCAAGTCTTGTGGTAGAAAAATTATGCACTTCCATGACATCAAAGTCAAAAGTCTCTGCATCAAGCTGTTCTGTTGTATTTCTGGGTGATCTGGATAAGGTATCTGCCAGATAAAAAAGTTTGCCCTTTGTATAGACCATTTTAAAGTTGCATTTTTGCAATTTAAGCAGCATTCTTTGTAATCTTGCTGGAGTTGAATGGATAGGCTTCTTTAAAATAGTAACCAGAGGTTGCTAATCAGTTTCAATCTGAATATCTCGACCATAGATATAATCATGAAACTTGGAGCATGCAAACACTATAGCCAAAAGTTCTTTCTCAATCTGAGAATATTGCATTTTAGTTTGGGTAAGTGTTCTACATGCATAGGCTACTGGTCTATCCCCTTGAAGAAAGAGTGCACCTAGACGAAATCTTGAAGCATCGCAGGAAAGAGTTACTGGTTTGTTGATATCATAGTATCTTAATGTAGGTGGAGTAGCAATTTTTTGCTTAAGGTCCTCAAATGCTTTCTGGTGATGTTCTAACCATGAACATGCAACATTCCTACATATTAGCTCTCTCAAAGGTGCTATAAACTCACTGAAGTCTGGTATAAACTTGCCTAAATAGGTGGCCATGCCAAGAAAACATTGCAGAGGTTGTACAATATCTGGCGATGTCATCTCAAGAATGGCTGCTTGCTTGGACTGGTCTGGTCTCAAGCCAATGCTAGTAAATAAATGACCTACATAATGCAACTTCTGGTAGTCTGAATTTGCATTTATTTCAGAGGGATAAGCTTCAAGTTTACTTCACGTGCTCTGTCTAGAACTCTCTTAAGATTTCTGGCATGCTCTGCTTCACTATTGCCTCTGACTAGCAAGTCATCTACTATTATGGCACATGGGTAATCTAAAAAAAGTTGCTCCATCACACGCTGGAGGACTTCATTTGCAGAATTTATTCCAAATGGCATCCTGAGAAATCTATATCTTCCAAATGGGGTACTGAATGTAGTCAGTAATGAAGATTTGCGATCAAGCATCACTTGCCAAAATTAACTTTTTGCACCCAAGACATAAAAAACAGTGGCATTTGGTATTAGAGCTGCGACTTCCTTGACTGTACGCATAGGATGATGAGGTCTTTTTAATGCTTTGTTCAAATCTCTTGGGTCAATGCATATTCTGGTTTTGTCTAAGCCTTTTTTGTGAGCTGCTGCCATGGACGACACCCATTTGGTAGATTCTGTAACTGAACAAATTACATCTTGCTGCACCATTTTGTCCAACTGGTCTTTGACTTTATGCTGCATGGCTATCAGAACTTTTCTTGATGGTCTGACCACTGGACTGATCTATGGGTCTAACTTCATAGAATATACAACTTGTCATCAAAAACATCAGCATTCTCTGAAAAAATAGTGCTAGTGAAGCTGTAACTGAGACATTTGCTTATTTGATGAACTTGTTTGGTAAAAAAAAAGAGTCATTCTCAAACTGTCTCTGAGACCTAATAATGACTACACAGGTCTTCAGACTATATAAAACAATAAGCTATAACATGAAAGCACTACTGAGCCTTTGGAATGAATTTCTTCAACTCCATAAGCAGCAAGTTTCACACAATTGGTCACGTTTAGTTGTTCACCAACTCTCACTTTAGCAAAAGTATCTGCAGACATAACATTACACTTTGAACCAGTGCCTACTTTTAGCTCAGTGGGTTTACCATTGATCCAGACAGTACAAAACACTTCATTCTTTGCCAATAGGTCTACTTCATCAATTCTTTCAGCAACTATTGATGCTAGAAAGCAGACTGTTGCAGTTCTACATGATCAATTTGCTTTTTTGAATGACCCCGCTTTATAACAGTATGAGGCTTACTTGATTTACAAAATTTTTGAAAATTGTTCCATTTCTTACATTTATTGCATTGCTGACCAAATGCTAAGCACTTTTCTCTTTTAGACTCATGGTTGGCACCACAATTGCGACAGTTAACAATGAAGCTTGACTTGGGTTTTGCTGACTCACCCTCGTACTGCACTGAGCATGCTCCTTTAACTGAACTTGTCTTAGAACTTGCTGGAAGATTGCAGGACCTCCCAGGAAAAACTGCAGGGGCTGCAGCAGCCATGTGCTTAGGCCTGTTTCTGCTTGCCACATGTTGCATGCTGTCTACATTTGCTCTGGAGCCTGCTGAAACCATGCTCATCACTTACAAGCATATTCATGTGCCTTTCTGTAACTTCATGGATTTGACAAATCTCAATAGCTTTGCTCAGCATTAAATCACTGTCACAAAGCAAAATCTTTCTCACAGCAGTACTATTAATATCACACATGAGCCTGTCCTTTATTAACTCATCTTTTACATCACCAGACTTACACATTTTAGCTTTGTTCCTCAGGTCAGTAATATAAGCTGCAAAAGTTTATCCTGGCTTCTGATCTCTTGTGTAAAACAAATGCCTCTCTAATGTAACATTGGTCTGGGGGTTACATATCGCTCTGAATTTGCACTTCAAACACTCAGGGTCTTCCCTTGATTCAGCCTGTATAATAATATGATGATTTTCCCATTCACCTTCATACACTGCTGGTGCATATACAAATGAAAGCTCCCTTTCAATGGCCTCTGACCCTTCTAGGTTTAGCAAAATGAATGCCCTGGTGGATGTATCTTTATCAGAGTAAACTGCTTGTATAAATATATCATACTCTTGCTCAAATATTCTCCAATTCTCTGCAATATTCTGATCAAATACAACTGGTAGTGGTTTTTGAAAGCCGTCTGCCAGTATGCACGAACACACACATATATACATATGCTAGAAATTTATGCCAGTACTTGTAATTATGCCCACAAGCACAATAAGCCTCTGTATAACTGAACTTTGTAAAATACATTTCCCGGGCACTGTAATACTCTTGAATAATCACTGTACTGTAAGAAACAACCTCTTATCAGTGTAAGAAGTATTTCAAATAACAGTACTATGCAAATGATCTGGGCAGATGAAGCTCAGAGTAAGAAAAATAACTGCACTTTGCAAATCAACAGTACACAGCACAGTGAAATTCCTCAAAATGGCTGCACTTTGCTAAACAACTCTGTATAGTGCAAGAAACACTCTGTAATGGTAGCACTCTGCGAATAGACACACACAGCACAAGAAACTTTTAAAAATGGCTGTATTTGACTGCACTTTATTAGATAGTGGCACTTTGCACGCAACAAACCCTTCACATTAAATGCACAATAACAAACACACACTATAAGCACTTTTACACACCTTGAGATACTTCGAATAACTCTATAATATTCAGAGATCCAATCAATGCAAAGTATTTGTTTATGCCAAATCACAGTAATTCACCAAAAAAACATTCAGTCACCTTGCTTTATTTATATGCAATGTGCCCTTTTTGCCCTTTGTTATATTCATTTTGCTCATTTAGGATCATAGGATCATAGTAAGTTGCTAGACTATTGGCCCTGATGCCCTTATAAGCCTAGCCAGGAGTTTTGCCCATGCATAGACAAATCAGCACCCAATGCCCCTGTCCAGCAGGAACATGGGTGGAATCCCAGCAATGTATTTTCTATTCCCCATCCAGTTATCCAGATTGCGCTTAAAAAGGGGTAAAGAGGTACTCTGCTTGACGTAGAGAGGGAGTCTATTCCATAGATGGGGGAGTCTCTGTGACACAAATCTGTGCTGCCAGCAAGTCCTATTGATGTCACAGACCAGTTTGAGGCCGCATGTGTGGGTTACTCGAGTCTAGCTTGATTTGCGGATATGCAGCAGTCCCATCAAGGCGGGGTCCGAGATCGCCTTGTATGCCAGACAGAGGTCACCTCTGAGGAGTCTGTATGAAACAGAGTAGAGGCATAGGGCTTTTAGCCTATCTGTGTATGATAGATTTTTGAGGCCCTGGATTCTCCTGGTGAGGAACCTCTGTGGTCTCTCCAGCTACTGCATGTGCTTTGCAAGGTACACGCTGAATGAGCCGTTGTACTCAATAATGGCCTTATAAAGGAAGAATACAGGAATGTTATGACCTCCTTGTCTCTGGATGAGATACCCTTACTTATGAGGTGGGCCATGTAGAAAGCTTTCCATACAATGGAAGCAACATGGTGGTCAAAAGTCAGGTTGCTATCAATCTGGGTGCTCAAATCTCTCGCAACTGATTGCATGCTTAGAACATTGCTATTAATATGATCATTTGTGGGGACATCCCTCATCCCCAAAGGGGATGATGATGCATTTTTTTGTATTCAGCTTGAGGCCATGTTTCTGGTACCAGTCTTTTGTTTGGGTGAGACCCTCTTGGAGGATGTACACATCACTAGGGGAACTGATGACAGCTCCCAACTTGCAGTCATCTGAAAACTTGGTCAGCCATAGCCCACTGATTTTGGCCTGTACCTCAGAAATGTATATCTCAAATAAAAGAGGCCCCAAGACTGAACCCTGGGGTATGCCACTCGATATGGGTCTACTGCTTCAGGTGGCTTCCCCTATTTTGACTAGGTGGGTTCTATAAGTGAGCAAGCTGGCTACCCATCTGGTAACGTATGAATTGATGCCTAGTTTAGAGAGTTTATATATTATGCCCAAGTGAGGAATAGTGATGAATGCTTTGGCCAGGTCAAGGAAGGCGGTGTGCACTGTCTTCCCCTCATGCATGGCTTTGGTGACTGTCTCAAAAAAGTCAACCAAATTTAACAGGCATGACCTCTCCTTGATGAAGCCAAACTGTGTGGGATCGAGTTTTTGGAGACTGCCAATGTCATTGTTAATGAGGTCCATGATAATCCATTCCATGGCCTTGCAGATCAGGATAGTAAGGTTGATGGGTTTATAATTTCCCAGATCAGTGGACACTCCACCTTTGTGTAAAGGGATAACAGTGGCTGTCCTCCACTCAGCTGGGACAAAACCAGTACTCAGGCTTTGGTTGAATAGGGTGCCTAATGGTGTTATAAGTTCCTGCCTGAGTTCATGTAGGATGCAGCCTGGGATGTTATCAGGTCCCATGGATTCTGTATTTTCTGCCTTTGTGAGAGCAGTGATGACCTGATCCCTAGATGTAAGGGGATGGGGGTAGGTACTGGGAATGTCCTGATTTACTAATGGGGGAGGACAGAGGGGTGACATTTTTGCTGAATCTGTCAGTCAGGAAGTTTGCCATATCTACAGCATTTGTATACATTGTGTCCTTGACCATCAATTCTGAACAGATCAGGGTGCTACCTTTGAGACTACTGAAATATGTGAAGAAGGCCTTGTGATTGTCTCTATTAGATGTGGCCAATTTGGACTCGAAGCTTGCTTTGGAGGATTTCACTAGTGCTATTTTTGCTTGTTTAGGCTAAGGAGAGAGTGCTTCCAGTTGGGCACCTGCTCCTTCTTGGTCCTGGTCAACTATTTTTTTCTTTTGTTATAGAGTTTATTTATTGCAGATGTCCACCAGACAGGATTACTCTTCCTTGCGAAGGATGATTTAGTCCTGTCAGGATTTCCTGATTCCATGCATCTATATAAATGTTCGTATAGTAATTTGGTATAGTTTTGGATACTGGTGCCAGTTCCAAGAGAGGGGAGGGGGCCGTGAAGCTGTTTATACCATCCCTCAGGAGGCTGTAATCAGCTCTGGAGAAGTTTTTTTGATTGACCCTCGCTAGACAGGGATCGGGGGAGATGGTGACTTCAAACATGACTGCTTTATGGTTGGATCTTACAAGGAAGGATGATACTGCAGGGATGCTGCAGTGGTTACTCATATTGGTTAATACCAAGTCCAAGATAGTATCACCTCTTGTGGGGGTATCCACTAAAGCATTTGCACTGCAAATTTGAGGAATCTCTGGGCATTTGTGTTCTGGCAAGAGTAGTTCTTCCAGTCTATGTTTGGATAGTTAAAGTCACCTAGGATCAGTATAAAGGGTTGAATCTTGATAGATTTGAAGAGGTCTAGATAGGCAGTTTGGACATCTTGGGTCAGATTTGGGGACTAGTAGCTAGGTATGATTTGCATAGGGGTCTTGTCAATAGTTAACTGCACCTGGAGTGTCTCCTGCACGTCATACTGTTTGACCAGCCTGGAGGTATGCATGTCTTTAATATATATTGAAACTCCACCTCCTTTGGCTTTACTACCCACAGTTTGGGGTCTGAATGTATGATAGGATAAGTAACCAGGTAAGGCTGGGGTGCTCTCCACACCTTTGAAGCATGTTTCTGTGACCACACAGAAGTCAGCATTTTCCAGGTTTAGGAATGCTTGCAATGAGTGCAGTTTCATGTTTAGACTCCTAGCATTTAGCAGCATGACCTTTAATTTGTGTTTTGTTGAAATTTTTATGTTGGTAGTTTTAACCTCATCACTTTTCCTAAAAAAAGGCACTATAAGGGAGGCAAGAGCCTTTGCCAGAATCCTGAAGCCCAGGTGAAACAGATGCAGGCCATCTCTGACAAAGCATCATGGTCTGTCGATCATATCTTCCCAGGCTGTCAGGTACTGGATCCCCCTGGAATGACACCAGAAACTAAGCCAATTGTTAAAGTCTGGGTGATGGTAGAATGCTTCTTAAGGCTAGGGACATACCTGCCTGGGACACATATTCAGCAAGTTCAATCATGTCTCTCTTCATATAGTCCAAGGAGGTATGTCTCAAGTCATTCACACCAACATGGACTATGATAGAGTCATAACAGTACCTGTTGTTGAGAGACTTGAGTACGTGTGTGATATGGTGGATTCTGGCCCCTGACAGACAACTAACCATGACTTTCTCCTTATCCAGCCTGGTGAGAGGCACATCTGTGAAAATTGTTGCCCTGTCCCTATGACTAATATGTTGGGTTTATGGTTAAACCTTAGTGGTTGTGAGACACAGGTGTGTGAACTATGTGTGGTATGTGGTGTGGAGGGCTGTGGAGATCACATGTGTATTTGCCTCAGAGGTTTTTGCCTCAGAGGTCTCCTTTGTTTGGGTATGTTTTTGTTGAGGACCTCCACATATGTGGGTGTGTGTTGTGTAGGTGTGGGTGGTGTTTGAGGTGTAGTGATTGTGTTGACACCCTTCTCAGTGCCAGATATGCCGGCTTGTGAGGGAGAGAACTTGGACTATAGATTCCTAATGTAATTGCATCTCTCACAAATTGTGTTCGTAGGTGGTAGTAGTAGGTGGTTGTCTGTGTACATAAGGCAGTTGCTACACTGTCTCAGGGTGCCCATATCAACCAGACTGACAGGAGACATTGTAAGAAATTGTCCATTCATATTTTTCAGAATCTGAGAGAAAAGGCTAGTGAGAGCTAAGGGGTTAGCCTAAAGCCCACATTCTTAAACCAAAACTAAGTGGCTTAGAATAACACTTACAATTTAAACAGGCTATGAACAAGCAGTAACAAATGCAACAGAAAAGATGCAATTGAACACATTAGAGAACAAGCCACAGCAAGTAGCAGAAAAAGCAAGATGAGGTAATAGAGCAGGAGGAGCAAACTCAAATACAGCAAAAGAAGCTGAATAAAGTGTTTTTTTAGTAAAGTGGAAAGGGAGAGAGGAGGAACAGAAGAAAATTCAAGGTTAAGGAACTAAGGAGTTTGACCTTCCCAAATGATCTCAGTATTAGGTAGAATAAGCTAATGAGATGGGACTGTGAGGAGTGTCCCTTATCAAATTTACGGTAGGAGCAGGCAACAGCAAAAGCAGCAACTATAAGAGCACAACTGCAATGGTGTCGGAGGGTGGAAGAAATCAAAAATTCAACCACAGATCAGCAATTACATAAATGGAGACACAGAAAAGTAAATAATTCAGTCAAACAAATAAATCAATAAAAACAGTGCAGTAAACTAATGCAGAACTGTTACACAAATAAATAAAAAACAAGCAAAATAAATACAACCAGTGCAATGCTGATAAGAAACACTGAACAATTAAAGTGTGAAAACTACACTTATATTGCTCTGTAATTCAGATTTTTAAGAAGTATTCTCCGTCAGGCACAAATGGAGCTCAGCAAGATAAGCAGGGATTCAACTCAAATGTAATATTTTTATACCAGCAGATAAAAGACCCTTCCAAAGTCACACCCTGAAACAAAGAGATAACACAGAAGCTGTTTGACCAGTTTTAACTCTCTGGACTGAGTACACCACAAATTCCCAGTACAGGTGGGCAACAGGAAAAGCCACAAACTATACAAAAAGTCAACCACAGATCAGCAATTATATAAATGGAGACACAGAAAAGTAAATCATTCAGTCAACAAAATAAATAAATAAATAAAAACAGTGCAGCAAACTAGTGCAAAACTGTTACACAAATAGAAAACAATGCAGTACTGATAAGCAAAATAAATATACAATCAGTGCAGTACTGATAAGAAACACTGAACAATTGTGTGAAAAATAATCTTTTTTCACACTCATTATATTTTCTTGTGCTTGTTTTAACTCTAAATATACCAAACAAAAACCAGCCACAGGAAATGGCATGGTAATTATAACAAATGCAAACAAAAAATAAAAAATAAGATACTGAGCCTGCCAAGCTGAAAGGCAAGAAAAACTCTTTACTGACCAAAAATCCAGGTAAGCGCTTTCATGATTAACTTATTGCTTCATCAGACAAACTAGTAGAAAGACAACCTAGATTTATATCCAATAACAGCCAATCAAATATTAAAACCAATTAAACACCTTCTAAAACATTGGTACATAATATGTAAAAAAATGCAAGACTGTCTGGGGAGTGCCCTAAAAGATACAACCTAAATATACAACAATAAAACATAATGAAAAATTCTAATAAGCATGAGTTAAAAACATACATGAAATTCCTATTAAATGCATATAAAAACATCCATTCTTAATGCTTCAAAGGGTGTGACTTCAAAAAGGGCTTCAAAGTAAAAGCTTTGTTTAAGCCTGGTGGTTTCTCAGCATTAAAAAGCAGGATCCATTTTTGTCACTCATCTAGTCAGGATGAAGTAGACGAACAGTGTGGGTTCTGTTCAAGTAGCTTTATTATGTACAAACACATTAGAAATTAAGCTAAATAACTTTAACATATATACAGACCAGCTGTTTCAAACATAGATGTTAACACTCTGGCTGTACTCACAAAATGGCACTGAAGCTAACACATTTATATGCATGTTCAGGTCTTAGAAATGCTTCTTAAAGGTACAACACACCTGTTATTCCACACTAAGCCACTAAACTTAGTATCTGCTACCAATGCTGGTATTGCAGTTTTTCCCCCTTTCACTATAAAATACATCTTAAGGAAAGATTAAATACGTTACCATGTGATTTTGGTTTTCTGAACATCTTTGGAACCACTGGAATTTAAACTCTGCTAAATTCATACATTTCTGTAGACATTACCTGATTTAACAATACCTCATTTAGTGCAACATCAATAGACTTCATTGCCCCATTAGCTTCCAATTTAGTCACTTCCAGAAAACTACTACTAATATTCAATATTTGGTACTTCCTTATTATAGTGGTCCCCATGATAGTGTCTGTGCTTGCCACAATAAGGAAGTACCCAATTTACTTGTGATATTATTTTATTTTTGTAAAGTGTTATAAATTGAAACAAAGACATCATAATCGCATACAATCTATAAAGACTTTTTGGACAAGGGATAATCTGTATAATTGCACTAAAGAAAAGGAGTCTGAAGCTTGTCTAATGGGAGGTGCTGATTTTACAGCTTTTATTTAGATGTAATGGATGTTTAAAAAATTCTGACCATTAACGTGGTATGATGGTGTTACTAGCTTCTGCAAAATATCTAAATGCAAACACAATCTGTAATAGAAAAGGAACCCTTTAAAAAAAACATAAGGTTCTCGTTTTCAGTTAATCTTAAGTTGGCTATTCAGCCTGTTTCTCATGCAGCTCCGATAATGTGTTTTGCTCTCCGTCTGTATGCAGCCGTTCCTAAGTAGAGTAACCAAGGGACAGGGCAACAATTTTCAATACCCAAATGTAAGGGTAAGTATATCGATGGATACTCCCTTCCCCAAAAAAAAGGCATGCATTAGTGTTTTGTTCTACTCCTGTTTTAAGGCCGCTATCGCGGGGGCCACTATAATAAGGAAGTACCCAATATTTCTAACATCTTTATCTTATCTGCTTCACAGTCCCTAACTAAAATTTGGCCACCATTGTTTACTTTTAAATAACGTCTACATACATCATTAATCAGATTTTCCAAAGACACTCTTCTATAAGATTATAGTATTTCATATTATAAGGTTTTGATAAGATAGTATGAATTAGCTTCTATATGCTGTTTTAAATACTTCCAAAACAGGATGTAAAATGGAGTTGAATGTAGATGGCTTTCTTAAAACATGACAATTAGTATTAGAAATCCTGTTACTATAGATTAAACATTCAGACTTATCTGTCTAATAGAAAATCTAAGGTCTGTAATCATCTAGACAAATTTTGCATTTAGTGGAATGAATGTAAAACTCTTTTCAATGGCCACTCTTTCTTCTACAGTTAATTATTGTTTAGATAACTTGTTTATTACCTGGAACTTCTGAATTATCTGTTGTCAGAATTATGGTAATCCCAGTTCTGAAACTGTCTCTGTTGGGATCACTGTTGTTGACTGCAATCCCAAAAATTGCAGTTATACCACATTTGGCATCTTGTTGGTCTTTCTCAGGAGCGGCCTTAGGTCAACTGGTGCCCTAGGCAAAAGGGCTCCATGGCACCCCCCCACCACACCACTTGGTGCCCTCATCCTGGTCTACCTACACCAAATACTGGAAAAGCACCCCTGCTAGACTGGCGCCCTAGGCAGCTGCCTAGTTGGCCTATGCCTAAGGCCGGCTACTCTCTTCAGAGAATATGGTGGATTTGAAGTTTGGAGTTTTGTTAGTTGATTCTTCTTCCCTCAGAATGTTGACTTACATATCTTCCATTGACCTGATTGGTTCCTTGTTTCATGTAAGTAGTAGGCAGTCTGTTTGCAGACCATTATTACCTTAGCTAAGAATTCATATTCGGATATTCCCTCCAGCCTCAATGAGGCTATCTCAAGATAAACTGGGGGGGGGGCTAGAATTTGAGGCTGCCCTTCCAATTATTTAGGTTTTCCTTGATAGTGGAAAGGGTGTTACTCTGCTTGACATATAGTGGAAGCTTGCCCAAGAGATTGAGGATACATTGTTATATGAACCCATCATGCTACTATGCATTAATATATCTGTTAATAAAGGTTTAGTTCCTTTATCTAGGTATTTGAGAAACCATTTACACTGTGAAGGAGCAGGACATGAAAGGAGGTCAGATCTTTCATGGCTCAAAAGACTTGGCACTGATCTCCACAGAGAAGTCTATAAGAGACTGAGTACAGAAAGAGAGCTGACAGTCTTTCCTGATAACTAAGATATTTGAGGCCACTGATATTTTAGTTAGGAATCTCTGAGGTCCTTCAAACCGATTGATATGTTTAAATAAATACATGCCAAAAGGGCATTATATTCAATAAGGGGTCTGATGAGATATGACTAAAGGGGAATTTAGACTTTTTTGAATCTAGAGGGGATGTATTTAGATGAGCCAGATAGATGGCTTTCTGAAATGCTGCAAACACATGATGGTTAAAAGGTAATGGATTATCAACAAGAATGTCTAAGATCTCTTATGGATGTCTGGTGCTGTGTCACCTGTATGGCATGGGAAAATGTTTTATTTATCAAAATGAGCTATACTATACTTTATTTGCATTTAATCTGAGAACATTGCCCTTGTACCAATTACTAACACTATCTAACCTATGTTGGAGTAGTTGACCCAGTGGAAGACTGAATACCAACACCCAGCTTACAGTTGTCTAAAACAGATAACCATAGACCAGGAGTGTTGGTGTTGGTCTGAACGTCTGAGAAATAGATAACAAATAAGAAATGGTCTAACACTAGGTCCAGTATTACACCACTTGAAATAAGTTATGCTTCAGAAGTAGTACCTGTGACTCTAACCAGATGGGCTCTCTCTGATAGCCACTTAGCTATCCATCACACAAGGATTTATATTCAGATTTACAAGTCTGTAGATAGGTAGGGTAAGTAAGGTGAGTACAAGTGAAACCTGGGAAAGTGTCAAAAGCCCTGGTCAAATACATTTGTGCTGCAAGTACTATGTAACTAATGTCCACTGCTTTAGCAAATTTTTCAAAGAAATGAATGAAGTTAAAGAGGCAGGACCTTCTTTTGACAAATGTGAATTAAAAATCAATGTTCATATTTAATCAAGTGTGAGATAATACACTACATATCTTTACATATGAGGCTCAGCTGACCTGGTTTCATTTAGTGGCTTGACTGTCTCTGGCAGAGCAGAGGAAAGATCGGCATGTCTGTCCTGTGGGAAGGTCATGTGTCTGCATACTCCTTGTATTAGATTCCTGGATGAGGCCTGGGATGTATAAGAGTGCAAGTCCTAAAATGGGAGTAGAAGGGTGACATTGGTAGAGTCACTACAGAGGTAGGATGGTAAGGTCCATGTCCCTACTGCATATCCATCCATGAGGATGCAGAGGTGTCTGAAGGGGAGGGGGCAGGGAGCTACAGCATTAAACATAAACCTCTTGGCAACAATATAACTCTGCAGTGGGCTGACTTGTTCTTCTCAGTGTCTCTGAGCATAGGTCAGAGTAAGTTTAGGGCTATTTCCTTTGGGTCCAAGTGGGCAGTATTATTTTGAAATAGCTCTGAGCATTGTTTGCTGCTAGGTCTTGACTTTCTGACACAGATAAAGAAAAATCTGCAGTAAGTTTTGGTTTTAGTGGCTATTTTAAGTTCATATTCAGCTTTGTGTTTCTTAATGGCTCCCTTAAGCTCTTTACTAGATTACTTATGTGTGCTTTTAAGGTAGGTAGGTTGAGAACCCTTATGAGTATTAAGCTATTTCTTAAACTAGTTATATAATTAATTTATATGGCTTTTCCACCATAAGGGATTTTTTTTTATTTTTTCACTATATTTAGTGTAGAAAGGAATTGGTGTATTACTATAGTTGATATTTACATGGAAATAAAGCTCACACACCTCATATGGAGTGTAGATTTACTTCATGACTTCCTTGGGGTTTACTTATGATCCATTGATAATCATTTCTTTGGCTGACTGTTTAGCAAGAATAAAAAAATGAAAATGGTAATGCAAAAAACAAAACAAAACATTTTTTATGGGGGGAGAAGCCCTCCTGCACCCCCCATATGTATGTATGTATATATATATATATATATATATATATATATATATATATATATATATATATATCTGTATGTATGCATATACCAAATTCACAGTCACACCACAGTGAAGAAAAGGGGACCAACCCTCAAAAAGCACGCCACCAACTCACTCCATACTCTACATTGTGGCAAAACTCGCTGCAACATTAAATTTTTGCACTTAAGCCATTTGACCACAAGTTCAGTAAAAACACATAGGTAATCCCCTGCGTGGATAACGTAACTAACTCTTAAATGGTGTACCTTAGTGAAAGGGACATTTCCCTGCAGGGCCTTAATTCAAAGAGAGCACATGTGCAAGTGCATCCAATGTATAATAGTTTTCATCTTGTCTACCTTTTGTTTAACTTTGTTGCCTAGGTACTTTTGTTGCCTAGATACTGAGATCAAATGATCTAAGCATATGTCTGGCCACAGCCTGTTACACTGATTGCTTATCCTATAATCTGTTCATTCTTTTACTAGTTACTGACTTTTCCAGTTCTCATCCCTTATTGTTAACTTAGGTAGAGACGTATACATCATGTACTTGCTCTTCCATCTACTTAGAAGTTTTTAATGTGTTACTTTCAGGGATAATTCTTTTTATTCTTCATTCTCCATACTTTCATTGACAGATAAGTGTTTTCAAATGGATTACAGCTCCTGATGGCATATATTCCATCAATTCTGTTCTCCTGTCTCCGCCACTCTCATCTGTTTGTGGTTACCAATAACTTCAGACTAAGATTCTGTTTTTGATATTCAGGTTTGCATTATAGATTAATCTTTTTTCCTGTTGTTCTGTTTCTATCTATTTCTTTCTCTGTCTGTTTCTCTCCCTCTCCCTCTCTCTATCTCCCTGTCTCACTCTCTTTCTCTAATTTTCTCTTCCATTCTTTCAATTTCTTTCAACAAATCTGTCCTTTACTTATCTCTTAGGGAGCTGTTACTGAACATCTCCTAGATAAGTGTCCATGTTAATTAAAATACTACACTGAATTGCAGACTTGTATATGCCCTGTTTCACCTGGTTATTAGAAACCATAAAGATTCAACATATTTTTAATTGCTATGCTCTCCACAGCTGTTCAAAAATGTAACTCGTGTTATTCATCTACTGGCACAAATTTCAGTGTGTTAAACAAAATATACTTATGAGAAACAAGTCATCCTAGGAGAACAGTATCATTTCTAATTCTAGTTTTATTAGAGTAGAAGCATTTTCCATGATGGTGTCTCTATATTCACTTCAACAGGTACCGATGAAGTTTTATTAATTCCCTAGTTAGCTGAGATTGGCATCCGTACCTGCACAAGGTCCATTACTTTTATTTGAATTTCAGGCTCGTGGTACTAACAACGTTTTATTAATTCCCTAGTTAGCTGAGATTGGCATCCGTACCTGCACCAGGTCGTTACTTTTGTTTGAATTTCAGGCTCTTGGATTTCAGGATTCATGCTCATTGAGTTTTCATCCAGTATTGTCCTTCAAACATTCCTCCACTGGGCTTATTGAATCTCATACAATCTTATATAATAGTTGCCCTTACAACATACTTCATCAAGACTTTCATCTTTTCAGATCCTTCCCTTTGACACTGTGTTTCCAGAGTCTCTGTCACATCAGATCCATTGCATCAAGAACACCTTCTGCTGCTATGCCCATCATCTACCTCTAAAGAAGGTATACTTTCATCAAAAACACCCTTATATGTATACTGCATTTCTGCTTTGCTCATAGTTGTATTTTATAATGGCGACATGCTCAGTTTTCCTCTGCTCAGTTATACTTGCATAATGCAAAGCTGCAGTCAGGTGTCATCTAAATTTCCTGTTAAAGAGGTTTACCCAGTACTTTGGTTAAATTTCTCATAAGCTGTAAGAATAATAGCACATATTTTTACTTCAAATCAATCCAGTCAATAAAATGCAGCATCCTTTGATATGAACTGCAGCTGTCCCCTCAATCTCCATCTCTCTCTTTTCTATACTTGTTTCTTAAGCAGTATTTTAAACAGCATGCTATATAAAGTGTTTTTAGGGTACACTAGAAATGCTATACCATTTGAAAGCTCTTCCTAAGCTCCTAATGTGTAGTGAGATACTGCATTATAATTCTTCATAGATAGCAAAAGAAAACATAAAAGAAAAATAAATCATCTAAGCAAACTTGTGTTCACCTAGTACCTATGGCTAACAATGGCATAGGTAAGCTAGTCCTTTGGACTTACTATATAATAATCATTTACTAGAATCAAAGTAGGTTGGCAAGACAATAAAACTCAGATTTATGCACTGTACACATAAATGAATTCTGCATTGTACAACATGCCAGTTTAATTTTCCTTCTCCAGCTGTTAAATGGGGCCTTTAGGCTTGCAGTACAGTTACCCTTCAACCACAGTGTAAAATTGTGTGAGTGTTGTGTGTGTGTGTGTGTGTGTGTGTGTGTGTGTGTGTGTGTGTGTGTGTGTGTGTGTGTGTGTGTGTGTGTGTGTGTGTGTGTGTGCATGCACGTACATTTCTATTTTCCCCTTTCTTTTCTCTCTCTCTCTCTCTCCTGTATATATTGATTTTATATTTTTAACTATTTACAGCTCCACCCATGTGTGTGTCTAACCCCTTTGTGTTTCTCGGGCCCTAAGAGAAGGATTTCCAGATGTATGTATACCCTGTAGTGCTCTTTCTTCCACTAGGATTTCTTGTTCAGTTCTTGAGCATCACATTTCAAAAATAAATAACTTGTTCTCTTCTACTTTCCTATGTTTGTAAAAAAGAAAATTAGATCTTCTTGCAGATTGTAACATCTTAAGATTCACATGTCCTAAATCTCTTGCCATGCTCTTGTTTACTTTCTCTAGGTTCCACTCTAACATTTCCCTCAGACAACAAGCACATTTTTGCTCTTCAAAACTGAGACATATACTCTAGTAAGTAAGCACTCCTTTGTTTCTTTTTTTAAATTAAATTTTATTGAATATGGTTCAACAAGAAACTCCATCAAAAAAGTCAACAATTTTACATTCAGTAATGAACTACATTTGAAACATTAGAGAACCAACAGTTTAAACAAACGACTTCTAATCACCTTATTATTCAAAATACATCTGTGTTAAATCAAAGCATGCTATATACAATGATTATTTTTCATAATTAGGTTAACTCCTGTTGCCTAGTCATTGTAGTTCTATAGGTTTGAGAGTCTTTTTGCCATTTCCGTTTGTTTTTAGACATTGCCTTATGAGGTGTTATGCAGACCTTAGTTGTTTCTTAACCATCATGTGCAGCTTGCACACAGTGACTGTCTCACACACACTCATTGTGACGCTGCACAAACTCTTAAGGGCAATTTAGAATACCACCAATTCAAATGACACCATTTTGGGATGTGACAGTACATAGAAGTGCCCAGTGAAATTTATTTTTGTAACTTCAGTTTTTTCAACACCAGTTGAAAACATGCGGATTTCTTCTCACGTACAGTGTACAGAAAGCATCACTGAAAAGCATTGGAGTTACAGGCATTGAATGAAACATTCAGCAATGGCCAATTAGTTTTGCCAGCTTGTCAGCACTTTAGAAACAGTCCTTTCTTCAGGGCATCTCAAAGATAAGACAGCTGTCAGTATTCAAACTTTTGATAAAGCTTTTCTTTTTTTTTTAATTTGCCATTTCAAATTTGTTCAGTGGAATTATACTTTGGCATAGAATGTATTTATTTGTAAAGAAGGGTTACAACAAGAAACTACAGAGAATGTGCTAGAAAAAAATGTTGAAAAAAGTGTCTGATATTGGAGTACAACAGCATGGTTGACAATTTTCAGTATTTTGAATCTGAACTTAAATCCAGGCATGTCCCAAGGGCACTTCATGAACATGACATTTATGTATTGTGCTGTACAACAAACCTGATGTCTTCTGCCACAGAATGTTTATACCAGATACTTGTTTGGTAACTAAGAAATTCCCAGATCTCCTGCTCTCTTGCAGTTGTGAGCCTCGCGGTGAAAAAAAAATAGCTATATATAAGTGTAATTTTTATCTCTTTTGCACTTGCAATGACAACTCGAAGCTAAGGGGCAAAGAAGGACGTATTAGATAATTTTAATGAACATTTTCACGTAAGAATCATTGAAGTTACTATACAGACATATTTTTCTAATTGTTCCTGTGCTGAAGCAGAATATAAAAATTAGGAATTCAACAGTAACATTATGAATGTGGTAACATGTTTATTTATGAAATAGAACTATGCAGATGCTTTTGTTAATTTGTCTTTCGATACAGTTGTCGAATTTATCCTAAAATCATCAAATATATTCAAGTTAGTGACTTCTTGTGTCATGTCCCATGCTACATTACGTGTGTGTGTGTTTGTGTGTGTGTGTGTGTGTGTGTGTGTGTGTGTGTGTGTGTGTGTGTGTGTGTGTGTGCATATAGTTTCATATGTGTAAATGTGTGTATGTGTGTGTGTGTGTGAGTGTGTGTGTGTGTGTGTGTGTGTGTGTGTGTGTGTGTGTGTGTGTGTGTGTGTGTGCGTGTGTGTGTGTGTATACATGAGTATGTGTAAATGTGTGTGTGTGTGTGCGTGTGAGTATGTGTTAGTTACTTAAGCATGACATTGACTGAGTACTATAATACCATATTTTAAGTTATACTTTTATACTTTTTGATATTGATTGTATATGAATTGATCTTATGACTAAGAGAAAGCATTCGCTGCTTTCTCTAAATATGGCATATGTGCCCCTTTAGTACAAGAAACATATCTGTTTTTTGTATTAGTAAAGTACAGGTAGATAAAGAAATTTTCCTTTTTATTTAGTATTGTGTGAGCTTGGAGTTGGGATATTTAAGCTACCAGGGTCTGAGGAACACAGTCCCACATGATAGGGATGCAGTGTGACTTACCTTTCTTAAAAAAAATATATCAATGTACTTTGTTCTGTATTTCCATTTTTTGATTTTTTTTTTCAAAGAAACAGATATTGGACAAAGTCAGTGTTGATTAAGTGATACAAACTCATATAAATATATTGGGATCCCTAATGTTTTTCCAAATGATTGTTTTCAAATAGTAATTGTGACAAATGTTAAGTAGTAAAAGTAAGTAATTTTGAATGGTAAAATGATCCAATTGTGAACTATGTGCATGCTTTGGTATGGTGTATATTACATTTAATAGAACATGGTTTGGAGTTTTGTTTGAGTGTTATCAGTTTTAGAAGGAGGAAGTTGGATAGTGGTAGGTAAGTGTGTTTTCTGAGTCTAATGCAGAAAATGTTGACATTAGAAATGGGACTGTGTATAAACATGTTTGCTGGTTAGGGATAGAGTCAGGGCAAGGTAGGGGGATAGCGTTAGAGTGGTGTGTCTTTGATGACGTTTGTGATGGTTAGGATTGTGTGTGAGTATTTCCAGATTCAAGCCGGAGTAATGACTAAGGAAGGGGATGTATTTAGGGTTGTGAGTATTTCATGCTGTAAGCAACCTGTGTCCGAGTGTATTGTCTATTGGTAGTATTATGGAAAGGAGGTTTTCAAAGGTAAGGTGCATGGATGGTTTTAGGGTCAGAGTTAGCATATATTAATAAGGTGGTGCAAGGGCCAGTGCTGTGATGTTTTCATAATTTGGTTTAAAGCCTTTTGAAGTTAAAATATGGCACTTATATCTCAGTGTTGTATTGCCTTTGCACTTTAGCTTAGACTATCACATTTTATTCAGTAGCTGAATCATCTCTTATTATGGTCTCCCCTGGTATCACCCCAAATGAGTATATCATCAGTAATATTAACAAATCAATCAGCTTTTCCATCATTGCACAGCAGATCTGTAAACTATTTCAGGTGCTGAGAAAATACTGAATGGAAGTCTAATTCATCTGATTTCACATGCAAGCATATGAAATGTATATTTCGTGGAAGTTCGCTTATCTAATTTGATTTGCCAAAATCCATGATTAGGAAATGCAGAAAAACACTTTGCATTTGGTATGACAATAATAACTTTTTTCTGTTCTTTGAAATGTAAATATACCATTTTTATAACTTTATTCAGGTCTTGTGTTTCTATACATATATGAATGTTGTTATTGTTAACCACAGTAACCATTCTGTTCACCTAATCAATAACCCATTCTGTTTATTCAGCTACCCATTTTTCCAGGTCAGTTTTAACTCTCATTTCTAGTGGTGCTTTCTTTAGAGCATACATGAGTGGTAAAATGGCCAGCTCTATCAGAAATACTCAAAAATCTGGTACATATCCCTAGAGAGTAAATAAAAGCTCTTTATGAAAAAGGCATCACTCTTTACATGTCTATGATGATTTTTTAAGTATACTCTCCTCCTGGCAACTCTCACAACCCAGTATGGATGAAACACCTATTATAGCTGGAAATGAATCTTGCATTTCTTATTCTTATATTTACAATTACTATTTATGATCCAGTTTCATCACCTGATGGTCTGAATAAGCAAGTATCTTGTGCATAAAAGGCTTCAACGTATTTTCTTCTAAGCTCTGTAGTTTGAACATTTGAATAGGAATAACACCGGCCACTGCCTTAATATTTAGTTTAAATGCTACATTTTGTTTTATTTATTCAGAACTTCTCTACACAGATCTCTAACTTTGACCGATCCTTTTGTATCAATAAATTCCTTGTATCACATTTTTGCCCATCATGTAGTCTTTCAACACTCACTTTGTCAAGAAATAAATAATTTTCATGGCTATATTCCAGCATATGCATATTTATTTTTCATTCACAAACACATTTCTCTCAATTACACAATTTATGGAAATTATTTCATGTCCCAGAGCTCTTATACAAGTGATCCAGCAATACATTTTATCTTAAAATGTTTTGTGCTTCTTCTTTTTTTCACTCTGATTTTGCAGAATTTTTGTTGTTTGCTTCCATAAGCCAGTTTACAGACTCGTTTGTTACTCTGATTTGAAGAGTTTAATACCTCAGAAGAGTATGAGGAATTGTTTAAGAACTACAGGTTTGACCACATTAAAATATCATCCTATTTCAGCTCTTCTTTAAAGAGGGTTGAACTGTATAATACAGCCTGTTCCTAGCATGAATCAGGGTCCTGCAGTGAAAAAAAGAAAATTACTCTGGTACTAGAGGATGAAGTCACAGTGTCACAGTATTGTCACTCTGTTTAAAGGACAACAACAGGATTCTGTTATCAAATGCACTTCTCTGTCCTTTTTCTGCCTATTTGCAATCCCTGCTACGAATAAGCAGCAGTACAGCATTTAAACTACTTTAAATCGACTGTTTCTCTCCACTAGAACAGTATCTTACTGTAGTCTGATGGTTTCACTTTCAAAAAACTTTTAACCCGCTCTGGAAAAGCTTGCTGCAGTCTCCAATTCATTGATGTCATCAAGGCCAATGAATACCGGTAGTTTTCTGGCCAGTTCCCTCCCCAAAGTGATATCACCATGACAATCCTAAAAACCCACCCATGCTGTGATGTCACAGCTCCCTGGTCCTTCACCCTACCCACACAGAAAGTAAAGGCTAGAACAAGGAAACAGTACAAGAGTTAACTCTCCTGCGGTGAGCTGTCAATCCCATCAGGTAACTGTTCAAATTACCCCTAGCACTTTGACAGCTAGGGAAGTTAGGTGTGAGGGGGGATAGAAGATGAGTCGAAGTAGTACAATTCAGGCTTCACAAAAGACTGCAATTTAGCCATTCTAAAAAGAAGCAGCAGTAAAAAGCACTTTGAAAGTTTGCTCTGTGGCATTTACACTGTTTGTGTTTTAAGTAGTCATTGAATGGCATGAAATGTTAAAGACAGCAGTGTATGCATGTAAAATCAATGCAGTGACAGGAGCTTTAGGAAGAAAGAGGGCTGTGTGATGTAATTTTTTACAGACAGCCACTGCACTGTGGGATACCTAGAGGTAGACTAAACAATCAGGATTACTTCATGATGCTGGATCCCATGTGGACAGACTGAGAAATTAAGTATAAAATATTTAAAACCTGTAAATAGTCCCAGAGTGGTGGTAAAATGTAGGAAACACCAAATCATGATGAAAAAAAAATCAGGTTTGTTGAATCTGTGGGTGTGGTTCTCCTTTAAATAAAGAACATGTTCTTATGTATAAGATGAGTCATATAAAGGGGACACAAGTTGCACTATGGAAGAAAGACAATACTTACGAAAAAAATTGTCAATAAGATTGGAACGATGACAAAAATTCTGCAGTAAAAGAAATTAAAATATAATATGAAATTACATAATTCTGATTCATTAATATAGCATAGGGCACCAAGTTATGATGAACATTATACTTGTGGAATTTTCCTTTAATGGAATTAGTTTTGTATTGCCTTGCTACTTAATTAATTAAATGTCCCTATTATATTTCTTTGATGTATACAATATACTACCAGAGATGCTGTGTTATTATGCATGTGATACACATTTTTTGTACTATAATTATCTGATTCCATGTTCTTGGAGGTTTTCCTTTTTGGGCCTCCACTAAAAATTAGTATTGTCCAGTTACACCTCACTGTTCAATAAAACAATAGGTAAGTTTATATGTAAGTAAGTAATTAAATAAAATGAATGATTTTACAGTTTGCAGAAACAAGTTTACTTTGAGGTGGATGTGGTACTCACATGTGACTGTGTATGCTAAATAACCATATCCAGACATTAGAATAGAAAAAGAATATAGCTCACAATACCTTGTTTGAAGCTTCTCATTCAGAAAGTTAACAATATCAATATTTAACTTTGGACAGGTGAAATAATGAAGGTCAGAACGTTGATAAATGGAATACCAGTATTAAAAAAAAAATGACAAAAGCAATGTCTTTTACTGTGGGGGGAGCAAGGTTTATCAAGGGTACTGGCATAAAGTTGAGATAGTCAAGTCCAAGTTGTACTTAGCTGAAATGTTCTTTGCCTAAATAATTGTGAACAGGGTGAACAGGGTGTATTCAGCGCCTCTGAGGTTCAATTGTTCCTTATATAAAGTTGAGGGTGTATGGGGATCAATGCATTGATTGAGGCTATGAAAGATCACGGAAAAAACCTGGGTTCGAAAATTGTGTTTATCTTGCCACTTTTTATTGACACAGTTTTCAGTGAAAGTATTTTAAACTTTCTAACATGAAATTCATCAGGGACTGTTCAAATAACTTAGCATGGTTATCATGAATGACAACTCTCTGGCCTGGCCTGAAACAGGTCATATAAGATTATGAAAGTGCTGCATACATTTAGCTTCCAGATGTCACAATAGGAAGAGTTAATGGTACCTCCACCTAGCACCACCTCCTTCAATCATTTAAAAAAACTCATTAAAACCCACTACTTAGCTAACCATCTATGCTCATGTTACACTCCAGGTTAAATCTAATGGTGTCACATGTTCAGATAAGTATAAACTGATTTGCCCAAAAAAGCTTGTAAACCCAGATACTGGTAAAAAAAAAACTTTATTTTTTAAGTTTTTGACTATGTACCTCAATGTTTTTACTATGTACCTCAATGACTGTCTACTGTACTAACTAAAACTGGTAACTTCTAACCTATTATGTATTAAAATCAATTGTATGTTCTTTATTTTGTTTTCTCATGTACTGCATTCTATTCTTCTGTGGAGCTTTTCTCCCTGGGCCTTCGCTGAAAATGGACCTGTATCCAGTTGGACTTTCCCGGTAAACAAATGTAAATAAATAAATAAATAAATAATGGGAACACCCTTATGGTTATCTACCCTGCTATGAATAAGCAGCAATACAGCATTTAAACTTTTCTAAATAGACTGTTTCTCTCCACTAGAACAGCATCTTACTGTAGTCTGATGGTTTCACTTTCAAAAAACCTTTATCCCACTCTGGAAAAGCTTGCTGCAGTCTCTATTTCAGTGATGTCCTCAAGGCCAATGAATACAGGTAGTTTTCTGACAAGTTCCCTACACAAAGTGATATCACCATGACCATCCTAAAAACCCACCCATGCTGTGATGGCGCAGCTCCCTGGTCCTTCCCCTACCCACACAGAAAGTAAAGGCTAGAACAAGGAAACAGTACATGAGTTACCTCTCCTGTGGTGAGCTGTCAATCCCATCAGGTAACTGTTCAAATTACCCTTAGCACTTTGACAGCTAGGGAAGTTAGGTGTGCGGGGGATAGAAGATGAGTCGAAGTAGTACAATTCAGGCTTCACAAAAGACTGCAATTTAGTCATTCTAAAAAGAAGCAGCAGTAAAAACCACTTTGAAAGTTTGCTCTGTGGCATTTGCACTATTTGTGTTTTAAGTAGTCATTGAATGGCATGAAATGTTACTTAAAACTGACTGACAGACAGCAGTGTATGCATGTAAAATCAATGCAGTGACAGGAGCTTTAGGAAGAAAGAGGCCTGCGTTATGTATTTTTTTACAGACAACCACTGCACTGTGGGATACCTAGAGGTAGACTAAACAATCAGGATCACTTCATGGTGCTAGACCCCATATGGTCAGACTCAGAAATTAAGTATAAAATATTTAAAAACCTGTAAATAGTCCCAGAGTGGTGTTAAAATGTAGGAAACACCAAACCATGATGAAATAAACAGGTTTGTTGAGTCTGTGGATGTGGTTCTCCTTTAAATAAAGAACATGTTCTTATGTATAAGATGTCATATAAAAAATATGAAAAAAATCGTCACTACGTTTGGAACCATGACAGAAATTCTGCAGTAAAAGAAAATAAAATATTGCATGAAATTCCATAATTCTGATACAGTAATATAGCATAGGGTACCAAGTTATGATGAACATTATACTTGTGGAATTTTCCTTTAATGGAATTAGTTTTGTATTGCCTTGTTACTTAATTAACTAAATATTCATATTATATTTCTTTGATGTATACAATATACTACAAGAGATGCTGTGTTATGCATGTGATACACATTTTTTGTACTATAATTATCTGATTCCATGTTCTTGGAGGTTTTCCTTCTGGGCCTCCACTGAAAATTAGTACTGTCCAGTTACACCTCACTGTTCAATAAAACAATAGGTAAGTTTATACATAAGTAATTAAATAAAATAAATGCTTTTACAGTTTGCAGCAACAAGTTTACTTTGAGGTGGATATGGTACTCACATGTGACTGTGTATGCTAAATAACCATATCCAGACATTGGAATAGAAAAATAATATAGCTCACAATACCTTGTTTGAGGCTTCTCATTCAGATAGTTAACAATATCAATATTTAACTTTGAACAGATGAACTAATGAAGGTCAGAATGTTGATAAATGGAATACCAGTATTAAAAGAAATGACAACAGCAACATCTCTTACTGTGGGGGAGCAAGGTTATCAAGGGTACTGGCATAAAGGTGAGATAGTCAAGTCCAAGTTGTACTTAGCTGAAATGTTCTTTGCCTAAATAATTGTGAACAGGGTGTATTCAGTGCCTCTGAGGTTCAATTGTTCCTTATATAAAGTTGAGGGTGTACGGGGATCAATGCATTGATTGAGGTTATGAAAGGTCACAGAAAAATCCTTGGTTTGAAAACTGTGTTTATCTTGCCACTTTTTATTGACACAGTTTTCAGTGAAAGTATTTTAAACTTTCTGACATGAAATTCATCAGGGACCATTCAAATGACTTAGCATGGTTATCATGCATGACAATTCTCTGGCCTTGCCTGAAACAGGTCATGTAAGATTATGAAAGTGCTGCACACATTTATCGCCCAGATGTCACAATAGGAAGAGTTAATGGGAACATCCTTATGGTAATCTATATCCTTCAGCTTGAATGCTATAGTATATAGAGTCTGGCCAGTGTCGATTACATACATGTGTAGATCACCAAGCCAGGATCAGTACTGCAGCAAATGGTGAAGTACACAACTGAGAGTTTGAGTGAGGGCACAGGACTTGCGATTGGTAGCAGATGTTCTGAATTGCAGGGGACTAATCATCACCAGGATCAGCTACTGCTGAACCTTGTCAGTGGCTAACCCCAACAGTAACATCATGTCATTATGTGTAAGTGTACATTTCTATTTAGTAACATACATGCTTGTGCATTTCTCTATTTGCATTGCTGAAATAGTATAATGCAACTTTCATATATGTCTGCTAAAGGTTTGATTTTAGGGGACCTGTGTTGGACTACTACATTTTAGGTTCAGATACTACCATTTTATGTGTGACTTCTTGTCATATGTTTCCTGTACTACACAACGCAGTCAATTCTGTGGATATCTGTCTGGTATATCTATCTTTACTTGTATAACACATGTACCTTGCCTACATATTCCCCAAAGTTAAGCAGTGTTCCTTCAAGGTCACTACAACTTAAAACGAAAAACAGAAATTTACAGAAAAATATTATTCTGTACTTTTTCCAAACTGTTGTGACCTTGCACGTGGTCCTGGGAATAGGATGTGATCTTTATAATAGCAAAGCTTTCAGATAAAATCCTTCCTCAATACTAATACAAACAAATCTAAAAACCAAATGGTTTAAATACAGGTCACTGAAGTCACATGACCAGCAGTCCAAAAATCATGTGACCACAAGTATATAAAACAAACCATTAAAATTAGAAAAAATTTGAAAAAATGTTAAAAAAAAACATAACATAATAATATGATTACCTTGAAACCTGTTCTTGTTAAATTGCAACATACTAGGTTGCGATAATGTTATGTTTTTTTTAACGTTTTTTCTAATTTTTCTAATTTTAATGATTTGTTTTATATACTTGTGGTCACATGATTTTTGGACTGCTGGTCATGTGACTTCAGTGACCTGTATTTAAACCATTTGTTTTTTGGATTTGTTTGTATTAGTATTGAGGAAGGATTTTATCCGAAAGCTTTGCTATTATAAAGTGTGTTTTTCTCAGTTTTGGTTGTTATTCATATTTCCTTGCAGCTTGTTCTTTTGTTAATAGGATGTGATCTCTCAGAAAATATACAAATATTTCGTCAAGTTAAATATTTCAGACCACAAGGTGTTTCCATAACTTTCACAAATGAAGATATATCTTCAGTGAAATATGCAGTATCTTACCAATCAAGCAAATACTTTATCAAGAACTTTTGATTGAACAAACATGTTTCAAGCCATTGTAATTCCTGCAAACATGTGCAACCTTTTGGTATACGAAGATGCCCATGATGGTACTCCACTGGTTGCCTATTTTTAAAAATGCTGCCTGTTGTCCAGGAGTGTTATACACTATTCCAGATGGGTATGGTATTTAGGACAAGACAAATGCACATCATGTTTTCAGTTGTTATAGTGTCAAGAGACAACTGTCACAAAAGGAAATATTGCCAGCCCAGCACACTGGAATTTTGTAAATAATTATATGGCATTTGTGAATATTAATATGATTTATATAGAAGTGTGACAGAAGGAGACACTGCTGGCCCAGCTATCTGGAATTTTGTAAATAATTATATGTCAGTTGTCAATATCAACATGATTCATATGCTTGTGTTACAAATGTATTAGAACTGTATATTATGTGTATATCAAACTGCTGGTACAGAAGTGAGTTTGAAAAGGGTTTGTACAGTACTGAGCTTAAAGATGTATCCATGGTGTACCCTACTGAAAAAGAACAGACATGTATATAAACTATTGTAATTGTGTAAATGTATATGTTTTAACAGTAGGAACTGGCACATATAAGGTTAATTTGCAAAACTTCAGTAAAATAATTGAAATTAAATTGTTTTATAAGTGTGCCATAAAAGAGATGCTATCTTTCAGTTTCAGTGCAGCAAGGGGACAGGATGTCTAAAACAAGAGAGCCTTCTGCATTGTTTTGTAAGTGTTTTGTTGCTTTATGTCTTCCAGCAGTTGCACATATCTGAAGACTATGTATTTTCATAGGAGATTCTAAATGCTAGCAGTTTCTAGCAATGGTTGTTTTGAGTCTGGGAACTGAAGTCAGGTGACAAAAAGTGATGTCATGCTGCAAGTATCCCAGCAGTAATATTCAATATTAATTTAAGAACTCTCTGAGACAGTGACTGTGCATTTTGTGTTTTGTGTTTGACCTAAAAACATCAGCTGGAAACATCAACTCACCACATCTGCACTTACCTTGCTGTAAGTAAGTTACTAGGGTACAGTCATTTCTTTTAGACTTAGTAAGGAATATAGATTAGTTTAGATTTGAACTCTGAAGTCATTGTGAATATATATGTAGTATAGTCCTGTACTTTTATTGTTTATTATTAAATATATTTAAACCTATCTGTGTGGCTGATATTTGTGAGACATATTTAAGCTCTTAGAGTACTTGCATATTTATTTGGTGACACTGTACAGGCCACACCTAATAGTCTGGCTCTTGGTCAAACTACCATTTGCATTAATAGTAACATTATACAGTAGGATTGAACACCCTTTGCTAAGAGCCTTACAGTAGCTACTAACTAGTGGCTGGTCACGGTGGAAACTACCTTTTAGTCTGGGCAGAAGGAGGCATAGCAAGTAAACCTGTGCCAGACTTTCCGAGGTGTGTGTGGGTTTGTGTGCGTGTGTGTGTGTGTGTGTGTGTGTGTGTGTGTGTGTGTGTGTGTGTGTGTGTGTATGTGAGCTACTTGGGCAGGGACGAGAAGCACTGGTTGGACAGAGAGGGTGCTGGAGGTCTTGGTTTGGCCACTCAGCTGAGATCTCAACCCTACAGCTGTGCCAGTTGGGAGTCATATTACAGATCTGGAGAAAAAGGAAGAAACCAGTCCCAGACTTACTGTGGTCTCTGTATGCTCTTAAGGAAATTGCACTTTACTGTGTGTGTACTTGTCATTCTCCCAGAGTGTACATCCCCCACTGTTGGCAGTGGTGAGGGTTGAGGATCCTTGATTACTAGGCCAGTACTGGGGCATCATAACAACTACACTTGATTAAATTATCTACCATTTCTTTACTGGTAGGTGCAATTTCATCATGTATTAGGTACTGGTTGGCAAAAATTTGAAAGTATACTTTAAACATTATATTCATATGTAATGATGATTATTATTCAAAAGGTTGGTTTTGCAGCAAACCATTTGATGACCCTATCAAGTATGTATCAAATAACATCAAAGACATAACTGCATACTCCAAGATAGCCAGACATGTAAAGTAACCCAACCATTTAATCTGCAGCCTGTTGCATCCAATACTTTGAAACATCTGCATTTCAACCTCCTTTTTACAGATATGGATGCCCAACAATTATACTTAAGGCTGCAAAACCCATGGATCTTGGCTCAGCAGTGTAACTAGTAAGGGAGTAGGGCTTCCAAACTCTTAACCAGCTGTCCCCAGGAGACAATTCCCGTACATGCTGTGACAGGACAGCATTCAATCCAGTGCATCTTTGCAGTAATCAAATCACCACCATACAAATTATCATCATGTTTATACTCAATTATAGATGATTATCCATCATAAGGAAAGGTTATAGGAAAATTCTTCCCTCACCCTTGTAGTCTTGGTGGCATGAGCTTGCAGGAGAGGAGGAAAGCTTGTACCCTGCACCCCAGCAGGAGGGAGAATGAAACTGTGATGTACTTCAGAGCATACAGAGTACATTCTATACCCCCCGACCTACCTGGAGGCATTCATCCACTAAGCTGCATTTTGAAACTCACAGGACCTGTTGACTGTTGCTTCCATATCAAAGGAACTAGCACCTCTGCCTATTAAGACCCCCCCCATTATTTCACACTCTATCTATGACTCCTACCCTCTATACCATGTTTTTGTATATGTAGAACCCTTCATTTTGAGTATTACTATTTTGTCTCTGCAGTTATTTAAATTAATAGGCATGCTTGTTTTCATTTTTACTTTCTCAATAACTAACTGTTGACATTCAGGTACTACAAAAAACTGTTGACATTCAGGTACTACAAAAACAACAACCTTATTTTTAAGTAGTTAAAAAGATAAAGGTCTTTCTAGTCTTGCTTTGAAATCTATGTGGTGCAACACCACGAATCCTACTATTTGAGCCTGACTATGCTTCTTTCTATTGATATATTTTCTTGTCTTCTGAAAAGCTTTGTAGCTCAAAACATACTGTACATTCTTATAAGCGTGTTTGTATTTATGAACCAGACCTTCAATACCAGTATTTTTTTTCTTCATCAGCACAATGTCTCTGACTATCACAGCTAATTCTCTCTTAGGTATGTAACCCATATAATGTGCCCCTAAACACAAAATTAAGGCATCTGTTTTACAACATTTCCAGCCATGCTGTCAAGCTATTTTCAATGTAACTTCCATTTCTTTGCATAGAGACTCAGCTGCTTCCTTCCTGGAACATGCTTTGCTCTTTTTTCAGAGAAAAACTGAAAATGATGTCTCAGCAGCTACTCTGTCCTTCAACCAGCAATAAAAATGCATCAGTTTGTTTAAATGTGCCATGATGTCTACACTTATGTTAGCCCCACCACTGTCTACACTAGTCACCTCACAGCTCCTTCATTTTCCTCACTGCCCCATCCCTTTTCCTTGTCACTATGCTTTGCTGTTGTTTTCTCGACTTTTTTATTCTAATGTAATTTAAAAGATCCCCAATATCCACTTAAAAGAAAACTCTGCCTTCTCCTACAGTTTAACTCAACTTTTAGAATGCTTTTCTCACTACAATAAGGTTCCAGTATTGTGTATGTGACATAAACCTGCTTGTACTTTATAAAACTTTAATTTCCTTGCCCTGGAATTAAAGGAAGGGAAAGACTGCCCACTTTTTTAAGCTTAACTTCTCACATACTATGCAGAGGAATTTCTCTATGCCTGCATGGCATGCCACAGACACAGATAAATCTGTAGTTTACCCTGTCAGGTACTGCTGACAATCTTATATGAGTAATTAGTCCTGCTGATGCCAGTTGCTGTAAAAGACAGACAGGTGTGAAACTATTTTCAGCTGTCTTCACTGTAGAGATGATGATAACTTACTCTGATTCACAGCTGCTTCCAATGTAGCAATACCTTTCATAACAAGACAGGGCAATTAGTTCAGTCAATGGTTCAAAGGCAGTTGTCACGTCTTTAAATTTACATAAGCAGCATCACCGTATTGGAATGCTATGCTTTAAACTCAAAATGTTTGTTGTTTACACTAGTGCACATTTTAAGACGACTTAAATGTAGTATCAATGATGTCTGTGACATTTAGAGAAAAGTCAGAAAATATTTTTACTTTTTAATTTTTGTAAAGTATCAACGCATTTAACATTTTCATAGCCTCCCACCAAAACAGGGCAGAACTGCCCAAATCAGGACCTCTCTGCTGGAAGTAAGACAGGTGGCAACCCTATCAACTAGGTGCACCAATTCTGTTCACAAGAAGGTCTTTTATGCTTCATTGAGACATCCTTCCAGAGGAGGATGCATATCTGGTGCACAGACATCTTCCACTGACTTTGAGTCAGTCCTTACACAAGTGGAGTGCATGAGCACATTCTAGTCCACAAAGGAAATATAACAATTGATGGCAACCATGATATACAGCTGAATTTACTTTAGCTTACATGTGTTATATGCTCTTTCATTAAAACATTAGAAAAGGGAAATCTGAAATTATTTAACTATCTACATAAATGAACGAAAATAAAAATCTTTCCAGTGCTGGCACTGGGGAACAGAATTACTTTCAAATCCTTTCTTTTCCAGTAACATCTGCCACTTGTATATGAAACTGCAAGGATTCCTTAGAGCAGTGACAACTTTAACACCTGAGGGAAAATTGTGTGGGAAGGGGACTGCCAAATCATCTTGGACAACAGAAAGATACTTTGAGCAAAGGCCTGCTGGTTAGCTACTTTTTTGGTTGCAGTTGTATAACTCCTTAGTATACTGTAAAACAAGTCTTGAGACACACACGCAAATGAGGGCCATTCAAAAAAATAGAAGAAACAGTCCTGTTACAGAAGGTATATAAGATGTCAGTGATTGTTACTAATCCCATTTTATGTCAAAAGCATGGGAATACACCACTACTTCTTTATGTCTAGCATGACTCATATAAATCAAGCTTGAAATGGATTATGGGAAAAAGAAAGGGTTGAAGAAAAACAAGATCACATGGATATGTCAAGCCTCATTGGTAGCCATTTTGCAGAAAACATATTAAAATTCTACAAGAAGCAGTCAGAGTAATTTTGAGGTGTTAAAATAACGCAGAAAATAATGATAGAGTGAATAAACTTTTTTTTAGTTATAAAGCGTAGTTTTTCTTTAACAATAGTAAAACCTTGTGTTTGCCCAGTCCTTATGAAATGGAATGGGAAATAGGACAGGTTAATGCCAGAGTGGGGTAAAGCTCTGTTTTAAAGCTACCTCAGAGTGCTATATACACCACCCCCACCACACACACACCCCTTTGGCCATTACAGACAATACGTCTGAGGACCTTATGGACATCTCATTGTAAAACCATGCCAGACTACCTAACTGTGCAAGTAAACTCAATATTTCTTCTCTCCAGATTGACTTTTTGACCCCTTTTGAATTGATCACTTTTGGATGTTCATAGCCAGACTACCACATACTACTCTAAAGCAACCAGATACATCATGTCAACAACTAGACAATGAACTCACTTTCTTGAGGTCCCCAGTGGTTCAGTTATCTTAAATATCTCATGACAATAGAAGGCCACTAATATGGCCAAGGCAGCACACAAGTTATAACCCCTGCTAAGGCTATATAATATCCTTAAGAAGGCAAGCAACAACTTTGAACCTAGTAATTTCCTTTGTTTCATCTGATGGGTCTGAATTTTGGCATATCTCTTCAGCATACTCACCACTGCATACTTGTTGGTAAATTTCACCAGCCCGTGGGCCAGAACTGCAAATTTAAGCACAGCAAAATACACACTAACTGTGCTGACCACCTTATCCTGTTGCCTTTTGTAAAGTAGGTAACAATAGGATTCTTGAAGAGGAAAGGCTAACCCACCAGGGTAAAAAACGTACAAAAGCCTCAAAGGCCAAGCAAGCTCCACTATAGGACTTTCTGTGTGCTGGGAGTCCATGATTCTCTCATCAACCAACCTGCTGGCTTTTTCCAGTCTCAAACTACTCCTCTGGATTATTGTCTGGATAGTCTGTCTTCAGAGAAAATGACCAGAATATTTGCAACTGAAAGTCTAAAAAAAGGTATCAGTGGCATCATTAGCTTTACCTAGAGAGTACCATGCAGAAAAAGACATGTTGGTCCAGAAACTCTATATTAGTAGATCTCTCATAAGTGCATGTACCCTGATTTAGAAGTCCTTCTATTTTGAGCATAGTTGGAAACAATACTCTTCTTAGTTAATTCTGAGGCCCATACCAGTGTTGATAACTAGACTGAGATGAGCTCCAAACATAATCTAAAATATCATTTGCATTTCTATGTAATAGCTGGGGACAAGTGGATTACTTCCCCTTTAAATAGTAACCCCATCCCCATTTCCTTTTTAGCTAGTAAACCCATCACCACTCCTCTTTTAGATAGTAACCCCATCCCCACTTCCTTTTTAAATAGCAACCCTATTCAAACTTCCCTTTTAAATAGTAACCACATTCATACCGATGCTGATGTTTATAGTAAAATTCAATGTTTATACCTCCCACCCATTCCTGCTGTAAGAATGACATTCTGCTGTAGTGAGTGTTTCAAGAACTCTCCCAGTATCTTAATTCCTCACTGACCTTTTTTGTAATTACAGTTCTGGTGTTTCTGCTTTTCAACTTTCAGTTATTTAGCCATTGTCCTACCAAACACCATCCTACCCTTCAACTGTGTAATCATTTCCATCAGGAAACAAAACTTTCTGCATGTAATTGGAAGGCCTATGACGGGACATCAGATTCTATTTCCAAAAAGGTCAATCACTATGCTGATCTTTCCAGTTCGACCTCAGCCATTGCTACCCCCAGTCCATGGCACAGACATTGGAAAGCCACTGTTCCTTGTCTGTTAATGTCTCTGCCTATAGGATATCATCCAAGTAATGCATGGAAACAGCCTAACTCCTACATCCACTGCAATTTGGTGATAAGCATTTGCAAACCTACTATAAGCCACTGCACAGCCTATAGGCATAGCCAATCAATGAAATATTTGCTGTCCACCTTCATGCCCATCAAATGCCAATCCATGGCTACAAATATGCAGGGTGTATGTCCAGCTTTACATGCCCTGGGTCCTCATCTGCTGGTATGATTGTGATAGCATTATCCAAGGATGCAGATTGCACCCTAGCTACATCAGATTCAGTGCTATCATTCACTGAGCCCTCTTTTAGACAGGTTAAATACTAAGTGGTACTCACATGGGTTCTTTGTTTTTTTAACCATACATAATGGAGAAATCTTAAATCATTAGAAAGATAGGATCCTCAGAATAACCTGGCATTCTACCTCCCCTTATTTCTTTGTTCAGCATTGACCATGCAACTGCCTCCTTTCATTCAGCTAACATGAGGTTCCTGCACTTTATCCCTGAAACCTGGGGACTGCCTACAAAGAATGTTAACTTAAAGTGTATTAGTAATTGCATATCCTCCCTGTTGGGATAGTGTCTTAGTAATCCATTCATTCATCCACAGCCCATTTTTCCCAATTTTGCACATGGGTCGGTGTTTCACGTTAACAGTGACGATCATCTAGATCCAAGGTCTACACCGCTGGGTCTAGCCATGCTGTGGTAGTCCTTCCACACCACACACTCACACACACACAAACACACACACACACACACACACACACACACACACACACACACACACACACACACACACACACACACACACACACTAACACCTATGGCCAATTTAGAGTGTCCAATCCACTTACTGCATGTCTTTGGTATGTGGGAGGAAACCAGAGCACCTGGAGAAAACACATGCAAACAAAGGGAGGACATGCAGACTTTACACAGAAGGAACCCCAGCTGAGAATTGAACCGGGGAACCTCTTGCTGTGGTGTGACGTAACAATACCATTCACTGTGCCATCCAGTTTCTTAATAAGTGTCCCTTCATATCCTACCTGACTGATGTGCTGACTTCAAAATCGTTGTGCCTCCAGCCCTTCAATGTGAAAGGATCTTCTACAATGCCCTTTCTACATGTATCCCATTAATACTCCTCTACTTATTTTCTGTTGACCCCTGACTAGGAGTGAAATCCCTCTGGTCCCTTTTCTCTTTAAATACTTGAATGATGGATGAGTCAGCACAGTTCAAACAGGTATACATGAAATGGTAAGCTTCCCACTTTCACTGGGTGGCAATGAATATCAAATAGGGACTGCTTCCCACTTTTGTTTCTTCTTTCTTTCTTTCTTCTCATCCACCCATGCAAACTGAGTCCTATCAACCACAGCCACCAGTCAGTTGATGGATTGTCTAATATCTAATTGTTTATTTATTTATTTTATTTGCCTTTGTTTAATGAGAAAGTCCAAACTGGGAAAGAAAGTCCCTTTCAGTGGAGGCAAATAACAAAATGAGAGCCCAAGTGCAAAAGAATACATATGTTACATAGTAATTGTAACACAGTTTGCAATCGATCAGTCATTTTAGGTTTCAGTGAACAAAAAATAGTGAGTATCAGGTATAACCAATCACTTAGGCAGTTGATTTGGCCACAGAACCAGGACTGAAACACAAAAGGCGGGGGTGTATCCATATTCATCAAGGATACCCACACCTCCAGGTTAGTGGCGCAGCACGATGCCTCAGAGATCATCCATGTGCAACTAACAATGGGCAAAACTGCAATTCAAATTGTAGCTTGCTACAGATCACACACCATGACCCAGGACCCTCATTCCGTGTTTCTGGAGACACTGGAAAATATGAAGGTCCTACCAAACGCCCTAATATTGGGTGATTTCAATTACCCAAACATTAACTGGGAGAACTACTCAAGTACTAACTCCCTTGCCCAACACTTCCTAGAATTTATAAACTCGAACTGGTCAACACCCCCACCAGTGGTGATAACATATTGAACCTGGTCATCACCAACATGCGCGACCGGTGTTCCACACCAGAGGTCAACCCCTCACTGGTTAGATCAGACCATAGACTAATCACTCTGGATATCCACATTCCACCCCCACCTCCAGTCAAGAAAATCACTGTGAAAAACTTTTCAAAAGCAAACTACATGTTACTTAAGACCGAGGTGGAAAGGTTCACAGCCCCCATGCTAAAGGACAACACTGTCCAAGCTGCTGAATCCCTTACAAAGGCACTCTTTGAGCACCTGCAAGAATGCATGGATTGTGCTATCCCAAGCAAAACCAAGACTCACTCCTCCAAGCTATACAACAGAAGGAGGAAACTAGTACAGAAAAGAGTAAAATCCCAAGAAGGAAAGACATCCCTGATCAGTAACAGCAAGAAACTACAATCCCTCATAAAATCATCCAAGGCTAGATTCGAAAAAAAAAAATTGCCAAGGACTCCAAAGATAACCACAAAGCATTCTTAACCACAAAGCATTCTTTAGTTATGTCAAGAACCTAAGTGGAAACTCTCAGAACTGCTCTGAGTTAGTGCAGAATGGCACAAAATACACTGAACCAACTGATATTGCCAACATTCTAGCAGACATGTTTAGTGCAAACTTCACCCCACTCTCACCCCCTAAAGGGCCCATAACCATACCAGAAGAATGTAGAGCCCCAGCAATCACTGACACACAGGTTAAGACAGCCCTATCCAAAGCGAAAAACACAGCTTCAATGGAACCGGACGGTGTCCCAGGCTGTGTCTTACATGAGCTCCAAAATGAACTAACCCCTCACCTAAACACACTGTTCAAACTTAGCCTCTCTACAGGCTATGTACCCATAGAGTGGCACACTGCAACAGTTATCCTGCTCCACAAAGGTGGAGCCACAATGGACCCCGGAAACTATTGCCCTATAAGCCTGACTAGCCAGGTCTGCAAGGCTATGGAGTGCATCATCATGGAACTCATTAACAGAGATATTGGGAACCTCCAAACATTGGACCCTACCCAGTTTGGCTTTGTTAAGGGCAGATCATGCCTCCTAAATGTGGTGGACTTCTTTGAGACAGTTACCAAGGCTTTAGATGAGGGAAAGGAGGTCCACACAGCCTACCTAGACCTCGCAAAGGCTTTCAACACCATTCCCCATTCTGGTATTATAGACAAGCTCACCATTCTGAACATAAACCCCTACATCATGAGATGGGTTGCAATTGGCTCATGGATAGAACCCACACAATGAGAGTTGCAGGCTCTAGGTCCGACTCTAAACCTGTTACAAGTGGCGTCCCCCAGGGCTCAGTCCTGGGAACCCTCCTGTTCGATATATACTTTTCAGAGGTACAGGCAAGCACAGGAGGACTATGGCTGACCAAGTTCACAGACAACTGCAAACTGGGGGCCATAACTGACTCTCTGGCTGATACAGACATCCTCCAGAAGGGTCTCACTGAGACGGATACCTGGTGTCAAAATCATGGCCTCAAGCTAAATGCCAAAAAGTGCATAATCATCCCCTTTGGAAAAAACAAAGTACCCGCAATCTACCACATATGTGGTAGTCCCCTAAATACAGAAAATGTAATAAGGGATCTGGGGACACAAGTAGATAGTAATCTCTCCTTTGATAATCATATTGCCAAGGTGGTTAGAAAATCCTTCTATGTGACCCACCTAATCACAAAAGGGTTTGTGTCTAGAACAAAAGAGGTTGTTGTGCCCCTCTACTCATCACTCATCAGACCCATCAGAGTACAACATCTCATTTGGGATGTGCCTTACAAGACACCTGCAACAGCTGGAAAGACCGCAGAAGTACCTCACCAAGAGAATTACTGGCCTCAAACATATACCCTATGCAGCCCGACTGAAGAAACTCCAGCTGTACTTGGTTGCATACTGCTTACTCAGAGGTGATCTCTGCCTGACATACAAGTCCATGTCCAACCCAGAATTGATGGACATGCTCCACCTAAAAAAATTCCCCGAGAGTCACACGCTCTAGGGATCTAAACCTCACCACAATGATAAACAGGATGTGCTGGAGGGATAGATTCCTGTCCCAGAGACTCCCCATGCTTTGGAACAGGATTCCAATCTACAATAGGCAGAGCCCCTCACTAACACTCTTCAAGAGAAACCTTGACAAGTGGATGGGAAACAGAAAATTTACCCTATGAATCACTGCAGTGGCTCTGCTGGACAGAGGCACAGGGAACTAATGGCTCTGCTGGACAGAGGCACAGGGAACTAATCTAAGGTGGCGGCGAAAGCCAACACATTCTGGCTAGGCTTATAGATGCCCTCGGGCAGATAGCCTAGTACTTACCTATGAACCTATGAATAATTGAATAGGCTGAGGAGGCGTTAAGGGGGAATAAAGATGGGAAAATTTAAGAGTATGAGTTAGGATACATAAGTAAGTGGATATTTAATTATTTTTGACAGATGATGGATGGGAAGAGGAAAAGAGGTGTAGTGGTTGTGGTGGAATGAGTAGGGCAAGAATATAAATGTATGAGAGTAGGAATATGAGAAAAGTGAAAGAAAATAAGGGAGTAAAACAGAAATGAAAGAAGAAGTATAATGGTTGGAGATTGATAACAGGATAAAGATAATTATAGGGAAGATGACAGAAAGTTTGGAAATTGTGGGTGGTTAAGCTATCCTGGAGAGTATGTGCAGTCATATTTACAGTTGTGAGTGAGGTGGGATGTAAGTAGTGCTTTAAATTGGGTAATGTTGATGTTAAAGAGTGAACTTAGGTAGAAAATTACATTTGGATACAGCTGAGGATTAAAGGGCATCACTATATGAGTATTTTGTTGGGGTAATGGCAGCCAGGAATTCATTAGTTGATCTATGAAAACAGAGGGGTGAATACCATGCCATAGTTGGTGTCAGGGAGAGCCACTTGTCTGGAGAATGTAATATCTTATGAGTTTGTTTTAGTTGGTTGAGTTTGAGGATATTGGGAAGCTCGGGCCAGTTTAGCTGTTTTACAGTTGTGTAGTGGTGCCTTCGAGATAGTAGACTGGCTGCAAATGTGTCAATTTTTATCATAGGGCTGCTGAAGTATTGGGGTTTGGTTAATGAGCTGTTTGGTGAAAGTAGGCAACACATAGAGGAGAGCTGGAAGGAGAATTGTAAATGCAATTTGCTTTCTGGAAGAACCTGACAGGAGGTGTTTGACTGTATAGTTGAGTCTTTCAGACACTCTTCAGTGAATAAGAAAAATGACTGAGTGTTGAATTGGAGGACTTGGAAGTTTTTTTACCAACAAAGATTATGGTGCAGTCATCTGCATATTGTATAACTCTGGCAGTTCCTGCATATTGAGGTAGGTTGCTGATAAAAATGTTGAAAAGAATAGGACCTGATATGGAGCTCTGTGAAACACGAACAAGCAAGTTTTGAAAGTTAGAGGTAGAGTGTGACCATTTAACATGTTGTGTTCTGTTAGAAAGGTAGGAGGAAAGCCAATTTATAGAGGAGTTGGAGAATCCAAGTTTTGTGAGTCTCTGTAGGAGCTTGATATGTGAAACAGCTTTAATTGCTTTTGATAGGCTTAGGTAGATAGGGGAAACTAGGCTGTTACTTTTTCTGTGGTGTAGGGTAGAATTGAAGAATAATATTAGTACAGTATCATTGTCATGAAATGGGCAGAATCTATGGTGAGATGTGGATAACAGGTTATCGGAAAGTAGCTGTTCTGGTAACTGGCTGTGAATACATTTTTACATGATATTTTGACAAGGAGGAGAAGATAGTAAAGATTCTAAAATGGGTTAGTTCTACTGCTGATCTAGTTTTTTTGAAGGGGTAGTACATATTCTTGTTTCCAGCAAAACGAAAGTGAAATTCCTGACTAGATTTCTTTATTAGAATGGAGATGAGATAGGCTTTACCATCATTTGCTTGTTTAAGGTATTCTCTAGGTAGGTTATCTGGGGCTAGTGTGGTAGTCTTCAGCTCCCAGAGAAGTAGTTCAGTTTTAGAAGTGGAAACAGGATGTTAAAAGCATTTTGAGACTTTCGAGACTTTCTAAGAATTAGTGAAAAAGAAGTAGCGGGATTTGAGTCTGTAGTAAAGGGCTAGGTAGTTGCATTTATGATGCTGGTGTTGAAGATGCAGGCAATAGACTAGTCTGATGAGTTGGGCTGTGGGTTAGGCTGTGCAAGTTTGTCTGGTTTCAGTAGTTGAGATTTATGGACTCAAAGATTCTTTGGTGAGGTTTTGTTTAGGGTTTGGTTTTCAGTAAAGTATTCACTTTTTCCCAGAATAATTTAAGCTTTTGTTGAGGTTCTTAGAGTATAATAGTTATTGGTGGATGTAGGAGTTTTACTGATTTTCTATATTTTCTAAACATTTTCTCTTAGTATAATAAGATGTTTTGTTTTGTGGGTCAACCATAGGGCTGTGTTGGTTTTGACTCCTTTTTTTGAACCAGTCCATGATGATTAAAGATAAATAGGAATGTGTGATTAAAATATGGTTAATGGCTTCATCCAGAAGATATTGTAGATTCTAAAGGACTTCATGAATGTATATTTGTTAAATTTAGATAGGCTTCTTACTTGATTAAAGATTATTTGTTTTGAGTGTAGAAATGGGTATGGATAACAAAGGCAGAATGGTGGTCACTTAAATAATCTGGTAATACCCTGGTTTGTTTAATGTTGATATGGTTATTTATTAGAATCCAAACAATGGTGGAAGAGGAACCTGAAGGTTTATGGTATCTAGTTGTGGCATCAATAAGCTATGTGTAGGTGAAAAGCAGGTACAAAGTAGAAGACGATTAATTATCTGTACAGAAAGAGTTATAGCTACAGAAGATCCAATGGGTGTTTGTATCACTGAGAATAATTGTTTCATAGGGGATGTTAGCTGAGACCCAGGAAAGTATGTCTTCTTAAAATAGGGATGTTACTAGCAGCACATGGAGGGATATACAGGTCTATAGTGCAGAATATTTTTGGTCATTTATGTGTCTCAGAGCTGCAAGGGTATTTGAGCATACAATTGCAACATTTCATGCTCTTTTGCAGAGGTAATCTACTCTTAGGATATTGTAGGCCAGGTGGTATTATTTTTTCATTTAGGATGGAGGGTTTAAGCTATGTTTCTGTCAGGATTAGTATATCAGGAGTATATTGGACAACCCATGAATGTAGAAGAGACATTTTTAAATGTGATCTGAATGTTTAGATTATATATTTTGGAAGTGCATGGTATATGAGTTGGAGTGATGGTAGTGAGTTTAGAGGGGAGGCACTGAGAAGTTCCAGAGTTATTATGGGGATTGGAATTAGGTCCAGGATTTCAGTGAATATCCCCACAACTTAGGAGTTGTATGAGGTATTGTAATGATGTGAAAGTGAATGAGGAGAAAAGTTGAGGTGAGAAGCAGGAGTAGATTGATTATAACTGTATGTGTGTCAGCTCGCAAAGCAGTGGTTATAAGTAATATTAAAAGGACATGGAGAAATGGTTGAAAAGTGATTGTGTTACAAGAACTGATCCGTTTCACAAGGGCAGCATCTGGTAGGAAATGGGATGCTTCAGGTTTGGTAAGAGGTTAGGATAAGGAGATGAATGAGGGAAAAAAGTTAGGGGTATTATAGCAAAAAATCATACAGAGTATTATATTCATAAAATAGCAGGGAGTGTCCTAAGAACCAAACCAGTACGAGAATGGAGAAAATAGATTTTTCCAACAGGGATGATTGTGGTCAGGGATACAGATAATAGGCAAGAGGGGGCTGAAATTTATTGGAGAAAACTGGCAAAGGAACCAAGGTATTAGGAGAAAATAACTAGAAAGGGAAATGTAACAGAATAGGAAGAAGCCAATAATTTATTTGGACTGTAGCTTAGAGATTGCTTTCCCTATCAAGGATTGCTATCAGAGTATAGCCAAAGAAAAAGAAATATAGGGCTTCTGAATGAAAGATCAGCACTGGTAGAGTTTTTAATAGAATCTAGAACAGATGCTGCCATTAAAAAAGGAATAATTAGTAAATCATATAAAATATTGATTGATAATTGTAAGAATCAATCAGATGAGCCTAAAAATGATTGGGAAGAGAGACTAGATAAGCAATTCACAAAGGGACAATGGGAGGATATATGCATATCTCCTAAATATGCAACAAACTCTAGAAGATTTAGGATCTTTGCCTGGAAGTGTTTACCACTCTGTCAAAGTTGTTGGGTGGGCAGATTGGATTGACTGGGGAGATGACTTTTTTGAGTTATGATACAGAAGTGGAATTGCCTAGATATAGTAAAGTTGGAAACTCCTGGTGTTCTGGCTGAAGTGTGATTCTCAAACAATCTGGAAATATATCGCTGATTGAGAAGTATATTTCTCAGCATTTTAACCTTTCGGAGCTTTGCATTGTCTTAATTTTGCCTTACTAAATTATTGTTTGCCTGACTGAATTATTGTATATATTTTCTGGCATTGTTTTATGCTTCTCATCTGTCCTGAAACTGCTTCCCCCCATTCCACAGGTGGATTTTATAAAACTGGTCTAACAGCTTTTGTGTTATCTGATTGCTTCAAGGCTTGTTGATTTAAAATTAGCTTCTGTTTGTAAATTCTTGCATGCACTGTTGGAAACTCCTGGTGTTCTGGCTGAAGTGTGATTCTCAAACAATCTGGAAATATATCGCTGATTGATAAGTATATTTCTTGGCATTTTAACCTTTCTGCATTGTCTTAATTTTGTTTGACTGAATTATTGTATGCCTGAGTGGATTATTTTATATATTTTCTGGCATTGTTTTATGCTTTTCATCTGTCCTGAAACTGTTTTCATTCCCTCCCACCCTATTCTTGTAGTGTTGTTATAGCTGGTGGCTTTGCAGTTGCCCGCCCCACTGTAAATTTGATCTGGGATACCCATCCCAGTCTGGTGTTCACTCTACTTAATACAGAGAGAACATTTGAGAAGGCCAACCCACTTAGGTTCTTAACCTTAAATTTTTCTTCTGCTCCTCCTTCCTCTCTCCTTGCACTTTACTTAAAAATGCCCTTTATTTTGCTTTTTCCTCTTCTTAAAAGTACTCAATTGTATTTATTCTGCTGCATTTATTACTGCTTGTTAGTAGCCTGATTAAATTGTAACTGCTATTCTAAGCCTTTGGTTGAAGCACTTGTGCTTCCGACCAGTTGTTTTACATTAAGAAAGTTTGTGGTCTGCACTGTTGTGGCAGGCCATGTAGCTTACATCCTTCTAAGTTGGGAATTGCTGATTGAAGGCTTAGTGTCTGTTATTCTAAAAGTGTATTAGTTCTGGTTTAAGCACTTGAGCTTTGGGCCAGTTATTTTACATTAAGAAGGTGTGGTCTGCACTCTTGTGGGGGGGACAGGGTAGATTTTGCCCTTCTGAGCTGGGAGTTTCTGGTTTAATGCCTATTGTGCCTGCTTATTTGAACTGTTTCTTTCTGAAATTGGTACACCTTGTTTGCTGCAGCATAGCCTAAATTCAGAACTGCTGAATCTAGCTTTGTTTGTATAACTTGAACACTAATCCAGACCATCTTTTTTTGGAGAAGGTTCCCCTGCACCTTATTGGCAGGAGTCTGCAGTTAGAACTTGTCTGATCGAAGACTGCTGGAGCAGGGCTCAGTTTTTAGCTTTTTATTGGTTAATTGGTTAATTTGTTTAAATCAGTTTGCTCATTTGCTACTGTTATATTAAAAAAAAAATATATATATATATATATATATATATATATATATATATATATATATATATATATATATATATATATATATATATACATATATATATATATATGCACTTTATGCATCGCTTAGCCTGGGTTAAACTATTCCCAGTGCCATAAAGTTTGCTCTTCAAGTTTTCTCTTAGAACTAGCCAGTTTTTAGTTTTAGCACTGAAATCTCTTTCTTTGAGCGCAGCACTTGTTTAGAACTCGTTGTAAGCACTAAATAAGCTACAAATTACTACAGCACTCAACTTCCTCACTTGTCTAGAGGAAACCAGTTTTTAGTACTTAATAAATAAGCACCTATCCAGGGATGTTTAAGAGTTAGCTGCCGGTGTTTTCTCCTGTCCACCTGATGAATCTGGGCATCTTGGGGCAATGCAGCAATTGCCTCATGTGCACAGACAACCCTCTCCTCCTACCACCCAACAGTACAACCTGTGAGAGATGCACTTATATAGCCAAACTGGAAGCAAAGCTCTCTTCATCCAAGACTGGACTAGGCAGTCAAGAGGAGAAGGTAAACACTTGCACCACACCACACTCATCGCATAGTCCCTCAAAACCTACACCATCAAAACACACCCATAGCAACACAAAACACACACCTACATTCACGGAGGCTCTCAATAAAAATCTGTTCAAGCAACAGAGACCTCCAAAGCAGAAACACAGTTGTGTACACTGACCATAAATGTAGATGTTCGAGTGTATTCACTGTTACTGGCAGGTTGCCCTCAGTCGGCCTGATTAACAAAGTCTTGGGTCCTGCGTCGGTTGCTGTCCCTTCTTCCATGACGTCAGGTCATCAGGGGTATAAAAAACATGCAGCCGACACCATTACATCAGTTTTTTTTGCCCCAGATGTCAAGTGCCCCCCAAATGGGGTGCAAAAAAAAAAAAAAATATATATATATATATATATATATATATATATATATATAAAATTAGAAACGCAAAAATATACCTCCAAACAAAAGCAAATACACCCAAAAGACTTTTAAGTATAGTAAAAGAAAGAAAATGTATAGTAAAAGAAAAACAGGGAGCTGGAGGGCAGGTAACCAGGACTGCAACAGTGAATACACTCGAACATCTGCATTTATGGTAAGTGTACACAACTGTATTATGTTCATCGTGTTTCACTGTTGCAGTCATTACATTTGGGTAGATTCCCAAAGCTAAGGTTGGGAGGATGGATTTATACAGCATTAGGACCAGCTATAAAGGCCTGCAAAACAACAGTGGCAAAGCCAGCTCTGGATTTAGAGAAAATTGGTAAGTGATAATGCTTGGTGAAAGAATGAACTGAACTCCAGGTAGCAGCTTCTAGAATATCCCTGGTAGGAACACCTCTGAGAAAGGCTGCTGAAGTAGATGCAGCCCTGGTGGAATGAGATCTGATCCCTTGGGGGATAGGTTTTCCATGGTGCTTATAACAGAAATGAATACAATGGCTTATCCATTTAGAAATGGTTTGCTTTAAAATAGCCTTCCCCTCTGCCCCTGCAGCAAATGCTACCAGCAGCTGTTCAGGTTTTCTTCAAGATTTAGTTCTGTCCAAGTAGAATCTAAGTTGTCTGTGTACATCCAATGAATGTAGAATTCGCTCCCCCTTGTTCTGTGGATTGGAAAAGAAAGTTGGCAAATGAATGGACTTATTAAGAGCCTCACTGGATACCACCTTGGGCATGAATGATGGATTGGTCCTGAGTGACACCCTGTCTGCATGAAAGATGATGAAAGGCTCCACTGCCATAAGGGCCTGTAATTCAGATATCCTTCTAGCTGAAGTGATTGCTAAAAGGAAGGCTGTTTTCCTGGAAAGAAATTTTAAGTCTGCAGTTACAGCTGGCTTGAAAGGAAGTAGAGTTTCTCCAATACAAAGTTAAGGTCCCAGGCAGGGGTTGGAGCTCTCATAGGTGGTCTCAAGTTTTTGGCCCCTCTGAGATACTGCTTTAGAAGAGGATGAAAGAAGAGGGGGGTCTGTGTTGTAATGAGCTGAAATGGCTGAGGCATGGATTTTTATGGAAGAAAAAGACAGGCCCCTGTGAAGCGTCTCAGTTAAGTATTGCAAAATCTGAGGTAAATTGGGCACTGCTGTGCTCATCCCTTGACATTGATTCCAGGCACAGAATATTTTCCATTTGTCAGCATAAGATTTTCTAGTACTAGATCTTCTCGCCTCCAAAATGACATCCATCACAGTTTTGCTGTGGGATGCTAAGGGGAAGTTTAATTGATTAGCCAAGCTGCAAGATTCAATGTTTGTAGCTGAGGGTGCAGAACTTGGTTCTCCTGCTGAGGCAGTAAAGAAGGTGTCTGAGGCAGGTGCCATGGAGAAATGTGTGACACACACTGTGCAGGAGTGGGTACCAGTGTTGGCGAGGCCAGTCTGGAGTAATCAAAATCATTTTTGGTTTGACCTGTTTGACTTTTAGTAGTACTTTGGTGAGCAAAGGCAGAGGGGGAAATGCTAGACTGATAGATTTTTCCAGCTGAAGGACAGAGCATCCACTTTCCAGGCTTTTTTGTGATGAGTTCTTGTGCAAAATTTGTCCAACTGGTAGTTCTGGGGTGAGGCAAAAAGATCTATGTCTGGGCTCCCCCATTTGCTTGTCAACATGTTGAAAATTCATGGTTCCAGTCTCCATTCGTGAGGGTCCATGAGATTTCTGCTTAGTTCATCTGCCAGAACATTCTGCTTTCCTGGCAGGAATTAAGCTTGTAGTTGTATTTGGTAGCTCAAGGCCGTGTTCCACAATGCCATGGCTAGTCTGCAGAGGGGTGGGAATGTGTACTCCCCTGCTTGTTTATGTACCACGTAACCGTGGTGTTGTCCGTCTTTATCAATAATTGTCCTGGATGGAGGTAGTCTTTGAAGGCTGTCAGTGCATTCTGTACAGCTAGCATTTCTTTTTGATTGATATGAAGGTGCATTTGGATTGGGTTCCATTTGCCCTGAGTGCACTTCCCTGCTAGATGAGCCCCCCCATGCATAGTCTGATGCATCTGGAGTTAGGGTTTGGGCGGCAGGGGGTGGTGTGAATGGCAGCCTCTTGTTTTGGTGGCAGGTCTGCCCACCATAGTAACTCTAGGCACAGGCAAGGTATGATGGGAATCATTGTTTCCAGGCAGTGACAATGTTGACTCCATAAACTTTTTAAGTACCACTGAAGTTTCCTCATATGCAGTCTTGCATATGGAATTAGATGAATGCAGGAGGCCATGAACCCCAAGGCTTGCAGTATTTGCCTTGCAGATAGCTGGGTTTTTGTGGCCACCTGTTTGAAGCAAGTCACCAAATGAATTTGCTTTTCTGGAGTAAGGAAAGCCATCTGGGCAGTTGTATTCAAGCTTGCACCCAGGAATGTAATCTTTTGAGAGGGTTCCAGTTAAGATTTCTTTTCGCTTATGGTGTACCCTAGACAGGTTAGAACTCTTTTTACAAACACCAGATGTTTTAGAAGAATGGCCTGGTTTTCTGTCTGAATTAGAGAATCGTCCCGGTATGGATATATTTGAATATCTCTTAACCTGCAAAATGCAATTACTGGAGCCAGGCACTTTGTGAATACCCTCGGCACAGTAGACAAGTCAAAGGGCAGTGCAGAGAACTGATAATGCATGCAGCCTGCTTTGAAGCGTAGGAATCTTCTGCAAGATTCCCTGATTGGGATATGCCGGTAAGCCTCTTTTAAGTCGAAAGTTGCCAACCAGGCATCCTTGCCTAGCATAGGAAGTAACTGGTGAAGAGTCAGCATCTTGAATTTTGGAATGTCCAGAAAGGTGTTTAGAGTAGACAGGTCCAGAAATGGATGCCCTGATTTGTCTTTTCTGGGTACCAGGAAAAGTCTGGAATAGAAACCTTGTCCCTTTTCCTCTTCTGGTTCTACTTGAATAGCCCCCATGTTTAGGAGGGAAAGTACTTGTTTCTGAGCCTCTGCCCACTGATTTTGGGGCAGGTCTGGCCACCTTTTTGGAGTTGGCAGCATGTGGAAATGAAATCTGTATCCCTGGGACACTATATTTAAAACCCATTTGTCCTGGGTTATAAGTTGCCAGCTTCTTGAATGAAGAGCCAGTTTTCTCTGCAAAGGGGCAGCTAAGAGGTAAGTGCTTGGTAATTTCAAAAGGAAGTCATTGAGACTGTTTACCATAGGGTGGTGCCTTGTTGTTTTCAGATTTGGATGTGGAAGCACCCCATTGCTTAGTTCTGAAAGTACCTTGGGACTGAAACCTGGTGCTTTTGGGATGTCTGGGTTTGGCCGTAGTGGCTCTGGAAGGAGCTGGAAAGGACCAGTTCTTAGTAGGCCAATGTCTACTAAATCTAGAGCTTGCACTTGTAAGAAATCTTTCACAGTTTGCATAGATTTAGCTTTATCTTCCATCTTTTTTAGAACTTCTTCAGCCTTATTGCCAAATAGGCTGTCCTGCTGTAAAGGAGCATCCAAAAGTTTTGCTTTAATATAATCAGGCAGAGATTGCTCCTTAAGCCAAGCATGCCTTCTAAGCACAGACCCAGTAACAGCGGCCCTACAAGAGGCCTCTAAAGAATCAAAACCACATTGCAAAGTATGTTTGCCAACTTGTTCAGCTGAATGCAATACATCCTGCAAATCTTTAATCTCCACAGTCAGAAATCAACATCATTTTCTGTTTAAGCAGTCCCATGATATGCTGTTGATATTTTAGCATATGGAATTGACAGTTTAAAGCCCTGATTGCTAAGGTTGCATAAGTATAAACCTTTTTACTCCATACATTCAGCGCCCTGGAGTCTCTATCAGAAGGGGTAGGATTTTTAGCAGTAGAAGCCTTAATGCACTTGGGCCCCTGAGAAATAGTTTCAGGGTCCACAACAGGATTTTTGAAGAGGAATTTGTGGGACTCAGGAACCCTGTAGTACCTGTCTGGTTTGCTAGGGGCTGGAGGTAAGGAATCAGGGGCCATACTGGATTCCAAAAACACATCATCAACAATATCTAGAACAGGAGGTATAGCCAAAGGCCTATGCTGAGGAAGAAGGAGGAAATCTCTAAGCCTCTTTTTGGATTCAGAGAAATCCTGACTTTCCCAGTGGAAATGCTCCCTTAAGGTATGTAAAGTTTCCCCAAAAGAGAAATCCTCAGGCGGAGAAGCAATGGGAATGGAATCCTCTGCATTAGAGTCCTCATAAGTAGGTATGGACAAATTCAGATCATTAGAAGAGTCAGAAGAAACAGAGTCCTGTTCAGAAGATTCATAGTCAAATTCAATCCTAGGCCTCTTGGACGGGGGGTTGACTACCCCTGATTACAGTAATTAACCCTTCAGCCATTTTGATCATTTGTTTTTTAGGCATAGGGGCCTGAACATGTGGCCTGGGAGTAATTTTTTTAGACATAGATCGAGAATTAGACCTTAGCACTGAAGTTGGAGTTGGTTTAATATGCAAGTCTGTAGGCCTGAATACACCCTCAGAAGCCGGTGCCTGCCCAGTGGCGCTGGGCCCATCCAAGGTAGAGACATCCGTGGGGTCCATATGTGAAGCATCTTGCGGCATACCGGACTACGAATAGGTCTCAGTAGAGGCCTGCGAATCAGAAGTAGCAGGTATCAGGGGCTGTGAAAGCGCCTCACTGAGTACCGGTGAACTGGCGACTGGCTTAGGAAAAGCGTCGTCGGCAGTTTTGGACCTCAACGGCCTGTCTGTCTTTTCTTTGCATTTTTTCAGTATTTTGGTAGTCGGATGGCTAACCGACATCATTTCTGGGTAATTAAGCCGTGAACCGAAATATTTTGAAGCAAAAATGTACCGACGACGGATAGTGCGTTGATTACATAAAGCACAAAACCGACAGCAAGGTACGTCGTGGTCAGGGCCTAGGCAAGGAATACAGTGCAAATGGAAATCCTTATGAGGTATTTGCTTCCCACAAGTAATACAATTATTAACTTTTACTGACATCGGTAAGGAGCAAGAAAAAGTTTCCCCAATGGGGTACTTAGCTTTTAGTTGAAGACTTCGGTTCTGAAACTCGAAAATGAAAATTTCAGGAGTCAGCCGACTGGCACTTGTGAACTGCTTCTGCTTCGGGCACCGCACGGCAAGAAAAACTGATGTAATGGTGTCGGCTGCAGGTTTTATACCCCTGATGACCTGACATCATGGAAGAAGGGACAGCAACCGACGCAGGACCCAAGACTTTGTTAATCAGGCTGACTGAGGGCAACCTGCCAGCAGATTACCCAAATGTAATGATTGCAACAGTGAAACACGATGAACATCCTCCACCCCCCCAACACAACCCAAATGACACATAGCCCACAAACTCAGTGTGCCACTCAACCACAGCCCATAAGGCATAACAATGTACCCAACACTCTAGTCATAGGTGACTCTATAGCCAGGCACACTGATGTTCCACTCACCAGGCTAAAGAAGAAGAAAGTTACTGTCATCTGCCTGTTGGGTGCCAGGATCCACCACATAACGCACGCACTCATGTCACTCTGCAACAAGTACAAATATGACTCTATCATTGTCCATGTTGGTGTGAATGACCTGAGATGTACCTCCTGGACTACATGTAAAGAGACATGGAGGAGCTCTCCGATCTTGTAGCCCAGGCAGGTATGACCCTATCCCTGAGTAGCATCCTGCCATCACCCAGAATGATACCACAGTACAAGGACAAAATGATTGATTTCAACAATTGGCTAAGCTTCTGGTGTCATTCTAAGGGGATTCAGTATCTGTCTGCCTAGGATGACATGATCGACCGACCACGATGCTTTGCCAGAGATGGCCTACACCTGTTGCCCTTGGGATTATGGATACTGGCTAAGTCTTGCCGCCCCTATAGTGCCTTTTTTACTCAAGGTTCAAATGACAAATTCACCACCATAACAGGTGCAAGCAAGCAAAATCTGAGGGTAATGCTAGAAGTCTAAACCTCAAAATGCATTCACTCGAGGCACTCCTTAAAATGGAGAACATCGACATCTGTGCAGTGACAGAGACCTGGTTCAAGGCTCCAGAAAGCACCCCTGCATTACCAGGTTATAATTCATAGGTTCATAGGTTCATAGGTTCATACTAGGCTATCTGCCCAAGGGCATTTATAAGTCTAGCCCATAGTTATGTGGCTTTCGCCACCCCTTTAGTTTGAATAAAAACTATGCCTATCATTTTTCTGTGCCTCTGTCAAGCAGTGACACTGAAGTAATCCCTGGGGTATATCTGCGATCTCCCATCCATCGGTCAAGATTCCTCTTGAACAAGGCCAGCGAGGTGCTCTGCCTCACATGTACCGGGATTTTGTTCCACAGCATAGGGAGTCTCTGGGTGATGAATCTGTCCCTCCAGCACGTTCTATTTATAACCGTGACAAGGTTTAAGTCTCCCGCCCTTGTGGTTCTGAGGGATCTAGATTTTTTGAGGTGAAGCATATTCATCAAATCTGGGTTTGACATGGCCTTATATGTCAGGCACAGGTCACCTCTGAGCAAGCGGTATGAGACTGAATAGAGCTGGAGTTCTTTCAGTCGGGCAGCATAAGACATATTTTGAGACCCTTTATCCTTTTGGTGAGGAACTTTTGGGGCCTTTCAAGCTGCAGCAGGTGTCTGGTCAGATACATTCCAACGGGCATTGTACTCAATCATAGGTCTAATGAGTGATGAGTACAGGGGACGATGACCTCCCTTGATCTAGATGTGAATCCCTTCATGATCAGGTGGGCGATATAGAAGGTTTTCCTAACTACTTTAGCAACATGAGTGTCAAGCGAAGGCTACTGTCAACTTGGGTCCCCAGATCCCTGATGACTTTTCTGTGCTCAGTGGATTGCCACCTATATGGTAGCTAGGGGTAACCTTGTTTTTCCCGAAGGGTATGACTATGCATTTTTTGGCGTTTAACTTCAGGCCATGGCTCTGGCACCAGTTATCCGTTTCTGTGAGGCCCTTCTGGAGGATATCTGTGTCAGATGTGTTTTCGACTATAGCGCCCAGTTTGCAGTCATCTGCAAACTTTGTCAGCCATAACCCTCCTGTGTTTGCTTGTACTTCAGAAAAGTAGATGCCGAACAAGAGTGGACCCAGGCACCACTTGTGACAGGCTTTGAGTCTGACATGGCTCCAGCAACTCTGACCCTGTGGGTTCTGTCACTTAGCCAGTTTGCAACCCATCTTGTGATGTATGGGTTTACATTCAAACTGATGAGTTTTTCGATGATACCTGAGTGGGGTATTGTGTCGAAGGCCTTTGCCAGGTCGAGGTAGGCTGTATGGACTGCCTTTCCCTCATCAATGGCCTTGGTGACTGTCTCGAAAAAGTCAACCAAGTTTAAGAGGCAGGATCTGCCTTTGACAAAGCCAAACTGGGTTGGATCCAAAGTCTGCAAGTTCCCTATGTCTTTATTTATGAGTTCCATTGTGATCCTCTCCATGGCTTTGCAGATAAGGCTTGTCAAGCTAATGGGGCGGTAATTTCCAGGGTCTGTGGAGGCACCGCCCTTATGAAGTGGGACCACAGTCGCCGTGCGCCACTCCTTGGGTGCGTATCCTGAGGTGAGGCTAAGATTAAACAGCTGTCCTAACTGTGGGTTTAATTCCTCGTTGAGTTCATGAAGCACACAGCCGGGGACACCATCCGGTCCCATGGATGCTGTGTTTTTGCCTTAGTGAGGGCAGTTCTCACCTGGGCGTTGGAGATGTTTGGGGGCTACAATCCTCTGGAATAGATATCTCTCCTTTTGGGGAGAAGTTTGCACTGAACCTGTCAGCCAGTATGTTAGCAATGTGTGTAGGTTCAGTAATTTTCACATCATTTTGAACTAATTCTGAGCATATCTGGGAGTTTCCTCCTAGGTTTCTAACATAGCTAAAGAAGGCCTTATGATTGTCTTTAGAGTCCTTGGCGATTTTTCTCTCAAAATTTGCCTTGGATGATTTTATGAGAGCTCTTAGTTTTTACTTATAATGATCAAAGGTGTCTTACCTTTCAAGGATTTTGCTCTATCTTGTAGTAGCTTCCTCCTTTTGTTGTAGAGCTTGTTTATGGCTGGGGTCCACCAGACTGGATGCTTGCCTTTGGTACAGAGAGTCTTAGTTTTGTTTGGGATTGCCTGATCCATGCAGTCCTGTAGGTGCTGGTAGAAGGCATTTGTAAGTGATTCAGCGGTTTGAGTAATGTTTACCACTGGCTCAGGGGCCTTAAAGGAGACCACACTAGTTTTTAGAAGTGTGAAATCGGCTTTTGAGAAGTTTTCACTGTGGTCTTTTTTGTTTCAGGTGGGGGCGGGATGAGGACCTCCAGCGAGATTAGTTTATGATCTGATCTCACCAGTGAGGGGTATACTTCCGGTGTTGAAAATTTTGATCCCATGTTCGTGATGATGAGATCAAGTATGTTTTCTCCTCTTGTGGGGATGGTGACTAGTTGTTCCATGGCATTTGAGTTTATGAACTCCAGGAATCTTTGGGTTAGAGTGTTCGGGCTTGAGTAGTGTTTCCAGTCTATATTAGGGTAGTTGAAGTCACCTAGTATGATGGTGTTTGGAGATACATTTATCCCCTCCAATGTTTTCAGGAAGGCCATGTGAGGTTCCTGAGTTTGAGAGGGTGGCCTGTAACATGCTACAAATTGCAGAGCAGTCTTGCCTATGGTTCATTGCACCTGGATGGTCTCTGATGCATCGTGCGTTGCCACCAACCTTGAGGTGTGGGTGTCCTTTATGAATATGGACACCCTCCTTTCTTGGTGTTGTCCGGATTTTGGGGCCGGAACGCATGATATGAGGTGAAACCTGTTAGTGCTGGGGTGCTCTCAGGAGCCTTGAACCAGGTTTCTGTCACAGCACAGACATCGATGTTCTCCATATTGAGAAGGGCCTCGAGTGCATGCATCTTGAGATTGAGACTTCTGGCATTGAGCAGCATTACCCTTAGTTTTTTCCTTTTGGTGTTCTAGGGTGGTAGGTTTAGAATTTGAGCCTTGCCTAAAAAGGCACTATGGGGTGGCAAGAGCCTTTGCCAATATCCGGAAGCCCAGGGTGACAGGTGCAAGCCGTCCCTCAAGCAGCGTGACTTGTCCAGCATGTCATCCCAGGCAGACAGACATTGGATCCCCTTTGAATGACACCAGAATTTAAGCCAATTATTAAAGCTGATCATCTTATCACTGTATTGTGGCATCATTCTAGGTGAAGGTAGGATACTGCTCAAGGTCAGGGTCATACCTGCCTGGGCTACATAATCAGAGAGCTCCTCGATGTCCCTTTTCATGTAGTCCAAGGAGGTACGTCTCAGGTCGTTGACACTAGCGTGGACAATGACTGAGTCGTACTTGTACCTGCTGTTGAGAGACCTGAGTGCTTGCGTTATGTGGCGGATTCTAGTGCCCGACAGGCAGCTTACTGTGACCTTCTCCTTACTCAGTCTGGTGAGCGGGACGTCAGTGTGTCTGACTATGGAATCACCAATGACAAGTGTGTCTGGCATTTTGTTTGGCCTTAAGGGCTGTGACTGTTTGACACTCTGACTGTGTGGTCTATGTGTTGCATGTGTTGGGTCGTGAGGTGGTAGTTATCACACCTTTTGGCCACCTAACCTGGACCAAAACACTAAAGGCGGAGGCTTGTCCATATGGATATCCACACCTCCAGGCTAGTTGCTCAGCATAATGCATCCAAGATTATCCAAGTGCAACTAACTCTGGGCAAGACCACAATCCAAACTGTAACTTGCTACAGATTCCCCACCATGCCCCAGGATTCCCATTCCTAATTTCTTGATACACTGGAAAATATTAGGGTACAACCCAACACTCTAATAATGGATGATTTCAACTACCCCAGCATTAACTGGGAAAACTACTCATGTACCAACTCTTTTGCTCAACGTTTTCTGGAATTCATAAATTCCAACGTCTTGGATCATCATAGACCTGGTCATTACCAACATGGGTGACCGGTGTTCCACACCAGAGGTCAATTCCTCGTTAGTCAGATCCGACCACAAGCTAATCAGCCTAGACATCCACATGCTGCCCCCACCTCCCATTAGGGAAAGCACCGTAAAAAATGTCTCCAAAGCCAACTTCACGCTTCTTAAGACAGAAGTGGCAAACTTCATGACACCCATGCAGATCGACAATAGAGGGATGACTGCTGAATCCTGCACAAATGCACTTTATAAGCACTAACACAAGTGCATGGATCATGCTATCCCCTATGGAACCAAAATGTTATCCTCCAAAAAAAGGAAGCCAATCTGGTGGTCCCCTGCCATAAACAACGTCTACAACAGAAGAAATAAACTGTCGCAAAAAAAGAGTAAAAATCCCATGATTGAAGGGATTGATCCCTCATCAAATCCTCTAAAGCTAGCTATGAAGACAGATTTGCAGCAGATAGTAAAGACAACCACAAGGCATTCTATAGTTATATAAAGACTCTACATGGCAATACCCAGATTTGCTCTGAGGTACTGCACAATGGTACCTCCTATACCGAGGCAACAGATATTGCAAATATACTGGCGGACAGATTCACTGCTAACTTTACCCCTCCCCCCCCCAAAGGACCAATCACAATACCAGTATATTGTCAGGCACAGAGTATTACTGCTGCACAGGTTAAAACAGCACTGTCCAAGGCCAAGAACACAGCTTCTATGGGACCTGACAGTATCCCTGGCTGTGTTTTACATGAAGTACAGAGTGAACTGGCACCTCACCTGTGTGCCCTGTTCAATCACAGCCTCACCTCAGGCTTTGTCCCTACCAAATTGCGCACTGCTACAGTCATCCGTCTCCACAAAGGAGGAGTGACTACAGACCCCGGGAACTATCGCCCCATTAGCCTGACGAGTCTGATATGCAAAGCTATGGAATGCATCATCATGGACCTAATAAACAAGGATATAGAGAATTTCCAAACTCTGGATCCTACACAGTTTGGTTTTGTGAAGGGTAGATCATGCCTGCTCAACTTGGTCAACTTTTTTGTGTCAGTCACTAGAGCTGTGGATGAAGGTAAGGTGATTCATACAGCCTACCTTGATCTGGCCATGGCCTTTGATACCATTCCCCGCTCAAGAATCATAGAAAAACTTACTAAGCTAGGCATCAACCCCCATATCACTAGGTGGGTTGCAAACTGGCTCACAGAGAGAACATTAAGACTGAAAGTAACTGACTCCAAGTCAGACTGCCGACCAGTCATGAGTGGAGTCCCACAGGGTTCGGTCCTGGGTCCTCTCCTGTTTGGTATCTATTTCTCTGAAGTCCAGGCCAACACGAAGAGACTCTGGCTGACACAATTTGCAGATGATTGCAAGTTGGGAGCTATTATTAACTCCCCAAGTGATGTTGACATCCTGCAGAAAGCCCTCAATGAGACCAATGACTGGTGTCAGAACCATGGCCTTAAGCATAATGCCAAAAAATGTGTCTTCATCCCTTTTAGGAAAAACCCAGTTCCCTTGAATTACCACATTGATGGTAGTCCACTGAACACAGAAGGCATTATAAGAGATCTGGGAACACAGGTTGACAGCAACCTGTCTTTTGACCACCACATTGCCACTGTGGTCAGAAAGTCCTTCTATGTGGCACATCTCATTACTAAGGGATTTGCATCCAGGAAGAAAGAGGTCATTGTCTCCTTCTACTCTTCCCTCCTTAGGCCAATAATTGAGTACAATGCTCAATTTGGCATGTACCTCATTAGACACCTGCAACAACTGGACAGGCAGCAAAAGTACCTCACAGAGAGGATGCTAGGCCTTAAACACTTGTCCTATATGGACAGACTCAAAAAACTCCAACTATTCTCTGTCTCATATCGCCTACTTAGAGGCGATCTCTGCTTGACTTACAAAGCCATGTCTGACCCAGCTCTGTTAGAAATGCTACATCTAAAGAAATCCCAATTGTTCCACACCACACTCTCCAGAGACCTCAACCTCATTACCACAATCAACAGAACATGCTGGAGGGACAGGTTCATAACCCAGAAACTGTCCATGCTATGGAATAAACTTCCCATACATGTCAAGCAGTGCACCTCACTGGCCCTCTTCAAGAGAAATCTTGATGAGTGGATGGGAAATAGAAAATTCAGCCGGGGATCACTCCAGTGGCTCTACTCGACAGAGGCACTAGGAACTAAGGTTGGGTGGCACAATGCCAGGGTAATCTTGTGGGCAAGGCTTGTAAAGGTTCCAGGGCCATTAGTTTAGCACACACCTATAAACCTATGAGCTCCCTGGCCAGCCTCAGTAAGAAGCTGAGATCCCTCATAAAATCATCCAAAGCTAGTTATGAAAACAAAATTGCCACTGATTCTAAAGACAACCACAAAGCATTCTATAGCTATGTCAAGAATCCCAATGGCAACACTCAGATCTGCTCTGAGTTACAGCACAATGGCACTAAATATACAGAACCAACTGATATTGCCAACATCCTGGCAGATAGGTTCAGTGCTAACTTTATCCCCCCCACCCCACCCCCTAAAGGGCCCATCTCTTTACTGGAAGAATGCAAAGTTCCTGTAATCACAGCTGCACAGGTAAAAACCACACTCTCCAAAGCCAAGAACACAGCATCCTTGGGACCTGACAACATCCCAGGCTGCGTTCTACATGAACTGCAGAATGAACTGGCACCCGACCTACGCACCATGTTCAATCATAGCCTCACCTCAGGCTTTGTGCCCACTGAATGGCACACAGCAATGGTTATCCCACTCCACAAAGGGGGAGCCACCACGGACCCCGGGAACTACTGCCCCATTAGCCTAACGAGCCTGGTCTGTAAGGCCATGGAACGTATCATCATGGAACTTATAAACAAAGACATTGATAATCTCCAAACTCTGGACCCCACCCAGTTTGGGTTTGTAAAAAGCAGATCATGTCTCTTAAACCTTCTAGACTACTTTGAAGCAGCCACCAAAGCCGCAGACGAGGGTAAGATGTTCACACTGTCTATCTAGATCCCGCCAAGGCTTTTGACACCATCCCCCACTCTGGAATTATAGATAAACTCACTAAACTAAGTATAAATCTCAGGTCTATGTTAAATGTTCGAACATCCAAAATGTCGAACATGACATGTTCAAGACCAAATGTTCAACATTTGAATGTTCGAACATCAAATAAAAAAAAAGTAAAAAAATGAAAAAAACACTTTAACAGCATAGGCAGTGGGGCAAGCCCCCCTGCACTCCCCATGTGGGGGGTTGCGCCCCCACACCCCCTACTTAAATATACCAACTCCGAGACCACACTTCATTGCAGAAAAGGGAAATTCTCCCTATCTGCACCATATGGCGCTGTTGAAAGTCTATCTTCGAACACTCAAAATTTCGAACGTTTGGTCTCGACCATGTAATGTTCGAAATTTTGAGCATTCGAAGATTTATCAGGTACCTTAAATCTTTATGTCACAAGATGGGTTGCCAACTGGCTGACAGAACCCACATTGTGAAAGTAGCAGACTCCAAACCCCACTTCAGACCAGTGACAAGAGGAGTACCACAGGGTTCAGTCCTGGGTCTGCTCCTGTTTGGTATCTACTTTTCTGACTCTAACACAGAAGGCCTTTGGCTAATGAAGTTCACAGATAACTGCAAACTAGGAGCCATAATTGAAACTCCTAACAATGTGGACATCCTGCAAAAGGGCCTCACTGAGTCAGATGCCTGGTGTCAAAGCCATGGCCTCAAGCTCAATGTCAAAAAGTGCATTGTCATCCCCTTTGGTAAAATCTCTGTACCCATGAGGTACCACATAGGCGATAGTCTACTTAACACCGAAAGTGAGATAAGAGACCTTGGGACACAGGTGGACAGTAGTCTATCCTTTGATAATCACATCGCCACAGTAGTCAGGAAATCCTTCTACGTGGCACACCTCATCACAAAAGGTTTCTCATCCAGGAAAAAAGAGGTAATTGTTCCCCTCTACTTGTCACTTATTAGACCCATTATAGAGTACAGCAACCCTTTTAGTATGTACCTTACAAGACATCTACAACAACTGGAAAGGCAGCAGAAATACCTCACAAAGAGGATTACTGGCCTCAAACAGATGCCCTACGCAGACCGTCTCAAAAAAATCCAGCTTTACTCCTTTGCATATCACCTACTCAGAGGCGATCTCTGCCTAACATACAAAGCTATGTCAAACCCAGAGCTGTTGGACATGCTCCACTTAAAGAAATCCCAATCCCTCTGAGCTACAGCTCTAGGGACCTAAACCTTGTCACCACAATAAGCAGAACATGCTGGAGAGATAGATTCCTGTCCCAAAGTCATCCCATACTGTGGAACAAACTACTTATCTATATCAAACAAAGTTCCTCATTAGCACTTTTAAAGAAAAATCTTGATGACTGGATGGGAAATAGGAAATTCACCCCAGGGATCACCTCTGTGGCTCTGCTCGACAGGGGCACAGGAAAATAATTTTCTTGGGTGGCGAAAGCCAGGGTACCTTTTTGGCTGGGCTTGTATAGGCCCTAGGGCTGATAGCCTAGTACCTACCTATGAACCTATGAACCTTGCTGCGTCTTATTATGGTGGCTACCAAAAAGCAATTACTAGAAAATGGAACTCAAAGTCTAGACCAACTTTACTAGAAGTAGTGGATATACTAACAGAGATAAAACAACTGGAATTGGGATCTTTAGAAAAGGGAAGGAGCAAATTACACATGAAAAATGGGAATTGTGGGAACAATATATGCAGAACAGGAATGAGATTTAAGAGGCAGGATTTGAAAGAGTCATATAATGCTTAACTGACAATGACTGGATGGATTATAAGTAATGCAGTTGTTTCAATGGTGTCTGTGATATATACTATTTGCAACTAAATAGATGTCATTGTGTTTGTTTTTCATTTATATAAATGTAAGATTGCCTATGTCATATGTGAAAATTTAATAAAGATGTTTGTTGGAAAAAAAGGTTAGGGGTATTAAATGTATCATATTTTTGATTTTGGTGGTGGACAGTGTGAGTCAGTGAATAAATGAGTTAGCAAAAGAGTTGTGGGATAGCTTGTTATGGGATGGCTAGATTATTAGGTTGATTGGAGGCTGATGATTTGCTAACTAAGTTGGAAGTAGAAAAATTGGTATTTGAGACTGGTTATTAAATTAAGATTTTGAGAGATCGTTGAACTATGCTATGGTTGTTAAGACAGGAAATTGTTTTTATACTAGAGAATGAAAAATAGGACAATGAATAATCTGGTTAATTGTAAGACTGTAGTAATTTAGAAGTGAATAAAATTATATAATAGATTAGGGAGTTTAGTTGGGGATTGTAGCAAGGCTGTTTTAAGGACTCTGCTAGAATATAGCATCAATTGTTGTTTAGGCGTTTGAGTATTTAAGTTTATGATAGTTTAGATGGATGGCTTTAGTATGTAATAAAAAGTTATTTGTTAATCAATATGAGAGAGGACTGATTTGAGTGTGACTTTTGATGGCTGAAAATATTTAGGTCAAAAGTGCCAAGTAATGCATTTAGAAGTGCAGCAAGTACAAAAGAAATAAGTTGCAGATAAAGTGATGTATTGCTTTAAGGGGGAGTGGCTATTACATTATTATTTGGTGTAGATCAGTGCTGATAAAGATAAAGATGTGGGGGTGGCTTGAGAATTCTGGGTGGGAAGGGAGAAAAGCAGGTCACATGCCATACTATAGCAGAATGTTCTCAGCTTTCGCTTGTAGGCATTGTTATTCTCAGCCACAGAGCAGTAAGGTAAGAGTTCAGCCAAAATATGGATGTGCTTCCAACTAAATTAATAATTTTTAATGTTGAACTGCTTCAGCTACACTTTAATTATACTTTTCAAAGTGGATATTTTGGGAGAAATAAGACATAATGGGAGAGTGATTTAGGGGTAGGAGCAGCCCAGGTTTCAGACTGGTAGCTGAAAGTTTCCAGTGGACAAATGTGTTTCAGATTGTGTGTATGTGTTGGAGTACAGCAGCCATGGAAATTCAAAATGGCATGGACATTCATTGTGTAGAATCATGGTACAGTGGGGATTGGGGATTTGCTGCCTTCCCACTGTAGCATAATGTTGGCATTGGTATATATAATTAGCAGGGTTGTGGGGGTGAGGGGACTAGCCCCCCCAATAAAAAAACAAAACAAAAAAAAAAAGATGTCTTTTTCCTGTTCAGTTCACGCTTCTGAGTTGTTGAATTCCCATTTCTGGTCCCAAGGTTTTGATGATCACTCTTTTGACCATTTGTTTTTTTTCATAGGGACCTATATGCACACACACACACACACACACACACACACACACACACACACACACACACACACACACGTGTGTGTGTGTGTGTGTGTATATATCTATATATCTATATCTATACACACACACACATATATATATCTATATATCTATCTATATATATATATATATATATATATATATATATATATATATATATATATATATATGCACAGATATCTAGGGATATGTTTTTGCACTGGTCTCTAGAGTAGATGAGCCTCTGTCAGCATGGTACTGTTTGTTTCTTATGTACTGCATTGCATCACCAAGTTAAAATGTTTGAAAGATAAAAGGTAGATTAAAAGACAACATTTGCTTGGATACACATTGTTCCTACCTATGTAAAAATGTTATGTGCAAGCAACCTGCATCTTCTGTTCAACTGTGCCTTATGTTTATTACAAAGTAAAGCACTGGTGATTTGTTATTTATTGCTCTGCGGCACTTGTTTGTTTGTGTCTTTCGGCTTTTCCTGGTTAGGGGTCACCAAAGCGGAACTCCGGTCCGCTAATGATTGGCAGTAGATTTTTACATACAGAGTTGCCAGCCCTGACGCATAGCCTTCAACAAAAGTACGCCCATTCATGCATGTCTCCACACAGAAGACGCTCTAGCTGAGAATCGAACGGCACAACATCTTGCTGTGAGGTGACAACGCTACCGCAGCACCACCACCGCGGATCTATTTATTGCTCTGCGGCGCCTATTAATTCTAAAAAATAAATTATTTTCAATACATTAATTATTTTAAATTATTTATTGCTCTGCGGCACTAAATAATTTAAAATAATTAATGTATTGAAAATAATTTATTTTTTAGAATTAATAGGCATTAATCTGGGAATGCATTGTTATGATAGGATGCTCTGTTTTCTGATATTCATCTAAGAATGAAGGACTTTCATGAGCCCATTCCATAGCAAATTAATATGTACCTTGGGAAACAACTGGTTTATGCAATATATACAGCACAAAGAAATATTGTTTAACTGTCAGGGCTGCGGGAATTATCCCATGTTTAATAGAAAGCTGTTATCTGAGAAATAATTACTTAAGTATTTTACTTTGAAGTGTCACTTGTTGTGTGCCTTTTCTTTTTTCACTTGTGCCTCAAAATTATGCCTAACCCTTTCCATTCTAAAGCACATTTTTGCTTGATTAATCAAGAAAAACTGATATTAAAACTCTGGCATACCTCCTCCCACACCAGTTAAAGATACATTCAGACATGTACATAAACACATATGCCTAAATCTCAAAAGCTAAGGCAATTTAGTATGCACATGTGTATGGAGGATTTCAAATGCCACAGGCATATATAAATGTTTGATGTCAACTTTACTGAAATGTGGATCTCTAGTAAAATTGAATGTTACTAACAAAAGACAGACACTGAAAACATTTATCTGTAAATGCGATGCAACACTGAATATTGCACATTTGATATTGTATGAATTTTGTGCTAAGTTCGTCATACATGCTAAATAAGTTAGGGTGTCTAAATATAAAAACAATGAGTAGCGGAGAGAATACAGGACATCAAAAGACAGCAAACCAGGATGAGAGTTTTGTACAGTGGAAAAATGACTTTGTAGTACTAGTTTTCTAATTTGTGCGCTCTGTTTTGAAAATATATTTCTCAAAATTCATCATATAAAACGACAAGTAAGACACAGTGATGACAGGTACATTACACATCCATTTTTAACAACCAAATATCCTGGAAGTAAGTCTCACAATCTTCACCGGCAGTTTACAACAGAACTCACACTTTCACATTTTCATTTGTTTAATGCACACTTAACTTTGTATAAATCATGTGAAGCCTTTTTAAGCACTAGCAGGGGTGGCAATACAGGGGGACAAACAGGGGCACATGTCCTCCCATGAAAGTGTGTGCCCTACCTTCCCCCAACCCTGAGTGTTCCAGTCCACAGAATAGTAAAAAATCTCTTGCCTGAATGCAAGCACTTTCCACGAAGGCATGCAAGCACAGCTGACTCTTTCAAGTGTTCGTAAATCAAGGGACAGCATGGACCTTTTGAAAAGGCACTGGGAAGAACTGTATTTTTGAATTCAGTAAATTGCCTTTTACTGCATTAGTTTCTGGTTATCTGACTTGCTCAGAGTCACACAGTTGGAGGAAGAATGAATCAAACTCTGTACACTTAAGGCAGCTTATTAAAAACTTGGAACCTTAACCCCCTCCACACCAACTGCTAGACCTTAATATTAGAGTTTCATAGTTTTCACTGTTCAGAAAGTGCATGTCCATGCAGCATTTTTTGTAGTTCTGTCAACCTTTTAAGTGAATTAGACTTGTCTGGCACTAAGTCTCTGAGCTGTTAACAAATTGTTACTTGTGGGTAAAAGTACAGGATTTGAATCCTCCCACCTCAATTTGTATATGATGTCACTGTGAGCAAGTCACTCATAGTACCCCTGGGTAACCCCTGAAAAGGAACACTTTCTGGTTAACAAATAAAAAAAATAATTCCTGAAATTTGTCCCTTTTGGGGCTTCCCCCACCTGCAATTAATTTTGGCTTTGACCAGACATCATGAGCAAAGAAATTGATAATTACTTTGGACTGTTCCTTATAAAATGTGTAGCTTTCTGGCAAATTGTTGTTGACTACAGTCATTAAATAGTGTCAGTCATGGGAGTTTCAGACTTTGTGTCCTTCACAAAATGCCTGCTAATACAACTAAGTATATAGATTCATAGGTTCATAGGTAAGTACCAGGCTAGCTGTGCTTGAGGGCCATTTCATGTCTAGCCAATTTCCCTTTTTGCACTTGAATTAACATATCCCATTTGGTTAGAGATTAGCCTTACCCACCTCATAGTCGATAATTATACCTTACCCCTAATGAAAATTACTATGATCATATAACAGATAATATGAGGGGACACATGCATGAGATAAAGTATTTAGGAGATGCCCCTGGTCATTAACAGTACAGGGGGCAGTTTATGGGTAAATTTTTTGTTTCTCATCCATAAATCCAAGTTGTGTTTGAATATAGACAGGGATGAACTTTGTGTTAAGTGGATGGGGAGTCTGTTCCAGAGCAGTGGTTTCCTATATGGGACATACTTGTCCTTCCAACCCATTCTGTTCAGTGGTGCAGCGGTTAACGTTGTTGCCTCAAAACAAGAGGTTCTCCAGTTCGATTCTCAGCTGGGGTGCCTTCTGTGTGGGGTTTGCATGTTCTCCCTGTGTTCGCGTGGGTTTCCTCCGGGTTCTCCGGTTTCCTCCCACATTCCAAAGACATGCATCTGGAGCATTTCTCCCTGGGCCTCCGCTGAAAACAGGCTCTGTGGAACCTAGTCGGACATTCCCGGTCAACAAATGTTAAAAATTAAATAAAAATATAGCAGAAGAAGTTTATATCCCTAGACAAGTATTTCTGATGCCATCTGACATGCTGATGTGCAGTAAAAGCATCAGTAATGGGTAAGAGGATGCCTCATATGCAGATCTATATTAAATCAGTGAATGCTTAAAATAGCAAACGCTGATTTATTGACCCTTTAAAAGTGAAAGCTTGAAAGCCCGAAGACATGGAACAGTGATTTTTTTTTTCCAGGGAAAAAAATTGCTGGGCTGTTTTTGGGACTTTGCCATTTCCTCCACTATGGTGTTATCTCAGAGTTGGCATATTTAAGTAGCGTGTGTGGAGGGCACAGCCCCCAACATTGTGGGGTGTGGGGGGAAAAGCCCCCCCACTTTATTTAGTGTTTTGAAGTTTTTTTTTTTTTTTTTTGGAACAGTGATTTTTTTTCCCTGGGAAAAAAAATCGCTGTTCCGTGTGTTTGGGCTTTCAAGCTTTCACTTTTAAATGGTCAGTAAATCAGTGTTCACTATTTTAAGCATTCATTGATTTAATATAGACCCTTATATGCCAGGAGCAGGTCACCTCTTAGCAGTCTGTAGGATATTAAGTATAGTGACAGGGCTTTGAGTCGGTCCATATAAGACATGTTGTTTATGGCTTGAATTCTTCCAGTAAGACATTATATTCAATAACTGACCTAATAATTGCTAAGCAAAGGGGGCAATGACATCCCTAGATCCAGAGACAATCCCTTTGTTTATAAGCTATGCAATATAGAAGGGCTTTCTTACAACAATGTACACATGTTGGTTAAAGGTTAGGTCACTCTCCACATAAGTTCCCAAATCCTGAACAATTGGGTCAGCTCTCAGGGGTGTATTGCTAATATAGTAGTTTTCAAGGGTAGATGACTTGCCAAAGGATGCAATACTGCATTTTTGGCATTTTGTTTCAGTTCATGATTTTGGCACCAGTTATTTAGTTGGGGCAAATCTTCCTGCAGGATGACAAAGTCATATGGGGATTCAATGACTGCTCCCAGCTTGTAGTCATCTGCAAACCTAGTCATCCAGAGCCTTTTGGTATTTACTTTTACTTTGGAAAAGTAGATGCCAAACAGGAGAGGTTCCAGCACAGAACCCGTGGGGACTCCACTGGTGACTGGTCTGTTTGTGGAGGTAATTTCCTCTAGTTTGATTTTCTGTGTCCTACCTGTATGCCAGCTGGCAATCCTGCAGGTGACACAGAGGTTTATTCCAAGTTTATTTAGATTTTCTACTATACCTGGGTGGGGAAGTATCAGAAGCTTTGACCAAGTTGAGATATAGAGTGTGTACTGTGTTACCATCATCCATTGCTTTGATGACCATTTCAAGAAAATCCACCAGTTGGATTAAGCATGACCTGCCCTTGCTGAGTCCAAACTGAGACAGATCCAGTGTTTGGAGGTTCCCTATGTCCTGGTTGATTTTTTCCATAATAAGTCTTTCCATGGTTTTGCATATGAGGCTGGTCAGACTTATGGGTCTGTAATTGCCTGGGTCTGTGGAAGATCCCCCCTTATGCAGTGAAATGACTATAGCTGTTCTCCATTTGCTTGATACAAAACCCATATAGAGGCTGAGATTGAACAGTGCTGTTAGGGGTGTGGCTAAATTGTGTTTTATGTTATTTAAAATGCATCCAGAGATATCGTCAAAACCCATTAATAAAATATTTTTAGCTTTTGACAGTACCTTTAGGACTTGGTCTCATGTGATAGGTGAAGCTAAGACAGTTTCAGTTACATCTTGAGGGACAGACAGAGGAGAGAGAAGGGTAAAGTCAGTGCTAAATTTATCAGCCTATAGGTTCTGTATACCTTCAACCTCAGTGTAGGTAACATTGTTCACAATCAGCTCAGTGCACAACTGCATTGTGTTTTTGAGATTACGAACATAACTAAAAAACGCCTTGTGATTGCCGCTGGTTTGGGTAGCTACTTTAGCCTCAAACTTGCTTTGGTGGATTTTAAGATCTGAGTTGTTTGTTTATTTCAGTGAGAAGGGCTCTAATGTGTTGATATTTACTCTTCTTACTTTTGGTCAAAATTCTTTTCCTTCTATTATAAAGATTGTTGATATTATGGTTCAACTATGTGTGTTTGTTTCTGTGGATTTCCCTGCACTTATTCCTAGAGGGTACAGCTGCATCTATGCAACTACTTACATGCTGGTATAATGTTGTGTTGTAAGTTTCTGAATTTTCAATGGAGTTAACTGGGTTTGGTGGGGATTTGAAGCTTGCCAATGTATAACTTAGGAGTACAGAGTTTGTCTTAAAGAAATTTCTAAAGGTACCTTGAGTTGAAGGCATGTCTGGTTTCAGTTTTATTTTGAATGAGACTGCTTTATGGTCAAACCTAACAAGTGATAAAGATATACAAGGGACATTGCAAGATGCTCCCTTACTAGTCAAGACAAGATCCAAAATGTTATTCACCCTAGTGGGTACTCTGACTAATTGTTCCAGGTCATTTGTATTGACAAAATCCAGGAATTTGGGTGCTTGTGCACAAGTGGTGGTATAGGTTACTCAGCCTATAGCTGGATAGTTTAGATAACCTAGAATATGGTATTGGGTTTAATACTGAGTGATTCTAGTACCTGTAGATAGGCATTGTGGCTTTTTTGTAGCATAGAGGGAGCTGTATAGCTAGCTAATATATGGTACTGGACCTTTCTGATGTTTTTTTGGACATGAAGACGCTTTAGTGCATCATGCTGTTTTACCAGCCTCGATGTGAATCTCTTCTGGATGTAGATTGACCTTTTTCCCCCTCCTGTGCAGTAGCTGCTCTAAATGTGTGTAAAGTGTTGTAGCCCTTCACAGTTGGAGTGCTCTCTGCTATTTTAAAACTCGTCTCAGTCACTACACACACATTAATGTCTTCCAGTGTGAGAAGGGTGTACAGGAAGTAGAGATTCTTGTTCAGGCTCCTAGCATTGATCAGTAACCTTCATATTTTCCGTTGCTTATTTCATTTTGTTGGTAGGTTTATCAGGTTGGCATTGCCTAAAAAAAGGCACTATGAGTCTGGGAGCAGGGGTAACTTTAACTGCTTGGAGTTTGTTTTTAGGACAATGTTTAGGTGGACTTGCTACTTAGTTTTTTAAAGTTAAATACAACTCGCCTGGAAACCTTCTTCTGCTACTAGCAAGAACCAGTAAACTAATTATAGTAAAAAAATTAGTAATTTAATACTACAATCTGTACAGACAGTATCAGTACACTCAGTATTAAGCAATTTTATCAAATGTCTTTTAGCCTGTTGGGTAGTTTAATGGGAGAGATTGTGTAAAACAATTCTTATGTGCTTATTGTCAACAGACAGTAAATGGGGACAGAAAGGGAATTATGTTGTCATTATCATAAGGGCAGCCACCAACAGACACACTGGGTTTAAGAACACAATTATAAGTTGAGTAGTTGCTGAGAAATTCCAATTTGTTTACAAAATATTGCAAACTGTAATTATTGTATTTAGTGTGACCTATAAAATACAGTTTAAGACCTAGACCTAGAACCTAAAGCATGGGCCATTTAAAAGTATGTTACAGTTTCAAGACAATCCAATAGAACACAACACATGTAGGTTTAAAATAACTTTTCTGAAAAGTAAAGTATTACAATATTAACAAAATATGAAAATGGAAGTTTTTTTCATCAAAGGGAACTTATATGCCCAGCAAAGGAAAGCACAAGCTGACCATGAATCCTCAAAAGCCTTAGAGGAGTTTACTCTTCGGTGCAGTAAAGGTCTGAAGGGCTTTGTGTCCAAACTTGTGTTTTATTCGGCTCAGCTTGAGCTGCTTGATAGTTTGGGTGCATGGAGGGTGCCATGAAGCTTTGGAAACTGGCCAGCTGTTACACAATTTGCAGAATATAAACTGTGTAGCTAAGGCTACTGTAGCAATCATAAATATGATGAGAATTTATCTTTCTTTCTTTCTTTCTTTCTTTATTTCATTCTCTCTCTATTTAATGAAACTATTAAAATACAAAAAAAAAAAAATTAAAAGATCACAGCAGCAGCAGGTTTGGAATGCTTCGACCCTTAGCTCAGAGCTGACTGGTCTAGAACTGATTTAATGCAACGATTTGCCATGAATTAGCCTGTCATACACTCAGTATGTATGTAAGAATGAAACTTGGGTTTAATACTAAAGGTTAGACCACTTAAACAGCAAAATGCAGTGTAACTATGTAGTGGCATTACTAATACAGTCTTAAAGACCTTTGCTAAAACAGGCACAGGCTGTTAGAATGAATTTAAACGCAGATCATGAAATGAAAACACTTATCTTCCTTTCTTTCTTTATCAATGTTATATAGTATAATGGGTCTAGGACTATTCACTGAAAGCACATTTCACTGAAACACATTTGACTGTGCACAATTCACTGAAAGCTCAATTCACTGAAAACATAATTCACTGAAACACATTTCACTGAAAGTTATATATGGCCTTTTCCCCACTGTAGTGCGACCCTGAAGTTAGAATATATAGTAAGGGGGGTGTGGTGGGCATAGCCCCCACCTATTTTAAATATTTTGAACTATACACATGGATATTTGCAATTTCAATAAATTACTCTTTTCTAAACTTTATATATATATATCCTAACTATGTGGGGAGCGGTGTAAAGTGACAGTGATTTCAGATGATCCCCATAGGATAGCTGCTGAAGACCTTGAATTTTCCTTGTGAGGAACCTTTGTGGTGTCTCCATTTGCTGCAGGTGCTTGGAAAGGTACATACCAAAAAGATTGTTGTACTCAATTATTGGCCTGATGAGGGAAGAGTACAGGGAGGCTATAGCTCCTTTTTTTCTGGAGGCAATGAACTTATGAAATGAGTAATATAGAATGCCCTTCTTAACACTGTGGAGACATGGTGGTCAAAGGTAAGGTTGCAGTCAACCTGTGTGCCCAGGTCTCTCACCACTGAATGTGTACTTAAGGTGTTGCTATTGATGTGGTTGTTAGCAGGAACATCGCTTTTACTGAAAGGAATGCTAATACATTTTTTTGCATTGAGTTTAAGGCCATGACATTGGCACCAATCATTTGTTTGTGTATGACCCTCTTTTAGGATGTTGACATAATCTGGAGATTCTATGACTGCTCCCAGTTTGTAGTCATCAGCAAACTTTGTCAGCCACAGACCTTTAGTGTTTGCTTGTACTTCAGATAAATAGTTACAAACAGTAGCGGTCCCAGGACTGATCCCTGTGGAACACCACTGGTTACAGGTCTGCTGTTGGAGGTGGATTCCCCTATTTTGACTATATGAGTTCTATCAGTGAGCCAATTAGTGACCCATCTAATGACATAAGGGTTGATGCCTAGTTGGATGAATTTGTCAATGATGCCTGAGTGGGGGATAGTGTCAAATACATTGGCTATGTCCAGGTAGGCTGTATGCACAGATTTGCCTTCATCCAGGGCCTTGGTGACTGCCTCAAAAAAGTCCACTAGGTTTAACAGGCATGATCTCCCTTTGACAAATCCAAACTGAGTAGGATCAAGTGTTTGGAGATTACCTATATCTTTGTTGATAAGTTCTATGATGATTTGCTCCATTGCCTTCCAGATAAGGCTAGTCAGGCTTATAAGTCTCTAGTTCCCGGGGTCAGTGGAAGCACTACCTTTGTGCAAAGGAAATACTGTGGCTATTTTCCATTCAGCTGGTAGGAATCCAGAGATTAGACTATGATTGAAAAGGGTACCCAGTGGTGATGCTAATTCATGTTGGAGTCCATGTAGGATGCAGCCTAGGATGTTATCAGGGCCCATAGATGTTGTGTTTTTGGCCTTTGACCTGCTCTTTAGAGACACAAGGTAGGGAACAGGTGACAGGGATATGATGGGGTACATGTGGTGGGGACAGGGCAGTGAAGTTTTCACAGAACCTGTCGGCCAACAGCTTAGCTATGTCCACAGGCTCAGTATATGTGGTAATATTAACTATGGGTTTGGCACAAATGTGGGACTTTCCTTTTAGGTTATGGATGTAACTATAGAATGCCTTGTGGCTGTCCTTTGTTGAGGAAGCTAATTCGGACTCATAGTTTGCTTTGGAGCACTTCACAAGAGGTTTTATTTGCTTGTTTAAGCTGAGGAGGGAGTGTTTGAAGTTTAGGAGGGCTTGCTCCCTCTTACTCTTAGACAACAATTTCTTCCTCTTATTGCAAAGCCTGTTAATGGCAGTTGTCCACCAGGCAGGTTTGCTCTTCCTTGAGGAGCTTGTTTTGGTCCTATCAGGTACAGCTGAGTCAATGCAGGTATACAGGTGTTCATATAAAGCATTAGTGTAGAGCCTGACATAGTTGCCAGTTCCATCTGATGGAGAATGTGCAGTGATGCTATTTATACCATCCCGTAAAAGGTTACAATCTGCTTTGGAGAAGTTTTTTTAATTTAGTTGCTGCTGGGGGGTTCAGGTGTGATAGTTACTTCGAATGAGACCGATTTCTGTTCAGATCTCACTAGGGAAGACCTCACAGTGGGGGTGCTACATTGGTTCACCATATTGGTAAGCACCAGATCCAGGATGTTGGCCCCCTTGTGGGGGTGTCAACCAGTTGATCCAGGGCACTGAGGTTAATGAAGTCCAGCAACTTTTGCGCAAGTGGGTTTGAGCACAGGTAATTTACCCAGTCAATGGATGGGTAGTTAAAGTTGCCCAAAACCATAGTGTTCGGATGTATCTTGATAGACTCAACTAGATCCAAATAGACAGAGTGGGTGTCCTGATTCATGGAATGAGTCCTGTAGCTGGCTATGACTTGAGTAGGTGTCCTACAAACAGTTAATTAGACCTGAAGTGTCTCCAGGGAATCATACTGTTTAACCAATCTGGAGGTCTATTTATCTTTAATGAATATTGATACACCACCTCCTTTAGTTTTCATGCCTTCAGTTTAAGGTCTGAACATGTGGAAGGAGGTGTAACCTGGTATGGCTGGGGTGCTCTCCACAACCTTGAACCAGGTCTCTGAGACTGCACAAATGTCTGCATCTTCAAAGTTGAGGACAGCTTCCAGTGAGTGCAGTTTCATGTTGAAAGTGGTTAGCAGCATAACCTTGAGGTTGTTTTTAGATGGAGTATTTTTACATTGGGAATTTTGTCCTTGAGACACTGCCTAAAGAAGGCATTATGGGGGTGGCAAGAGCCTTAGCCAGGAGCTGAAATTCCAGGGGTGACAGATGAAGACCATCTCTGGCAAAGCATCGAGGTCTGTTGATCATGTCATCCCAGGCTGACAGATAGTGGACCAACTCAGAATGACACCAGAAGTTAAGCCAATTATTGAAGTCAATCATTTTATGTTTGTATTGAGGGATCATCCTAGGTGAAGGTAAAATGCTGCTTAAGGCTAGGGCCATACCTGCCTGAGACACATAGTCTGAGAGCCCAGTCATGTCTGTCTTCAACTAGTCTGGAGAGGTACGTCTCAAATCGTTCACACCAACATGGACTATAACTAAGTCGTAACAGTACCTGTTGTGGAGACTTGAGTGAAAGTGTGATATGGTGTATCCTAGGGGTTGAATCCTTTTACTTCAATTTGCCTATTTTGTGACTTTGAGCAAGTCAATTAATCAGACAGTGCTCCCACGTCTTCCTTGGAAAACTTTGCCTATTAGGTTTACCTGGTTAACAAATACTTAAAATAATATATATGATTTGTCCCCCCCCCATTATTTTTGGCTTTGTTTAAAATACTTGCTTTTGGTGCAGAAGCTGTCATTTCTGTTCCCATGCCAGGTACTTGGGTTAATTTTCTAATGCTGATACTGCAGTACAACATAAGGGGTGCAGCACTTCTGGGTGAGCCATCATTTGGTTGAGATGTTAAACTGAGATCTCATCTGCCTGAGATGATGGTAGCTCAGGTGGGTGTAAATATCCCTTGGCATATATCAAAAAGACTATGGGAAGTCCCCCAGTATTCTGCCCAAATTTCCCCTATTCAGTATGAATACCATCTCAGGTCTTCTCTGAAAAGAGACCATTGGCGTAGTAGGGCTAATCTGATCAACAAATGAAATAATTATGGTTGTCACTATTTTTCAGTTATTTTATTTTATCTTTGTTCTCTGACTATTTTAATACATCAGAACCACCAAGTGGTTATGGTTATTATAGTCAATGGATGTGACACTGTAAAGTGATCCTCAAGTATTTTCCCATAATCCACTACAGTCTCCCTTTATACAAGTCATAAAACAAAGGTAATCCAGAAGGTTCAAGTCAAATCTGGTGTCCCACCTGTGACCCAGAGGGTGACAGTGCTAACAAGAAACAGAGTGCAAAGGATTAGTCCAGATAAAATCACTTTAGCTAGCAGATCCAGGAGACTTTCTGATAGCCTTCCTGTGGGTGGAATAAAGACACCTTGTTGAAGTTTTTCACTTTGTTTATTCATTAAAGCAGGTAGATGGACGAGTGTTCTTGTTTTAACACTAGGTGTGTATCTCCTTCTCCTGGCCTAAGTATGGTGGTTTTGTGGTTCCTGCTTGCTCTTTAAGTCCCTGTTGATTGCTTCCATTTTTTTCTCGTTAACTTTGTTTGCAAAGTCAGTGATTCTGTTTTCAAGATCTAAAAATCTAGAAGAGGAGTCAGGGTTGTCCTAGCATAAATTTTCCAGGTTTAGGGTGTTGCTGATATTCAAATCTTGCTGAGTTTTGTTATGCCTAAGGAGGATCCAAATCAACCTTAGAACAAGAACATTCATTTATCTACCTACTTAACTGAATAAACTACTGCGGTGGTGGTGCTGCGATAGCGTTGTTGCCTCACAGTAAGACGTTGTCCTGTTTGATTCTCAGCTAGAGCGTCTTCTGTGTGGAGACAAGCATGAATGGGCGTACCTTCGTTGAAGGTTGTGTGTCAGGGCCGGCAACTCGGCACATAAAAATCTACTGCTAATCATTAGCGGACCGGAGTTCCACTGTGGCGACCCCTAACCGTGAAAAGCCGAAAGACACAACAACAACAACTTAACTGAATAAACTACTGGAAACTTCAACAAGGTATCTTTATTCCTCCCACAGGGAGCGCATCAGAGAAATGTGTCTTCTAGATCTGCTAGCTAAAGTGATTTTATCTGGACTAATCCCTTGTACTCTCTTACTTTATACATGTCATGCTAGATTTAAGGAAATGCTTCCTCCATGTAAATAGAATGGCAGTAGTGTGAGTTACAGGTATCTTGCACAGCTTCTGGGACCCATTTTCATTTTCACTTTTTTCCTTGAATTACTCTGATTCGTGTTCTCAGAACAACTTTAACTCTTTAACAGTAACTATAAATGCGTAAAAAAAAATAAATAAATAAACTAGCCAAACTACATATTTTAAGGCTTCTCATTTTTAGATCAAACGCTGAAAGACCCTCTCCCATATACTTTTTGAGGTGTCAAAACTATCATTGTAGTGCAGGAGATGTTCACTGATGACTCTTGCTTCTGTTTCAAATAAGTTTAGTAGACTTTTAAACTACTTTACTAATCATCAGTGTTTGTGGTGGGAAGATGCGTCTTTTATCTTGAATGTTATAAAAATGTGTTGTATTTGTTTAAAATATTTCCCTTACAATTCAGTACAGAATAAAATTAATCCAGCTTTCTGTTCTTGAATTTGGGTTAATATTGTTTCTCTTTCTAATGAGACAGAAATGCATGACATTTTCCAAACTTTGCTGTATTGGTAGTTAACACCTTTGACTTGTTACACCGTAGCATACCAGCACTTCATCAGAACCATAATCCCTGAGCATTTTTCAGATGTTCTATGTGCACTACTAACTAGCTAGTGTGACCCTATTGTGCCTTGGCAAGAAAAGAAACCTGCAGTTACCACTGAGCACTAAACCCTTTATTACATAACTGATAACCTAGATTCACTATAGTGCAGCACAATTCTGATTTTAGATGTAGCTGAATGTAAGTAAACGAGTTATCCTGATGATTTTTAGATGTTATGCATGTAATGGAACCAAGTCACAAAGCAAATTTAATTACAAGCTTTCACTCAAAACCTTTACATTTAGGGACTTGACAAAAATAAATTCAGTTGGGGATTGGGGAATACAAATTAGCTGTGAAGTATATACTTAGCATACTCAAATAATAATAATGTAGTGCATGGAGTGCTGTGATTAGGCTCCAAAATTGGTGAAAAGGCAGACTTGTGAAGCACCATTCTGATATCAGAAAGGTGCTTAGCAAGCTTTTGTTAAGCACCCCTCTCTATTGTTAAGCACTAGTTTCATGCTAGAATATTAACAGCAGTCAGCAACCACAGAGAGATTTAGAGGGAAAATGTAATCCCCTCATTCAGGCTATTAAACACTTTATTAAGTTTTAATGAAATGTTTAAAAAGTCTGAATGAAGGGTGTAATGCCTTCCCAACACTCTTCTGCAGTGGCCATTCTCTGTCTGACTGTTAAACACTTAGACCTGCTACATTTTTTTTCTAATGTTTGTATTATATGAGATCAGGTAAAGCTCCAAGCACAGCAAAAAATTGCAATCAAGTTTATTTATTTATTTATTTATTTATTTGCATTTGTTAACTGGGTTGGTCCAGCTGGGTAAGAATTACCTTTTTTCAGTGGAGGCCCGAGGGGAAAAGCCCCAAACAGACATACAAATACATATGAATAGAGACAAATTAACAATATTACAGAGGAAAACAATATTATGGGTACAATGGATAAGAAAAACAAACAATGAAAGTTTGAGAATATGAGTAAGGTAGGCCAGAGGCATGCATGCAAAATATTTATGAAAAGGTGTTCTGAGCAAGATCTCTGAATTAAGTTAAAGTACGCAAAGAAATAATGATTTAGGTGTGGAGTTAGTAGTGTGCGAGTTTTAGGTGGGAGCATGTGAAGGACATTCCCATTTGGAGGAGAGATGGGAGAGAAGCATGGATTTGAAATTGTTGTGGTTAGGTATATTAAGTAGTGGTGTGGAGAGATTGTTCCATAGTTTGGCTATAGTGTGGGATAGTAGTAGTTTAACCTCACCTGTTACGTGCCCTTGACATAGATGTCAAGATTCAACTCTTGAACTTCACTTGCAAGGTGAATTTCTTGACTTTCATATCTCAACTCAAACACACAAAACACTGGTTATGATCAGAGACTTTACCAATATCTTCTATATAATAGCTGTCACTATGTGTTTTGTGCTTACTTTTTCAAACACATGCTACACTTTAATTACAAATGGAAAGTTTCACTTAATTTGGCCAAAGCTTATGATGACAAGGTTCATCCTTGACAGATGAGGCTGTTATAAATGACTTGCACTGTACTTAATTTTTTTATGCAAGTGCTAGGCATTTGCTTTTTCTCCAGGTAATGGTGACCTTGGAGGAAATAATACTATGTTGCAAGTCATGTGTGTTGTGCAGCCCCCCCACCCTGGCTGTCTATGGAATCCATCTCCTTCATAAAACAATAATTTCACAGAAATTACCCTGCATTTGTGTGCCTGCAGTATTTTAGAGATGTTATTGGTGATCATCTGATTGCATCTAAAACACAATCTTCAGTAATTATTGGGACATCCTTAGCAGATGTTATATTCCTTAACCTGAAGCTGTAGTTTGATCCTACTATTTCAGTTTAGCTTTAAAAAAGGAGTCATTCAGACAGCACGCAACAAACATTTTCTGATAATGCTATAAAAGTGACAGCCTGGATAGATGTACACAGTACTTGCTTCTTTATGAAAAAGTCTGATTTTCAGAGAAAATCTCTGCATCTTATAAATGGTTATGACTTCATGCCTCAAAAGAAGAACCGTTGGTAAGCTACATATGATTTATGGCCCCATACTGATAAATAGCTGAAAAACTACATGCATAGAATTTTTTCCTCCACATTTGTGAAGGAGGAACTGAATAATATACAATCTGGCAGCATGAGATTTATAAGAAGTGGAATATCACTTTGTGCGACTTATATACCTAGCTGGAAGAAAAGCAAAACAGCTATAGACACTGCGACTTTAGAACTGATGTTTGCCACTGAGGCCATTTGGAAGAATGTCATTGCTTAAAATAACCCTAGAGCTACTCCTTTAGAGAAGAGCACTTTAGGGTGTTCCAATAACTATTTCCACAATGTTTTTCTCCTAAAAATGTTCATTAGGTAAATCTGTTCAGTGGTAGGATAAATACTACTTTTCTGGAGACAATGTGCTTTGACACTTTTTTTCTTGTTATTTTTCCATTCAAACTCAATAGTCAAGGGCATTTTCATCTCCTCTAGGCTTTAAAAAGAAATCTTGTTAATTAATGTAAGCTATCTATAACTGCCTGACATTACAACCAGAAACATAGCACAATATGTGACAGAGCGACTGCAGCTTGCTGTGACTTTCATAAGAATCTGCACAGGCGGAACGCAATATTGATGTATTATTTAGGCACCTTTAAGACATGAAGTGCCACACAGCTAGAGTAAAATGGCTTAAATTATCACCTTGTACAGAACTTTAAATAATCCTCCTTGACATATGATGCATCAGGGTCTGTCATTTTATCCAAACAGCTTCCAGTCTTGCTAAAACTAACGACACATCCTGTCTACTTATGTAACCGTGCACTTTGCTTAGTTCATGAATTCTGCAAAAGTTTTCTATTCGACAATACAGCTACAACATTGTCACCTTCTAAATTTTGCATTAATAATGATGCACTGTTAAGTCTTTAAAATATATTTGATATTTAGCTCTGCTTCACAGCAAAAAACACTTTATTAAAATATTCTTAAAGAAAAGGAATTGTTTACTGTCACACAAGCCTAATTTAATCAATAATTATGTTTAAACTATATAATGTAATTACCTCAGAGTATACAATAGGCAGTATTCAGCCAAGACTAATTTGATGACAGTTACACGGTAAACAAAAGCTTATTCCAGTTTATATTAACATACAGCATGAATTAATCATACTCTTAATTAAGCCACAATAACAAGAAATGCATAACTTCTCATTGACCATTTAAATGACTCTCAGAATGTTGTCACTGAATAGCTGCCTATTTATTATAATGGCAGTTAGACTTAGCAAATATTTATTTTTATTTATTTTATTTTGCATTTGTTTACTGGGTAGTGTCCAACTGGGCTTGGTAGCCCGTTTTCAGCTGAGACCCAGGGAGAAAAGCTTCATTAATGTACAATACAATATAAGACATTTGATTAGCACTAAAATAGTTACATAACAAAACAGAGAATCAACAGGGTAGTACATCCTTACGGAATTAGATTACAGAGTTATAAGAAATATAAAGGATCATTTGTTAAGTTGCATATTAATATAGGAGGTGAACAGTAAGGAGAGGATTCAGGCAGAAAGGAGGGGAGAATATAGAGTGCTTAGGAGGTAAAGAGATAGCGAGAGGGAGATAGGTAGTGAGTAAATGCAGAGAATGAGGGAAGAAAAGTATTTTTGGAAGAGAGAGAGGATAAGTAAGTAACATGTGAAAGGTGGCAAAGGAAATTATCCAGGAGAGCAGTATGGGCATAACCAGTTATTATCGAGGTGTTCTTTTAGCCTACATTTGAAATCAGAAGAGGATGGGGTACTTTGTAAGATTAAAGGGAGGGAATTCCAGTACTTAGCAATTTTGTTTGAATAGAGGGAGTCTCCGTGGGAATTTCGGGACTGAGTAACTTTCAGCAGTGGTCTACTGGAGGATCTGAGGGCTCTGTTACAAGTTTGAGGCTGGACAAAGTAGGAGATGGCAGGGCAGGCGAGAGAGTTTTGAATAACTTTGTGGATGAGGACAAGCTGATTTAAAGTTAAGAGGTGAGACAGTTCTAGAAAGAAGGTGTGTGTTGCATTTTGATCACTGTCTTTATTGCTTAAATCTATGCCGTCTTGGAGTTAGTTAAGTCAAGTGTACTGACAATACTTGCATGCATTGCATTCAGTATCATTTACCAGTAACCACACTTTTATCTATAGTTTTCTGTATTTTGGTCCACTGACATTATTAAGACATAAAACATGTAGACTTATGTAAGAAGGAAATTATTTGTCTATCTAAATGTTTTTCTATCATGTTATATATGACACTTGTGCAATAGGGTATTTCTAATGTATTATCTTTTATCATACATTATAGTGCTTTGAGAACGTTATGCTCAATATACTTCTGAAGACTTTCTCCACAAGCCTCAACTGTGAAGAGGCCATGATAAGTCACTTGGAGTACTCCTGGTCAACAAATGGAAATGAATAGTCTGTCATTGGTTTTTCAGCTAGCCCAGTGCACCACTGCAGGAAACCCAGCTATCCCTGCTCTCCTTCTAACCTTTCCTCTGTCCCCCCTAAGCCATCTGGAATTAAGTATTTAAATCACACTCCATTACTTTTTCTAGTTCCCCATTGCATAAGTCGATGGACTTAATTTATTTGTTTTTGTTAACCAGGTAGGTAGGTAGCATTGTTACCTCACAGCAAGAGGTTCTCCCATTCGATTCTCGGCTGGGCTTGGGAGTGCCTTCTGTGTGGAGTCTGCATGTCCTCCCCGTGGTTGGGTAGCGTTCGAAAGACATGCGTGCATAAATGGGCATGCCTTCATTGAAGGTTGAGCGTCGAGCTGGCACCTCGGCATTTCTTAAAAAGCTACTGCCAATCATTAGCGGACCGGAGTTCCGGTGTGGTGACCCCTTACTGGGAAAAGCCGACAGACAAACAACAACAACCAGGTAGGTGAATAGGTACATGACTCTTTTCAGCCACTTCCTGGTTAACATTACAACATTCCTTGAGGTCCAAGATGTAGTCTGCTCTTATTATTTGCTGCTAATGTCTTCTCTGATGCTCACTGTGTTTCCTCCTCAGTTCCACCTCTTCACATTGCCTGTTTATGTTCCTGAAGACCCGTATCATGCTCCATCTTTCTTTACCTGTTTGGCCACAATAATTTGATACAGTATTCCAAGTGAAATGCCAATGCCTTGTGGAATTTTAGAATGCCTTTTTGTCACTTGAGTCTATTTTCTTTAAGATTAATTTAAACACATTGGCATTGGCAGCACATTTCTTGCTTTGCACTGGATGGTCCAGAGCTGCTGTTGCTATGATCCATTCATATCCTTTCCACTCCTTGTTCTGTACTTTACTGTATCCTATATCAACACTTTGTATTTGCATAGAGTGAATTTTAGCAGTTGTCATGTTTCTACCCATTTTACTCATTTGTATATAATGCTCCTTACACTTTCCCCTCCATGCTCCCCTGTGGCCCCTACCTTGGTAATCCCTGCAAGCTTGTTGTCTCTATTCTCAGTGCCCTCCAAAGTGTCTGGAACTAACACACCAAAGAGTACCAAGCCCTGAACCACACATGCAGTGCAGCACTCATCTACCCATATCTCTCCTGATAGGTTACCAATCAGTGTCATCCACTGACTGCTCCTTCTCGGCTCCTTTCTAATCATTTTAACAGTCTACATTCTATCCTAATACTGATAGCATACTCAGTTATGTTTAATGAAAAATTTGATAAAATGCCTTACTGAAATTGAGGTACCATTTCTTAATTTCTACAACCTTATATAACTGCACTGTAACTCAGGTTTATAGTTATACACTTTTGGACTGCCAGAACTTCCAGGATGTGAATGCTTGCTAACTTGTTTTATGTAAGTGAACTCCAGAAATGCTGTAAATCCATCCCTTAATATATTTGCCATTGATCTCCGTTCCACCAAGGTCAGAATCATGGGTGTGTTGTTTCCACAGTTGTGATTTTTTTTTTCTTTTTGCTTACTTTGCAGAAATGCATTATAATTACCTTCTTCCAGTCCTCTTGTCTCTCTCCCTTGGCATTTTGTCTCGTACATACTACTTTCAGAGACTTCACTAGAACTTTGGCCAACTTTTGTTGGGTTTTGTGTGGAGGAATCCTGCCCTGTCTTTTCTTTCTACCACTTGGCTAGCGCTTGTTCTGTTCATCTGGATTAGATCCTTGAAATTGTCCAGTCTTTCCACCTTCTGCCATCCTTCCTTCTGTCCTTGCCTACCCATTCAATACCACACTTACTCCCTGTTAAGACCATTCCCATAAATTACTTTTGCTTCTCTTAGCACAAACAGGTTTGTTTGAAATACTAATCTATTTGATGCAGTAAAATATCAAAATTACAAACTTTTTTCTAGGTCAAAAAACACTGGAAAGAGAATGGAAAGGCAATATACAAAGGAATGATGGGAGGACATCTGTATGGTTCCCAATAAGTTTAGAAGGTTTATGATTTTTGCTTGGAAATGTTTGCATAAGTATTTTTATACCCCAAGCACACATCAGAGAAGATTTTTTCAGCTAGATAGCAAATGCTGGAGGTGTGATGCGAAAGAAAGAAGCAATTAGGTACGTTTTTCTTTGCAAATGCAACAAGTTAGCAGATTTAAAAAAATCCCTACAATAATACTTTGTCAGAAATCTTGGGGGAGAAAATAGTTATAGGTAAGGAAATGATTCTTTTGATTTGGGGGTGTAGGATCTGAGTTTCCCAGACATAGTAAGGCCATACTGAGTTTAATGCTTAAAAAAGGCTATTTCTAGAAGCAGAAATCAAAATCTAAACCAAAGTCAATCTGATAAAAGAAATGGGACTAGGATGTTTAGAAAAAGGAAGGAAGGAGTAAATAAAATAGGAACATACAAAATAGTATAAAAGAGGAGGAGGAGAGAAATTTAAGGGAGGGCAGGGATTGAGCAATTCATGCAATGCTGGAGTGAATGAAAATTGTTAAATGTATACCACATGGCAATAACAAAGTAAATGTTTTTTTTTCTTTTCTATTACTATATATGTACCCATGTCACTTTAACTCTTATGGTTGCGTAGTAATGCTGATAGAACATCATGAAGATGTATGATACTTAACTGCAAGTTTCTATTACCCATAAGCTGCAGTTATTGGAAGATCATTACAAATAAAATTTGCAAGCTAACCACAACAGGAATATCATTCTGAAATATGTTGAACAAGACCACAGGCCTTTAAAAGTAACTTTTTTAAGAGGACCAGTCTAAAATCAAATACCACAATGGCCACTTTGATTATCATCAGTTTCTGTGCCATATAGGAGCATGGGTCAGTAAAAAAAGTATAACTTAATGACCTTTTAAAAGCATGATCTCAGTTGTCCTGTGTTGAAGTATACATGCACCATGTATACATCAAGGTCCTTTTAAATGTGTGAATGTAATGGCATTGTTTTAAGAGTATGGAAAGTTTGTTCCATTGGCAGGAGATCTGTTATGTCTGCTACTGTTGATAACTGAGTTTTTAAGGTAGATTATCTTTATACATACATTGGCAATTACATCAGTGTGCCTTACACTGGGTCATGAAGAATATGTCTTTAATAATACTGAGAAAACTGAGGCCTGTCTGAGAAACCCAGATATCCAAGCCTATCTAACCTTCTAGTTAAGAATCTCTGAACCCCTTCCAGTTGAACCACATGTACAATTAATACATTGTAGAATGAGGTTACATTAAATCCTATGGCACACTAATCAAGTTAAATGTACAGAGGAATGATGGCCTTTGTTGTCATTAGTAATCCACTTAAGTAATTATGAGTCACGCTGAAGGTTATTCTATTATTCTAGCATAATATTGATGAAAGGTGAGGTCCCTATCTATGATTGTACCTAGGTCTTTAGTAAAAGGCTCTGTCTTAAGCAGTTTCCTTCAAAACAATAGGTGACAGTGACCACTTGCTTTTCAAAAATGAATATGCTACATTTGTTGTCATTGTACACCACACCATTATTTTTTACACTGGGTAGGCTCCATGCACCCTTTCTTGAGTACTATTATGACTTCTAAGGCCAAGGCTGATTTTATCATCTATGTGCATCTGAATATAGAAGATGCCGAAGAGGAATGGACTAAGAACTGAACTCTGTGACACTCCATGTGCAATTTTGTCAGAAAAAGATGTTGGCACCCCGTCTTTATTACCCAAGTTATACTGGAAATCTAATTGTCAGTACAGCAAACCAGATATACACTGACCACCAAAGTTCATTTGGTTTAGCTGCAATACCTTTATGTAGATAAATATTGAAGTCCTGTGTGATAGCAGGATAAGCTAGCTGCACAGTTAACCACTCATCAAGTATAGGTATAGCTACCTTAGAAAAAAAAATCGGAAAGTTTGATCCCCTCTTAGCAAAATCAATTATTTTATTTAATCAAATTACTGATATCCCACGGGAAAAAAAGTTTCATAATAATTTTTTCTGTAACCTCACACAGTATACAGGTGAGACTAGAGGTGTGTAGTTCCCAAGGACAGTTGTAGATGTTTCCCTTTGGATAGGGACTGATGATTCCTTCTGTCATAGATTTTAGACAAACTTTTGGACTGACTTTTGCTTAGGAATAAATGGGATTTAATAAGTTATGTTTTATAGGATAAAACTTCATGGTATATTGCCATAGTGAAAGTAGCTTGATTTTGTAAAAACCTGCTTCAGTTTGATCAGGAGAGTTCAGAGGACTGAAAAATTATTCATTAAATCTAGTACAACAACATTGTACTTGTAAAGGTTCTAAAGCTGGAGCTAATTTTCTTCTCTATGATAATGATTGTCCCCAAGATTCAATAAACTCCATGTAGGAATAGTGCTATTTCTGCATGGAGTGAATGGTGTCCATTTCCACACAGCCTTAATAGCAGCATGCCTTGCATATTCATGAAGACGTGCTACTGCTAAGGCTAAGCAGACACGAAAACTACTGAGTGCAGGGGGTGTGTTTTAGTAGTGCCCACACATCCAACATGCCCCCTGCACTCTGAAAGTGCCATATGGCACTGTCTAAGTGCTTTCAGTGTCTGCAGACACTGAAAGCAGGATATGTATATAGGAAGAAATGCAGGGGATGTGTGACAGGTACTGTCACACACCCCCTATATTGTCAAAGTGCCATACGGCACTTTCTAACTGCTGTCAGTGTCCGCAGACACTGAAAGCAGCTATATAGATAGTAAACAATGCAGTGGGTGTGTGACAGGTACTGTCACACAACCCCTGCAATGCGAAAGTGCCATACGGCACCTTTAACATCTTCCAATCTCTCAGAGCAAAAAACTGGCCAGATCCTAAAATGATGGGGAGACAAGTAGGGACAGATCATAAATATTGCCTGTACAAACTTAGAAAGTTGATAGAGGAACAGGGCTTGTATTAAAATAACAACATGTTGGGAAGGATTAGAAGCCTGAAACTCAAATGTATGCCATTATGTAGTGACTTCAATCCTGATATGCCCCATACAGACTTAGACAGTTGATAGAATGACAGGTAGTGCAGTACCAAATATGACTTACAAGTAGTGTTGATACATGTAATTAAAGTGCATTTATTAATTTGTTTTCCATTCTAAGTTAAGTTTAAGTGTAGCTGAATGGGTTGCGCATTACGGCCCTCTGCTCAGCATTGCTTAAACATCTCATAAGAACTAAATAAAAATGTATAGCAAAAATCCTTCCCAATACATTAGCATAGTGGTTAAAGTATCATCTTTGCATTCAGGGTTCGAGTACCAAGACAGACACTTTATTTTGACATGGGAAAGCATTGTTAAAATTAATTTTTTTTATGGTAAATTACGTAGTAATTGATATTTGTTACCCAGGATAGTGTAGCTGGTCCAAAATGGAATTGTGAGTGCATATAACATGTGAAATCATCCATGTATACACAAGTGTCCCATACAGTATAGTCACACCCCAAGGTAATGTAATGAAAGCACGTAGGGGGATGTCATGTAAAATAAATCATATACACTTAATAATATGTCAGTAATGATGAATTAATGTGCAATCCTGATATATTTTTTTAAATGAAAACTGAGCGATGCTAAACAGTGCTCAGGTGGTTTAAGCATTGCTTAGATGTAAATTCTAAGCAGCAATTAGCTCAACTAAGCGGATTTGTGCACTGTTACGCAGTGCTCAGCATTTACCCCTTTAAGCACTGTTCAACTCATCTTAACAGATCTGTGTACCACTTAGCTGAGCTTTGCATTTTCAAAATGGTCCAATGACAGCAAAGGGTGGGAATATGGCCTTATTTAAACCACACAGGTGGGAATACACCATAACCTGTTGTAGTCTGTTCTCTGCAGGAACCATGTCTGGCATTGGAGATGGAGTGCGCTTTCAGGCACAGCGCTGGGGCATTCAGGAGTCCAGGGTCATGGCTGGGCTCCTTGTAGAAAACCATGATGACAGGCTGCTGCAAGGCCAGTACCAGGGCTCTCAGTACAAAACGGACGGCCTGGGACCGTCTGGCACACAACCTCACCAGTGCCACAGGAATCCCTAGAACTAGTGAGCAGGTACGGCATCACTATGCTGACCTAAAGCGGAGGAAGGGTGAGCTCTTGGCCCAGTGGATCCAAGATGCCTGGGCACAGAATACTCCAGTAGTTAGTAAGTATCTCATCCATAGCTGTACCAAATCCTAGCCTGAGTACATGATAGACAGGTATGCATAATGTTTGTTTTTTCCCCCTACAGCTGCAGGTGAGATGGATAGCAATGCCGAGGTCCATGCAGACAGACTGACAAGGCTGCACTGACAGGCTGGTGAGTACAGATCTACCTTGCAGTATATACTGAAATAAATAAGAAGGAGTAAATCTTTTACTGCCAGCAGGTGTAGTGTGTTCCATGTCTAACAATTAAGTAAAAGTTTGCCAGACTAATATTGATCTACAGGATATGCAGTAGTAAAGCACTTTGTCATATAAGTACAATAAAGACCTAAACAACCAACTGTTGTGTTTACTCTGGTATGTTGTTGTGCAAATAGAATGTGTACAGGTTCTTCACAGCAAATATGGCTTTGACAGAATGAATTTACTGAGGTTGTTCTAAGAACCAGCTATTATGCAAAACAGTAGATTGTGGAGCTGTAAAACAAGATATAAATGAAATATGAAATATGTTATGTACTAAGATCTGAACACTGAATGTCTAATGTATTATAGTGTGTCCCCTGCAGCATTGCTTTGTGTTAACCTTTGCTTTCCAGATTGTACTATGTCAAAGGATTAATACACAGTATACAAACTATCTGTCATGCATGAATCAGAGGATTACAAGGTTGGACTGTCTAATCCACAGAGTAATAGGCAGAAATCAGTCAAACAAGAGACATCAGCTCCCCAATATCTCAGTGTGATGAGAAATAGCCTTGCTTTTCATTTTAGCACACCCAGACATGGTTCAAATTTAGGGAGTGGTACTCAGATGTGTGTATATATACACTCAAGAAATCTTGAATATTTGTAGAAACAGTCAGATAGTGTAACAAATATTTTCTCCACAGGTCGCACAGGTAAAGAAACATCTTTAGTAGCTGTAGGAAGGGTATACCAATACACCGTCTACAACTGTCCCACTGTCCAACCCCATGCCTGAAAATGACATCAGGATAGGCACATACACCATGTATTCTTCCCGATACATGTCTCTCAAGTATCACGCTGTCACGGCTAGTGTTCACTGCTGCCATTCACCTTTGACACGGATAGGAATCCAAGTGAAATATGCCAGTATCAGACACACACAGCATCAGTGCAGGGTACCCCTTCTTTGTCAGATATGTAACCCTGACATGTACAAGCCCCCCCTAGTAATGTAGCCATAATTGTCCCAATCTGCACCATACCATTACATGTTGAAAGTTTGACAGGTATGAATGTGCTACAGAAGCTATGGACTATAGGTGGATGTAAAGTGAGGGCAGACCTGTAGAGTATTAAGCAGTATTGCTGTGAAAAATAGAAGACTATACTGTTGTTAATGGACTTTTTCTCTCCCCCCATCCCTCATCTGCATCACTATTTATTATTCATATACTACGGTTATGTTTTTCTCAAAACTTAATGTTGGGAATTCTGTTTTAGTATTGTTCATATATTTAATTGGCTGCATATTAACATACCTTGTTCAAATACCATCACTGGTTGCCTGTTGCCATCAGTGTAACTGGCATGTTGTTACAATGCTTACTGCTGTTCCATTTATGCATGTGTTCTGTTTGCTATGCAACTGTTTGCAATCTGTTGGTTTGGGTTGATTGGAACACCCACACATGCTGTTATAACTAATTTTGAAATGTTTTATTCATGAATAACCAATATATCTTGGATAACCTCAACACCATAGCACGTTTGGGAAGGAAGAACCTGGCAGATCTGCCTGTCCCACCTCATCTGGCCATGGCACCGGGCCTCAGCACGTCTGGGACCCAACTTGGAACTTCCTCATCTCCTGGTCTTTCACCACCTTTGGGTGGAATCACCTCAGCAGATGGGGCCCATTGGGTTCAGGCGTGGAGAGGAGCCTGTCACTCGCTGCAACTTCCAGGATATGATGCGCAGCATCATTCACTCCGAGTTGGATGGATGGCTGTGCCAGCTGGAGGGCTGTCTGGTATACCTGGAGGGACAGACTGCCCTTGTTGTCCAGCCCCCAACACAGCCACCTTCAGGGCCATGAATGTGCAATGGTGACTGCCCATGGGTGGGGACCTCAGTCCCACTGTATTCATTTGGGGGCTCATGGGCCTCTTATTCCCAACCACCCTCCCTGTCCAAGGTGTTTACCCCCCTCATCTGTCATATACCGCCCCTGTTTGCTGTCTTGTGTGTCTTGTCTGTCTGTGAATGCAACCTATCTGACCCAACCTACCTTCCCAAACATACCTACCGCCCTTCCCCAATATCCCACTCTCACCATAATAAAAAAGGGCATCTGTCCCGCAAAAAAAATCATTGCCCCATACATAGCTCTACAGTTCGCCCCCATGTCCAGTGACATAAATCAATGAAAACTCAAATTATTCTACAAATGTATGTTGCCAACACCCCTCCCTCTGGGATGTGAGGCGGTAAATTCCAAATTTTCCACATCAGTCACAGCTGTTGCTGCAGAAGAAATGTAGAGCTTTTCTACACCCATACTGCACATTCCTAGCTGGTTTTCATAATGTTTTACCCCCTGCTTGCCCCCATTTCACCACTTTCCTATCATCCTTTTTTCTTTTCTTTATTAAAAATTAGCGCATGTATAAGTAGGAATAAGAGCCGCTAAACGAAACTAAGAGGACTTATGCATCTATTAGCATCACTTAGCTTTGCACAAAACCAGTCAAACCCACGCAAACCCACTTACAACTGTGTAAAAGTGTTTTAATCACTCTCTTTCCATTATCCCTTGTTTTGCCCAGCAACAAAATAATCAGCCCTGCCACGTTTCGAACCCAGGTCCCTGTGCACTACAATCACAGCAATATACTTCTACATCTGAGCTGTGGGAATTTTGTATTGCTTTTACAAACATATCATGCACTACAATCATTTAACATAAGGGAAAATGCACATCCTTAGTACTCTTATATACATATATATGCATGTATGTGTATAAATATATATATATATATATATATATATATATATATATATTTATACATATATGTATGTATATATATATATATATATATATATATATATATATAGATATACACACACACACACACACACACACACACACACACACACATATATATATATATATATATATATATATATATATATATATATATGTGTGTGTCTTTCAGCTTTTCCCAGTTAGGGTTCGCCACAGTGGAACTCTGGTCCGCTAATGATTGGCAGTAGATTTTTCATGAACGCCGAGGTGCCAGCTCGACGTTCAACCTTCAACGAAGATACGCCCATTACGCATGTCTTTCGAACGCCCACCCAACCGTGGGGAGGACATGCAGACTGCACACAGAAGGCACTCCCCGCACTCCAGCCAAGAATCGAACGGGAGAACCTCTTGCTGTGAGGCAACAACGCTACCGCTGCACCACTGCAGATGTTTTATATATATATATATATATATATATATATATATATATATATATATATATATATATATTCAACCTTTTACTGCAAGACATCTACAAAAAGCCTGACAAAGTGAGGTATAAAGGGCAAACAATAGAGACATGTTTGAACTATGGCTGTTATAAGAGTGGAAGTCTGCTAGAGTAGCATGGTTTGTTTAACCATATATTTTATGATAGATTTTAGGTCTAAGACACAAATGATTGTCATCATTTACTGATGTCAATGCCCACATCATCCCAGTGATTTGTCAGAAACCCACCACATGTTATGGGGAACAGACCAAAAATATGAGCCATGCATCTGGACAGTGCATAGAAATCTGGACAGTGGAGAGGTATGACTGCAGTCATGTAACAGAAGGAGAAAAACACTGAGAGCTGCCAATCATTTTACCCAATGCCTTCAGAACTACAGTCAGACCAACACAACACTACCCCAAATCACCTCTGGGGAAATTACACATGCATTTCCAAATATATCATGCACTACAGGGATGTAACTGCAGTGAAAAGCAGACATCAGTGAGAAATTGTCCACCTACAAACATTTGCACCACAATCACAGCAATATACCAGTAACCCAACTGAACTCTAGAGTATGACTATTTGAACAAACATGTCCTGACTTCCAGTCACACACTACATTGACATTATACTGCCCAAAGTCACAGTCTACTGGGAATCCTGAGGTGTTACAGGACATTTCTCAGTCTGCCCCTACAAACATAGACACCTGATAGACCACCAGCAACTGTAGCAACATGCACAGTCAGATAGAAAATGATCTATGACACTCACATCTGCCACTCTCCCTACTTAGCCCAACAAACAATACTGCTTCATAATTGTGACTGTCTGTTAACAATATTCAGACATACAAATCTCTCAACTCTACAGATTTCCACCGAATGTCCAGGGTGTGGGACCATGTTTATGGCCACTGCTGAATACCACTTCCGGGAGTCTGCTATGTCACTGGGATGATATCAGGAGTGAAGTCACTAAATAATCTTATACCATATCTCTGAACCTCTTACTGTAATACATCTGGACAAAGCCTGACATACTTTGGGGACAGAGGGCTGAAAAGAGGGACTTATCTTATATAATGGTGTTACAAACTGAAACAGTTGCTGGTGTTACAGAGTTTGTTGTAACATAACATCTCTGAAGGATATGATGTCTGAAACACAAATGGATGTCATCATTTACTGACTTCAATCCTCGCATTATCCTACTGATTTCTCAAAAACAGAAATTGTCTGAGGAACAGACCAAACATAAGAGGCAAACCTCTGGGCATTCTGCAGATATCTGGAGAGTTGAGAGGTGTGTCAGAGACATAACAATGTCAGACATCAAGTCACACAGAAAATGCATGTCCAGACAAACCCTGTTAATCTAGCAATCTTGTATGTATATAACAGCAATACTTACTTACAATATGTACCTAATTCTGGAACTTTGTCCCCCATTATGTTGAGCTGTCTCCACATTTCTTGTTCTGAGAGGTATTTCCACCAACCTTTTATGAAGCTGTAGCCCCCACATCTCCATAATGTTCTCCTCACAGGCAAGGAAAAGGGGCAAGGCCCACATGAAGGAATTAATTATAGCACTGTGTTGCTATGGCATTGGCTAAAGGAAAGACAACACAGCTGCACTGGATGCAAGTAGCAAGTGGGGGGCACTGATTGGTGCACAGGCCATCACCTGCTCATGAACATTACCAAAACAAAACAAAATAAAAGGCAAGCTGATGCCTATGTAAAACAGGTCTGAACCTGTCTACACAAAGACAGACTGCGATTAAACAAACCTAAACATCTGCATTATTCTGAGGAAACTCTTCAGCACAATAACAGGTATGTCAATCAATTAAGCATGTAATGGAATGCAGAAGGGAATGCAATAATGTGAAATAAGAAGTTAAACACTAGGTCGCAACAAAACTTGCTGGACTCACATGTTGCTGTCCAGCACCTATGGCCATTCCTACTGCCCTATCTGCAGTGACATAGATCACAGCTTTGGCCCCTGAGTCACCCCAGCAAAGGTCAGCTCATGTATGACTACTACTGGAGTGTCTATTGTCCAATACTGACAGTGATACTGCTAGGCCAGCTACCTGGGATGTTGTAAATATTCATATGTGACCTGTGAATGCTACTATGATATATATGCTTGTCTTACAAATGTAAGAGACTTATATAGGGTGTGTGCATAGTAAACAACTAGTCCAGAAGTGTGTGTTGAACTACTGAGCTCATACCTTTCAACTGTCCAGAGTTTTGCAGACTGACCACATGTTTGCCTCATATTTGTAGTCAATGCCTCATACATTTGTGTATTGTCTGACAAATCACTGGCAACCCAGTAAAGATTGATGTAATAAAATAATAGCATGCATTTGAATGCCAGATGTTATATCCTGCGGAGTATTCCTGTGAATGCGAAACCATCTTTACTAGCAACTAAGTGTGTTACAGCTAGATTTATAAAGTGTCACTATTTTCTGGCCTTTTCCCACCATTGATGTGTGCCTTTGTCCAGATGCCTTGCTCTAACAGGAGCTAGGAGTCTTAGCATGAAATCAATGTCATTGCAAGCATACCTTGTCCTGGAGGATACTGACATTTGTGCAGTCACTGACACCTAGTTGGCAGCTCTGGAGAGCACACTAACCTTGCCAGGTTACTCATCCCACCATACGTTTAGACCCCACATGGAAGGCTGCAAGCCACAGGAGTTGGAGTTTTAAACATTATCATACACATACACACCTCCAGGCTGGCCAAACAGTATGACACATGGGAGGCATCCCAAGTGCAGTTAACTGTTGACAAAACACCTACACAAATCATAGCTAGCTACAGATTTCCAAACATGAGTCTGGACACCCACTACACCTATCTGGACTTGCTTGAATCTGTCAAGATTAAACTATCTACCCTGCTCCTGGGTGACTTTAACTACCCAACCATAGTGTGCTTGACCTATTCTACCTGAACATGAATGCAGAGAGATTCTTGGCTTTGTCAATGCCAGTGCATTGGATCTGCTGGTCAACACTCCTACGACAGGTGGAAATATCCTATACCTGGTTCTAACCAACATGAGTAGCCACTGTAGCACTCCTACAGTGTCATTCTCCTTGGTAAGATCTGACCACATAGCCATTACTGCTGAGGTAGCCATCTCACCAGCTCCACCCCCCCCCATCCCCGTCAGGGTCAAACAAAAAACACTTTCCAAAACTGACTATAATTCTCCTCCGAGCTGGTATAAGTAGCTTTACAGCCACCATCCCATTAGTTAGAACTAGCAGTAGTGTCCAAACCTACAACACAATACTATGTGAGCACCTACATAGCTGTATGAACTTAGCAATACCTGACAGGAAAAAGTCATCTCCCTCAAGGTTGGGTAAACCTCTGTGGTGGACAGCAACAATACACAAATACCATAATAGGTGGAAATAAGTGCTGGACAGGGCCAAGATGGAGCAGGTGCCTAATTGGAAGCAATGTCACCTTGGTGTGAACAAGCAAATAAGGTCACAGGCGAATTACCCTAAGGCTAACTTTGAGTGCAAATTGGACACGTCCACCAAGGCCAATCACTAGGCCTTCTACACATGTCTGCAGTCCCAGAGGCAACACCCAAATCTGCTCTGTAGTGTTGGTCAATAACACCACATACATATGCAGCATAGATATAGCCAACCTGCTGCAGACAGGTTAAGTGTAAACATCACCCCCTGTCCCCACATTGGTACACCTGGACATGCACAGCACCTGCCCCCCTCCCCTCATCATCAGGAAGCAGGTCCATAATGCCCTCTCAAAAGCAACACACAGAAGTCTCCATAGGCCTGATACTATCCCTGGCTGCATCCTACATGAACTCAGGTATGATCTCTCAGCTCCATTACACATTGTAGTCAACCAAAGCCTGAGCACCAGTGTCATCCCATCTGCACAGAGGCAGCCACTGACATCCCTATACACAAAGGTGGAGCAATCCACCGAGTCAGCCAATCATATGCACATCAGCCTAATTACCCTGATCTGCAAGGGCATGGAAGGCAATATCAAGGTCCTTATAAACAGGGAGATCAGCAACCTCAAAATGCTTCAGCCCACACCATGTTGTATTGTCAAAGGGAGATCAGGCCTGTTAAACCTGGTTGACTTCTTTGAAGTGGTCAACAAACACAAGGACGAGGGGAAGATGGTGCACACTGCCTACCTTCACCTAGCCCAAATCTCTCACAATAATCTCCAGGCAGCAATGATATGTAGGCCTACACAGCTATACATCAACCTATATTGCAGGTGTGGGGGTAGCTACATTCTTTGATTTCCTGTCCTTGCCTATTTAAGTGGTACAGTTTGAAATATTTTCTGCTTAAAAACCTCAGCTTTGGCCGGCTAATATCTAGCTGTATTCAATTGGACGTATAAGAGAATTTAAGTACCTTTATCTGCACTTTTTTTCAAATAATACAGTATTTAAATTGATTTAACTGTGTTGCATGAATATTAACTGAACTGGAAGTTTTGATTCTGCTCTTCATTTAGTCCCACCCACCCTCCCTGTTTTTGTTTTGGTGTTGATCTTGGTGGCCTTGAAACTGCCCGCCCCTCTTGTGGATTTGTGTTTGAGTGCTCCTTCTGGGCCCATCTCATTTGCTCACTCGGCTGAGTGCAGTGAGATCGTGTTCTGATTTCAGGCACTCTTACTGTGTACAAAGAGAGCATCTGGGAAACAGAAAAAAAAAAATTTAAGCTTGTTTCCTGCCTTTCCTGTTAAGTGGTATAGACTGTTTGTGGGCTTCTGAGCCCCCAGGCCCTTCTGTGTTGGAGGGAAGTCTTCTAGCTTAGTTTTTTTTTTCTTATAACTAACCAGTTTTCTAGTTTCAGCACTCAAATCTGTTTCTTTGAACTCAGCACTTGTTCAGAACTCATTGTAAGCACTACATAAGCTGCAAATTACTACAGCACTCAACTTTCCTCACTTGTCTAGTGGAAAGCAGTTTTTAGTACTTAATAAATAAGCACTTATCCAGCATGTCTAAGGGTCAGCTCCCAGTGATTTCTCCTGTCTACCTGATGAATCTGGGCATCTTGGGGCAATGCAGCAATTGCTTCATGTACACAGACAACCCTCTCCTCCTACCACCCAACACTACAACCTGTGAGAGATGCACTTATATAGCCAAACTGGAAGCAAAGCTCTCTTCACCCAAGACCGGACTAGAAAGTCAAGAGGAGAAGGTAAACACTTGCACCACACCACACTCATCACATAGTCCCTCAAAACCTACACCACCAAAACACACACATAGAAACACAAAACACACACCTACATTCGCGGAGGCTCTCAATAAAAACCTGCCCAAGCATCAGGGACATCCAAAGCATAAACGCAAGCAAACTCCACCCCCCAACACAACCCAAATGACACATAGCCCACAAACTCAGTGTGCCATTCAACCACAGCCCATAAGGCATAACAACGTACCCAACACTCTAGTCATAGGTGACTCTATAGTCAGGCACACTGATGTTCCACTCACTAAACTAAACAAGGAGAAAGTTACTGTCAGCTGCCTGTCAGGTGCCAGGATCCGCCACATAACACATGCACTCAGGTCACTCCACAATAAGTACAAATATGACACTGTCATTGTCCATGTTGGTGTGAATGACCTGAGATGTACCTCCCTGGACTACATGAAAAGAGACATGGAGGAGCTCTCCGATCTTGCATCCAGGGAGGTATGACCCTAACCATGAGAAGCATCCTGCCATCACCCAGAATGATACCACAGTACAAGGACAAAATGATTGACTTCAACAATTGGCTAAGCTTCTGGTGTCATTCTAAGGGGCTCCAGTATTTGTCTGCCTGGGATGACATGATCAACAGTCCACGATGCTTTGCCAGAGATGGCCTGCACCTGTCGCCCTTAGGATTCCGGATACTGGCTAAGGCTCTTGCCACCCCTATAGTGTCTTTTTTAGGCAAGGTTCAAATGACAAATTCACCACTGTAACAGGTACAAGCAAGCAAAATCTGAGGGTAATGCTACTCAATGCTAGAAGTCTAAACCTAAAAATGCACTCACTCGAGGCACTCCTTAAAATGGAGAACATTGACATCTGTGCAGTGACAGAGACCTGGTTCAAAGCTCCAGAGAGCACCCCTGCATTACCAGGCTTCAATTCATACCACACCTTTTGGCCACCTAACCCAGAAAGAAGCACTAAAGGCGGAGGCGTGTCCATATTCATTAAGGATATCCACACCTCCAGGTTAGTTGCACAGCATAATGCATCCGAGATTATCCAAGTGCAACTAACTCTGGGCAAGACTGCAATCCAAATTGTAGCTAGCTACAGACCCCCCACCATGCCCCAGGATTCACACTCCTCATTTCTTGATACACTGGAAAGTATTAGGGTACAACCCAACACCCTAATAATGGGCAATTTCAACTACCCCACCATTAACTGGGAAAACTACTCATGTACCAACTCTTTTGCTCAACGTTTTCTAGAATTCATAAATTCCAATGCCTTGGATCAGCTTATTCACATCCCCACCAGGGGCAGTAATATCCTAGACCTGGTCATTACCAACATGGGAAACCAGTGTTCCACACCAGAGGTCAATTCCTCATTGGTCAGATCCGACCACAAGCTAATCAGCCTAGACATCCACATCCCACCCCCAGCCCCTATTAGGGAAACCATCGTAAAAAACTTCTCAAAAGCCAACTTCACACTTCTTAAGACAGAAGTGGCAAACTTCATGACACCCATGCAGACGGACAATAGAGGTATGACTGTCAAATCCTACACAAATGCACTTTATAAGCACTTACACGAGTGCATGGATCATGCTATCCCTAATAGAACCAAGATGTTATCCTCCAAAAAAAGGAAGCCAATCTGGTGGTCCCCTGCCATAAACAAACTCTAGAACAGAAGAAAGAAACTGTTGCAGAAAAGAGTAAAATCCCATGACTGGAGGAACTCCCTGGTCAACCTCAGTAAGAAGCTGAGATCCCTCATAAAATCCTCCAAAGCTAGTTACGAAAACAAAATTGCCACTGACTCTAAAGACAACCACAAAGCATTCTATAGCTATGTCAAGAATCTAAATGGGAACACTCAGATCTGCTCTGAGTTACAGCATAATGGCACTAAATATACAGAACCAACTGATATTGCCAACATCCTAGCAGATAGGTTCAGTGCTAACTTTACCCCCCTCTCAACCCTAGAGGACCCATCTCTATACCGGAAGAATGCAAAGTTCCTATAATCATGGCTGCACAGGTAAAAAACACACTCTCCAAAGCTAAGAACACAGCCTCCATGGGACCTGACAATATCCCAGGCTGCATTCTACATGAACTACAGAATGAACTGGCACCCTACCTAAGTAACATGTTCAATCATAGCCTCACCTCAGGCTTTGTACCCACTGAATGGTGCACTGTGACAGTTATCCCACTCCACAAAGGGAGAGCCACGACGGACCCTGGGAACTACTGCCCCATTAGCCTGATGAGCCTGGTCTGCAAGGCCATGGAATGTATCATCGTGGAACTCATAAACAAAGACATTGGTAATCTCCAAACTCTGGACCCTACTCAGTTTGGATTTGTAAAAGGAAGATCATGTCTCCTAAACCTGAATGACTTCTTTGAAGCAGTCACCAAAGCCATAAATGAGGGTAAAATGATTCACACAGCTTATCTAGATCTTCCCAAGGCATTTGACACCATCCCCCACTCTGGAATTATAGATAAGCTCACTAAACTAGGTATAAATCCCTATGTCACAAGATGGGTTGCCAACTGGCTCATGGACAGAAGCCACACTGTGAAAGTAGCGGATTCCAAATCCGACATCAGACCAGTGACAAGCGGAGTACCACAAGGTTCAGTCCTGGGTCCTGTCCTGTTTGGTATCTACTTCTCTGAAGTGCAGGCCAACACAGAAGGTCTTTGGCTAACAAAGTTTGCAGATGACTGCAAACTAGGAGCCATAATCGAAACTCCTAACGATGTGGACAAACTACAAAAGGGCCTCACTGAGACAGATACCTGCTGTCAAAGCCATGGCCTGAACCTCAATGCCAAAAAGTGTATTGTCATCCCCTTTGGTAAAACCTCTGTACCCATGAACTACCACATAGCTGGTAGTCTACTTAATGCCGAAAATGTGATAAGAGACCTTGGGACACAGGTGGACAGTAGTCTCTCCTTTGATAATCACATCACCACAGTGGTCAGGAAATCCTTCTACATGGCTCATCTCATCATAAAAGGATTCTCATACAGAAAAAAAGAGGCATTGTTCCCCTCTACTCATCACTCATTAGACCTATTATAGAGTACAACGCCCCTTTTGGTATGTACCTCACAAGACATCTACAACAACTGGAAAGACCACAGAAATACCTCTCAAAGAGGATTACTGGCCTCAAACAGATGCCCTATGCAGACCGTCTCAAAAAACTACAGCTTTACTCCATCGCATATCGCCTACTCAGGGGCGATCTCTGCCTAACATACAAAGCTATGTCAAACCCAGAGCTGTTGGACATGCTCCACTTAAAGAAATCCCAATTCCTCCGAGCTAAACGCTCTAGGGACCTTAACCTTGTCACCACAATAAACAGAACATGCTGGAGGGATAGATTCCTGTCCCAGAGACTTCCCATACTCTGGAACAGACTACCTATCTATGTCAAACAGAGCCCCTCATTAGCACTCTTCAAGAAAAATCTTGCTGATTGGATGGGAAATGGGAAATTCACCCCGGGGATCACTTCTGTGGCTCTGCTCGACAGGGGCACAGGAAAATAATTTTCATGGGTGGCGAAAGCCAGGGTACATTTTTTGGCTAGGCTTGTATGGGCCCTAGGGCCAATAGCCTAGTACCTACCTATGAACCTATGAACCTATATGTTACCAGATGGGTAGCTAACTTTCTCAATGATAGTACCCACCCAGTCAAAGTAGTGAAAGCCACCTCGAGTATAGACTCTGATAGAGCAGTGTACCCCAAGGATCAGTGTGAGGGCCTCTACTGTTTGAGATATACGTTTCTGAGGTACAAGACAAAAACAGTGGTCTGTGGCTGACCAGGTTTACAGATGATTGCACGCTGGCCACTGTCTTACATTTCCCCTACTGATGTGAGCATTCTCCAAGAAGCCCTTAAAAAAATTAATGACTGGTGCCAGAAGCATTGCCTCAAACTGAATGCCAGGAGATGCATAATTTTCCCTGTTGTGGTAGATGTCGTCCACACTAATTATGACAGTAATAAAAATGTACTGAGTATGCGATAAGGTGTGAGGCGATTTGTGCACCAAGGTTGGTAGCAACCTGACAGTGTCCCACTTTGTGGGCACCATTGTACGGAAGGCTGTTTACATGGGCCACCTCACAAATATGGGTATGTCATCCAGGAACCAAGAGGCCACAACATCCCTGTACTGCACCCTCATCAGACGCATTACCAAGTACAATGGCTCCTTTGGTCTGTACTTTGCCAAGCAAATGCAGCAGTTGCAGAGACCTCAGAGGTTCCTGACCAGGCAAATCCAGGGTCTGCAACACCTATCCTATACTGATAGGCTGATCATAGGCGACCTATGTCTGGCATACAAGGCCATGTCCAAACCAGCCTTGATGGCATTTCTGCATATCCGTAAGACAAATCCCACTCATACAACATGTACACGAGATCCTCACTTAGTCTGTGACAGTGTTCCACACAATACACAGTCTGTAAAATGCACTCCCTCCCCATGTCTAGCAGATTACCCGTATAGCCCTCTTGAAGAAGAAGCTGGATGACTGCATGGGAAGCTGAAAAGACACCTCTGGGATCCTGCATGTGTCCCAGCTTGACAGGGGAAACAGGTGCTGCCTTTGAAGGGACTTGGGCAAAAGTCTGGGCTAGGCTTATGAGGGCATCTGGGCCAATAGCCTGGCATCATCGTATGAACCTATGCACCTAGCACTTTACATGTTTCCTGTATGTATTGCAGATTGTCTTGCAATGTTGTCCGAAATGAATCCCTGTGAGTCTGAACTGTGTAGGTACTGCAGTGATACTCTTGTTCCTTCATTAGTTATTATCACATATCGTTAAACCTTGACATTGTGTCTGGTCTGCATAAGACTAAGTCAGCTCTTGCAGTACTTGCATATGCAGTTGGTGACACTGTATAGTTCACTCCAATTGCCTTGGTTTTGGTCACACTTACCATTTTGTTAATAGGCCCATCACACAGTAGGATTCATCACCCTTTGTTGAGGGCCTTACAATAGCTGTTAAAGAGATGGATTGTGGCAGTCAGAACTACCGTAAAGTCTGGTCTGAAAGGCCCATAGTTAGCAAATCTGTGCCAGACCTTACCAGGAGTGTGTTTGTGTGTGTGTGTGTGTGTGTGTGTGTGTGTGTGTGTGTGTGTGTGTGTGTGTGTGTGTGTGTGTGTATGTGCATCAGCAAACATAATACTGCAGGGTATTAATTTACATATGTTGTCCTCCCCTCGCAGGTGAACATGGAAGTTGGTGTCTCTCCCCCACACAACCTGATGTCAGTGTCTTAGTGGACTCTCATGAGGATGGTGGTCATAGTGAGGCACAGTCGAGGTTGTCAGGGGCTGAATCTGTGCCATTGGTTGGTATCCCACTGTCACCCACAATGTCCCTGCACACAGTCAGCATGCCCACACATACCCAGTCCCCAGCAGCCACAGATAATGGACAGTTGGAGGGTGGTGGCATGGAACAGGCTAGTGTGGTGACTATGGCAAGTGTTAGTGCAAACACTAGCCATAGCCAGAGAGCAGGCAATGTCACACACAGGCAGATGGACAGTGGTGTTCAATGGAGGACTGCTGTCCATCAAGCCCCTGTCACAAGTTGTGAAGGCTGCCTGCCTAGCTAGATAGAATTTTGTAGATAATTCTATGTCATTGTAAATAATAATGCAATCCACAGGCTTGTTTTTACAAATGTAAGAAAACTGTGTTATATGCTGAACTTCAAAAATGTAACCACAGTACACCCTTCTGGAGCAAAGCTGTTAAGTAAAGAATTACAACTGTCTTTGATCTCAAGCTCGGAGACAGGATGTCTCAGCTAGCAAATTCTTTCTTTTGTTATTAAGATAGAGATAATTATTAGATTTTACATGTAAATGTGTATTTTATTGCTTTGGCTTCCTGGCAGGAGCAGCTTACAAAGAAATGTAAATTCTGAGTTTCTGTTAGCCTGCGAACTAAAGGAGAAGTGATAAAAATGATGTAATGTGAAATGAATCAGCAGTACTGGGTATTATCAATTTAAGACTTTCTCAGAGAGAAAGATTGAGCATTTTGTATCTCAATCTGACAAGAACTCACCAATACTTGCTTGCTCTGTAAGTAAAGTTATTTAGAACTTAGTATTTCTCTTAGAGATAGAATATAGCCAGATTAGTCTAGCTGTTTTCTATATTTATGTCAGACTATCCTACAATATTGTTTTAAAGTTCCTGTGATTTCTGAACTCTTGATTAGCACTGTGTTGAAATGAGGAGATTTGTCTTGTGTTTTTATTATTTATTAAATATTTTTAAACCTTTCAACTGTGGCTGTTTTGTGTAGAGATAATTTAGTCTCTTAGAGAGTACTTGCATGTATTCGATGATACTGTCCAAGCCACTCCAATAGTCTTGCTGTTCATCACACTTACTATTTGGATAATAGTAACATTACACAGTGAAACTGGTCACCCTTTGGGAAGAGCCTTATAGTAGCTAATATTAGTGGTTGGTGGCAGTTGGTACTACCTTATAGTCTGGGCAGAAAGGGAGCACAGCTGGAGAACCTGTGCCAGTCTTCCCCAGGAGTGTCTATGTGTTTGTATATAAATTAAATCTTAAAGTGTGTGTGTGTTAGCTACTTGGGCAGGGACACAAAAAAACAGTTGGACAGAGAGGGTGCTGGAGGTTTTAGCTTGACCACTCAGTTGAGATATGGACCCTTTAGCTGTGCCAGTGGGAGTCTTAATGGGGATATGGAGAGAAAGGGAGAAACCAGCCCCAGACTGACTGTGATCTCTGTGTGCTCTTAAGGGAAATTGTACTTTACTGTGTGTGTGTACTTGTTATCCCCCCATATGCATGTCCCTCACTGGTGCTAGTGGTGAGGATTGAGGCTTCTTGATCACTGGGCCAGTGCATAGGCAACACAGAAGTCTCGCAACAGGTTTCAGCGGATGCATGTTATGGTCTGTTATGGAGGCACAAGTTCGTACTGACCGCAACACCAGACAGATGCTTAGGGTGATGAATGCAATGCTTCCCGCCATGTGTGATGACCTCCACGACATTTGTGATGCTGTATGTCATTTTGCTTATGTCATGGATAGACAGTGGAGTGAGACATTGTCACAGCTCGACCATGCAATGTCTGTGCTTGAGCATGTGGTGGGAGTAGGGCATCGGTCAACAACATGATCAGCTGAGAGCCCACATGGCCGTGAACATTCACAGTCCTGTAGTGGCAGTATTACCAGCACTACCAAAGGGAGTGTTGCTGTCCACACCACAACAAAGTAGGCCATAGTTACGTGGTCCTGGCCAGTCCTGTCAAGGACACTGATCCAGCAGATGGCAGTCACCATCGGGGAGTAGTACTGCATCTGTCCTTGGGCCTGGTGGTGCCAGTGAGACTCCTGGCAGAACCAGTTCCCACATCCCTGGTGGGATATGGTGAACCATACATCCTGCCATATATGGTCCACGGCTGTCCAACATAGGTCTGTATTGGGCATCCACATGGCTTGATTGTGTGCATACAAACACTCACACATCTCTATCACAGGGCGGTCACCACAAGACATGCACAGCTCCTCTGCATGGCCCAGTTGAACACCACCCCACCAGACACACACACACACACACACACACACACACACACACACACACACACACACACACACACACACACAATGTCAATCATATGGCCAAGCCTAGGCCTCTGGCAATCCTACATCACAGTCTGTGAATGTGATAATACTTGTGCCACATCCCAGTTATCCATACCATTAATGCAGGGACATGATCATATGGGTCTGATGCACAAGGTGAATATAGTACAGTGTAGTAATGTAATGCTGTGTAAGGTGCTGTCTGCTGGCAATAGTTATGTGTACACACTGAGGTGTATGTACCTTTTTAGCCACGATGCATTATTGCTGTTAGTACTGCAGACTAACTGTAGTGTCACATACTGTATTTTGTTTGTGTTCCAGGTGTCTGTGTGTCTGCAGGCAGTGGACCAGCTGACAGTAGCAATGATGAGCATGGCGGAGTGGAAACACAGTGACCTTTTCATAGCCAAGGTACAGCTGTTTATGTACATGTTTACCATGTGTGTTTACATGCAACAGTGTGTGAGGGACAATTGTGGCAGACAGTGTGACCTTGCATACATACCCTTGACACAAGAAGCTAGCTATCGCTAGTACCACAGGCTCACACATACAGAGGAGGTTACTTGAGTACTAGCACTAGGTCCCTCACAAGCTTAGCTATTAATTTCACTGCAACAGATTCACCTATCAGCACCTGTTGCCCCTGTCATTTCTGTCCCATCCACTCAACCTTTATGCAGTTGATGAGGGTATGCCTGGTACTGTGTATGACAGATATGGGGTACATATTCCTGACACATGTCAGCTTGTGTTTGTCTAACCTCACAATCACCAGCATGTGTGTCTGCTAACTCATATGCATATCTGGCCTCTCATGCTGGTAGTGCATGCAGAGTCATATTCCTGTACATGGGGAAGCTGTCGAAGGGCTGAGCACAACCCCTACCTGCACAGTCTTATGAATGACAGTGCTAGATACATAACACAAATAGCACAGAGGTAATGTAGTAGAGCCATCTGACGCACACACACACACACACACACACACACACACACACACACACACACACACACACACACACACACACACTGCTGCATGGGGACATGCATGGAAACACATATGCATATGGAGATGACACTTCTCAGAGTAGATGACCTACCCATCTATTTTTGTACAATACACTGTGATACAACCATTGCATGCACCACAGTGGCATGGTGATAGAAACTGTGTAACTGTGCTTGTACGGTGGATGACATATGTATGGGCTGAAACTAGGTTGGCAATGGGGGAGTTCACAGGATGGAAGAGGTACACAAAATAGTATAGACATCACATACACAAAGTAAAGACAGCCACAGGGGCTGTGCATACAGACACACATGAACAGTTGCCAATAGACATATTACTAACCCTACATATCCTCTTCTATGTACTATAGTGCTATGTACACATGGCATGCTCCACACAGATTATATGCCTGAGACATAACACACAACCTCTTACAACAAGTAATCTTGTGAATGCCTTCATGGATGGTGGGATAACCTATCTGAAATAGTGACTGCTTTCATGTACTGCTCCTATAAATCTGGACAAGTGATAGAGTGACAGACTTTCTATTAGCATGATGTGTCAGTCAAGTATGATGTCTGATGCTGGCATGTGTGTCACTATGGTAACTGGGACATATTTTGCAATGATATAACAGGAATGCTCATTGTTAATTGACACAGACCACATATAGGTTGCAAACATCTGGATATTCCATGTACATCTATACAGATGACTGGTATTGGCTGTATAGTGTTACATGGTGCATGTAAGGCAGATGCCATTAACAGACTCATTAAAGTAATGTGATGGTAGGTGGTCAACAGGCCTTAAAATGGTATAACCTACACACACAACAGCCACATGGGATATGCTTCACACACACTACTATAGTTGTCAGTAATGAGAATAGAACCACTACCTATGTAATTATTTGCACTATAGTATTACACAGTTATTGCACATGCCACAGAGCTTAGCAGGCTGACAAGTGTATACAGGTACGTCTAAGGTGAATGACATCAGCAGACCTTGTAAAGTAGGGCAATGGGAAGTGTACTGGGTGGTACTCACCTCAAAATGGTATAACCCACACCCCAGAGGATATGGTTCTCATCCAAACACACACACACACACACACACACACACACACACACACACACACACACACACACACACACACACACACACACACACATGGAGGATATGATTCTCACACACACACACACACACACACACACACACACACACACACACACACACAAACACATGGGGGATATGATTCTCACACACACACACACACACACACACACACACACACACACACACACACACACACACAGTGTCACCATTACCAGTTTTGAGTTTAAACCCTAGATCTATCTAGTTATGTGTACTGCAGTGTTATGCAGTTATCACACTTGCCACAGAGTATAGGATTTGAAAAATGCTGGCAGGCAGGGTATCACAGGCACAAATCACTCTGGTGATGATGAAACCACAATATTTTAATGGTAAAATCCACAAATGAACAAGTATAAACGTGAGTGCTTTTGTTAACCAAGTGTTAACTTCATCAGGTCTGATGAAGTTAACACTTGTTTAACACTTGTTTAACGGAAGCGCTCACGTATATACTTGTTCATTTACCATTAAAATGTTTGTGGTTTCATCATCACTGGAATGATTTATGCCTGTGATACTCTGCCTGCCAGCATTTTTCATTTATTCAGTTTGTTTGCCTGTTTTTGTTTTTTTTAAGTATAGGATTTAACAGTGTCCCAAGGTACATCTAAGGTGAATTACTTTAAGAGCCCTTGTAAAGTATGGCAATGGGAAATGTACTGGGTGGGAAGGCCATCAAAATACATTACCCTACAAACATACCCACTTATAAACACCTTCACACACACACACACACACACACACACACACACACACACACACACACACACACACACACACACACACACACACACACACACACACTTGCCAGAGCTGAGAGTAGAACCCCTGCCTATCTAGTTAATTGTACTATACTGTTACTTAGTTGTTACACATGCCACGTCACTTATAGGGCTGAGGGCTGTGCAACGGTACTTCTAAGGGGAATGACATCAGCAGGATTGCTAAACTAGAGCACTATAATGTGTAGTGGTTGGGATGGCCTAAAACTGTTTCACCTACAAACTCACACACTAACATTTGCCAAGACTGGGATTAGAGCCCCTATCTAGTTATTTATACTATAGTGTTACCCAGTTATCGCATGCGCTGCAGAGCTTATAGGACTGACAAGTGTCCAAAGGTACTTCTAAGAGGAATGACATCAGCAGGACTGCTAAAGTAGGGCACTGGGAAGTTTACTGGGTGGGAATGGCCTAAAACTGTTTCACTTACAAACAAACACACACACACACACACACACACACACACACACACACACACACACACACACACACACACACACTTGCCAGGACTGAAATTAGAACCCCTACCTATTTAGTTATTTGTACTATAGCGTTATGCAGTTATCACACATGCTACAGAGGTTATAAGGTTGACACATGTCCAATGGTACTTCTAAGGTGAATGACTATAGCGTTACACAGTTATCACACATGCTACAGAGGTTATAAGGTTGACATGTCCAATGGTACTTCTAAGGTGAATGACATCAGCAGATCTTGTGAAGTAGGGCAATGGGAAGTGTACTGAGTGGGAATGGCCTCTTAATACTTAAACCTACAGACACATGCACACGCACACACACACACACACACACACACACACACACACACACACACACACACACACACACACACACACACACACACACAAAGGCAGTTGATGTGATATTATAACCCCCACCTTAGTACTATTACACAATGGAGCTCACCTTCATGCTGGCATATTTGACTGGTTATGACCGGTATGCCACTGTCCATAGGAGGGCATCACTCTATGCCATTCAGGGTATCCCTGTGTATAGCTCACTCTTTCTATGTCTCCCTGTGTGTGTCTCTCTCTCTCTCTCTCTATCACTGTCTGTCTCTCTCTTCCCCATGTCTATGTATGTGTGTGCTTGACATATTGTTATATGTTGCCCATATATATATATATATGTCTGTGTATAACACACAACAGATGCAGATATATCACATATGGGCCACCTACAGCTAGCTGAGGGTAATCCTGTCTGATGGGTGTGTGTGTGTGTGTGTGTGTGTGTGTGTGTGTGTGTAGAGACAGTTAAGGTGTACATAGCTGTCTGTATGCAAAGACATATATGCACAATACAGTTATATAGTCCAGTGTGGGTTCTGACATGGGCTGTGTTTTTCTAAGTGTAGGAGCATATCAAGTATGACCTTCTAAAGTAAGAGTGACACTCCATTCCAGAGATAGTTGTAATCCAGTCCAGGGTTTTGTATGCTACAGCCATACCTCTCAAAAGTAAACAGGAAGTTGCTAGAGGTACAGGATTTGTTTTAGCAAGCATTTTCTGACATATCTGACATTTGACAGTGGAATGTATTGTGTCATTACCTAGTGACATACATCCTCAGATCATCACAGTGCTTTACCTGAGGAATACAAGATGCATGATGCACAGACCAATATTATGAGCCCAACTATAGACATTCTTGCCCAAAAAGTCCAGTTGAGAGGTGTGGCTACAGCAGCTTGACTGATGAAGCTGTGTAAACTGTCTTGCAACTTGATGATATACTGGCTGGGGATCTCCTGCTTGTGTAGTATTCTTCTTACCTGAAAAGTCATATCCTGGTGTGGCCATATCTCTCAACTGTACAGTTTTTGGCATATTGTCCAGGTGTTTGTCTAGACGTTTTGTTCAGTTTGCATAAACTTGTGTTTTTATTGCAAGTTAGTTGCAAATAATTAAAGACTGAAGTTAAAAAATAATGACGGACATTACTGTTTCAGACTGCATAACCTTCAGACAATTCCTGCTAATGCAAAACCCATTATTCTACCAACTTTCTCAGTTTGTAAGAGCAATATTTACAACACATACCTATCATTGGGCCTTTGTCTCACTTTTATTTATGACCTTGTCCAGATGTCTTGCTGTCAGAGGTTGAGAGGTATGGGTATGGGTACAGAATGCATTCTACTGTGCAGAAATGTCCATTATATGTGTAGTATATTCCACATAGGACTGTGACTTCCAGGTATGTCAGTGGCAGAGCAGTACAGAGTAATGTGGTGAACCACTGACAGACAGTTGTGTATAGGTTGAGTGGGTGATATGACATTAGAAGGGTATTGGCCCTGAAGCCCTCATAACCAACACAGATGGGAGTGTAGCCCATGTTAAGACATGTCAGCACACAGAGCCCCTGTCCAGCAGGGACACAGGTGGAATCACAGGACTATATTTTGTGTTTCCCATGCACTTATACAGGGAGCACATCACTAGGGGTATTGAGGCACTTGGGTTGATGAGGACAGGGATTGTATTTCACAGATGTGGAAGTGTGTGGGACATGTATCTGTCATGCCAACAAGCCATACTGATATTACAGACTAGGTTGATGCTGCGCCTATGGGTTGATCAAGTGGGCCTTGATTTCCAGATGTGTAACAGTCCCATCAAGGCAGGGTCTGTATTGCTTTGTATGCCAGACAGGGGTCACCTCAGCAGAGTATGTATGGAATGGGTTAGAGGGACAGTGCTGTTAGCCTGTGATGGGCAGGTGTTTGGGGTTTGGGGTAAGGCCTTAGTGTTTGCAAGACCCTGGTGTGTGGAGTTTGCATGGTCTGTGGTGTGTAGGTTTGTGGATGTGTCATGTATTTTTGCCTCTGTGGTGTCCTTTGTTTGGGTTTTTGTTTTGTTGCGGACCACCACTTACATGGGTGTGTGTTGTGTATTTGCAGGTGATGTTTACTAACTCCATACACTGCATGGCACCTATCTTACTGCACAATTTGTTCTGGTGTGCACATTCTCCATTTGTCTGGTCAGTGGTTCCCCTTCCCCTTATGTGTGTCTATTTGTCCTTCTGTAGTCCAGTCACAGGCTTTGCCCACAGTGGCTGCTATGTGTTTGTAATTCTGATGTGAGCAGGGTAAATGCTGTAACATCACACACAAGGTTGTGGACTTCCCACCTTTGAGTGTACCTATTTAGCAGGTTGTCCAACATTGTACCATTAAATTTGCTGTGGTCCTCAGATGGTTTGTTTCTATATGTTATTATGAGGCTACATGTTGACTTAGCTGTCAAACCGTCACAGACTGACATCTGGACAGGCCCATATATGACAGTCAGACAGACACACACATGGGGACAGGGTGTTATTACTGTTTTGCCAAACACAGACAGTTGGGAGACCAGTTTGGTATTTGCTTGCTTTCTCTTATGGGTATGACATCTCCTTCCCCACTATCTGCCATTGATGTTTTGACATGACCCTTTCTTGTTTTGCAAATAGTTGGTAGGCAAATGCAATGTTAGGGCAAGCAGAACAGATATACAAGGCATACTTATGCTTCTTTTGTGATAACCTGTCATTCCAGGGGTATGGATGTTGGCCAGTGATATGTTGCCAGTGCTGACATATTAAGTTGGCAGCCTTTTATGAACTGGCAGTACACTGACCTTCAGGTACCTGCTGTCATACTAGGCACCATACCTCCTGACTATTTAGAGCCAGACATCTGGACAAAGCCATACATAATTTGGGGACAAAGGCCTACATATAGGGACCATTGTTAACTATTGGCCTTACAAACCTAGAAAGGTGATACAATAACATGTTGTGCATTAGCATGCATTTTCCTAAAGGGTATAAAGTCTGAATCTACAATCTGTCATTATTTTTTGACTTTAGTCTTTTCTGATTTGCGAGAAAACCAAGATTTTATGATAAAGAGACGATAAATATGATGCAAACCTCTGGACATTCTGCAAAATATCAGTACAGTTGAGGGGGTATGCATTTTATTGTTTGTGCGAGTCAGAGAGAGGTGTCAGTCCCTGGGTTCCTACAGTTTCAGTGTGTGTGCTATGCATTGCCTCTTTGCCAAGGCCTGGGCATACTGGGCATGCCTCCATCGGCCTACAGGAGCAGTCTCAGGAGGTTCCTCCTCCAAGTCCCACTGTGCCTGTGGGGGCCTTGGCAATTGTGGGGGACTGTGTGGGCCTTCCCTGTGATGTTCCTGCTGCAGCTGTTTCTGCAGGATCATATTGTGTAGCATGGCACATACTATGAACATGTGTGCACATGTGGCTGGAGAGTACTGCAGGGCTCCAGCAGATATGTCAAGGCAGCGGAACCGTGACTTGGGCATCCCAAACACATGCTCTATAATGTTCCTGGTTTGTGCGCATGCCTCATTATGGCATTCTTCAGTGTGTGTGTGTGTGTGTGTGTGTGTGTGTGTGTGTGTGTGTGTGTGTGTGTGTGTGTGTGTGTGTGTGTGTGTGTGTGTGTGTGTATATGTGTGTGAATTTCTGATGGGTGTCTTCATCCATGGCTCCAGTGCATAGCCAGCATCCCCCACCGGATGGCCATATGGGACACCCCCCCCCCCGGCAAATGCCTGGTACAGCTGTGAGGCATGCCAAATATGGGAGTTGTGATAACTACCAGGGATGCCAGCACACACATTCATGATAATGCCCTGGGCATTGCAGACAACCTGGCAGTTGATAGATAGCCCTTGCAGTTGACATAGACTCTACCCTCTTCACCACGTGGTGCCTTGATGTGGATATGCGTGCAGTCTATGGCACCTAGTACCTCTGGGTAGTCTTCTACAAGGTGGAAGAGACACATATTGCTGGTCCTCTCCTCATGGGTGCTGGGGAAATATCTGTGTTCACCAGCATGTGTTTGCATGACATCCAGGAATTGGTGGAGTACTCTGGATGCAGATGCCTGTGAGAACCCCAAGATGTCCCCAGTAGGTCTTTGGAAGATACCTGTGGCTAGTATTCTTAAGGCTACACATACCTTGGTTTCAACTGGGATGAGTCCCCTCTGTTGGTTCTGGGTCTGAGGTGAGGCTGGCACAGCTCAGTGATTTGCTGAAGTAAGTCCCTGTCCACCCTGTAGCACTCTAGTATCTCCAGATCATGTAGCCCATGGTAGGTAACCCTGGGTGTGAACATTCTTCTCTTCCTCCTCAGTCTGGGACGGTTGTCAGCATTATCCTTCTCACTGCCATCAGCCTCTAGCACATACTGAAGTATCAAAGCAACAGCAGCCCCTAACATTTTGTCAGTTATAATTCTCCTGAGTGTTTACACCAATAGTGCAGAGTTTGTGGGAAAAAACAGACTGAAAGGTGTTTGCATAGTTTATACTGCTGTGCTGCAGATGCTGCCTGTGTGATTGGCTGATTATGATGCATTCCACCTGTCAGCTATATTATTTGTACGTGAGTGTCTTTATTCTGCTATTCCCCCTTTTTTTCTTCCCATTTCCACCCTTTCTAAGCCACGCAGCATGCTGTGCAAACCTGGTGCTCAAATGTAAACACTTCTGCTGGTTCCTGTTGTTTTTTTTTATTTTTTTATTTTTTTATTTCCATTGTGTTTAAAGCCCCGTGGCATGCCGCACAGACCCCTGCAGTCATAGTAAACAGTATTCAGCAGAAAGGACCCTCCCAGGGATGCAAACACACTCAGTATTTCTTTGACTAGCTCAGACACACCCCCTTGCTTATCTGTGTTTAGCTGAGCACAAATAGAGGCAGCGGAGCTCCAATGTGCTTACACCAAGCATGACCCACCCCCCATTTCCATGTCAGCTGCTTCTTCTGCTTGCACTACAGCATTATAGCTCCTAAATGGTTACGTGCAGGTGGGCACGGTCTCCCATTTTGCTATTCAATAAATTTAGCTCATTTGTATACCCCACTGCCTTAGTCCCTAGTTACACCACTGCACCAGAGCCTATCTCCTTAGCTACCAGTGTTACCTGTTATTGTTTTTGTTCTGCATGCTACCCACTATAATGGCAAAATTCATATTTCACATAAAATTGTTTTTTACATTTTTTTAAATTTTCTGTGTGATCTCATTTGCGCGCTGCTGCTCTATGCTTAAATGGCCGAAATTGACCAAAAAAAAAAAACTTTGATTTTCATAATTTTGAAACTGTTTTCCATATCATTGGCCATATTTTTGGCCATTGGCATGCTTATTAGTCATAATACATGATTTACTTTGAGTTGTCATGCCCCTGTTTTGATCTTTGCAGAAATGTACACGGTTAGTAACTGAATAAATTTCTGCAACAGACACTGCTCTGACACGAATGCCTGCCTGCTTACTGAAGCACTAATTCCCCTCATTTGCATGTTTTTCACCAGCAAATGAGGTAATTAGTATTATTCTGTGGTGTCCATGTCAGAATAGTGCTGGCAGGCTCATGCACGCCCCCAGCCTTGTTTACTGGATCGCTCAGCAGCCATATTCCATCCAGAAGCTGTTACACTATTCTGACATGGAGATTTGGCTTTATTGAATCCCAACAATAATAAGAATTCCAGACCAACAAATATAAACGACAGGAACCACAGGCAGCAAATACCAACAGATACCACAGACAACAAAATGTTTTACCTAGGTTTCGTCTTTTATTTTATCCAGACTTCTTCAGAAACAAACCAAGAATATGATAAAATCAGACATTAAATACACTCATCTTAATAGAATCTACATCAATTACCCAATAAAAGCATACCTAATTAACCCACCCTAAAACCAATTAAAGGTATAAATGCAAAAGAAAAAGAAAAACAGAAACAAAAGAATACACACTTGCAAGTTCATATTAAATAATGTAAATGTAAAACCTGTACAGTTACAATCAAAACATATATAAATATATATACATATAAAATGAATGATAATAAATATTAAATATGTGTAATAAAATGGTAAGGTGTGCCTTTTCTGTGGGAAAAACCTGTAGAGCATTTAGAGACAGGATTAGTGAGCATGTATCGGATATTAGGCACAAGAAAAACACTAATGCTTTGGCCAGGCATATACAACAATATGGTGGGCACCAATTTAAGTTTTGTGTTATACAACATATCCAAAAGGATACTCGAGGGGGTGTCTTAGATATCCACCTTGACATTAGTGAAATGAAGTGGCAGTTAACATTGGATGCCACCGTATTTCCTGGCATTAATGACCACATCAGTATTGTTCTTATTTTGAAGTTAAGACACCTGTTGGGGTAAATGTCAATGCTCAAGGTGTTTTATTTGGCACACCTTACCATTTTATTACACATATTTAAAATTTATTATCATTCATTTTATATGTATATATATTTATATATGGTTTGATTGTAACTGTACAGGTTTTACATTTACATTATTTAATATGAACTTGCAAGTGTGTATTCTTTTGTTTCTGTTTTTCTTTTTCTTTTGCATTTATACCTTTAATTGGTTTTAGGGTGGGTTAATTAGGTATGCTTTTATTGGGTAATTGATGTAGATTCTATTAAGATGAGTGTATTTAATGTTTGATTTTATCATATTCTTGGTTTGTTTCTGAAGAAGTCTGGATAAAATAAAAGACAAAACCTAGGTAAAACATTTCATTGTCTGTGGTATCTGCTGGTATTTGCTGCCTGTGGTTCCTGTCGTTTGGTTTGGTTGCCGCTCTGCTTTTTATATTTGTTGGTCTGGAATTCTTATTATTGTTGTGATGGAGAGCGCGGAATCGAATTCAGACATCATGGGACTATTGGAGCGTATTAATTTACAATTGTCTGAGCATACCTTACAAATCAAGCAGCTAGTTGAAAAACAACAATGTGGTGGTAGTCAAAGCGGAAATTTTGGGAGCCTTGGTGTTCCCTTAACCCAACCTACACCAAGGGTATTGACACTTACGAGTTCGCCATTGGGATCTTGTGAGGTGATAACTGGAGAGAGAGCCCAAAAAGGGCGTAACTTGAACAATAGTGTTGGCATGGACAAAATGCAATGGAAACTTAATAAATATGACTTTCAGCATGATAGTGTGTTGAAAGATGGTGCTAAAAAATTTAACAAATCATTAATTGAACGTCTGAAAGAATTTGAGAAAAAATTGTTCAGCATGAAAAAATTACAAATTGAAAACTGCTATTTACATAAAAATGTTGAAATGGGTATGGTTCCGCGTGGATTGCGCGCATGGAAGTACCTTAATGGTCTTGAAAGGAATGAAGAGATGATTGAGGAGATACATAAATTATACGACCGGACAGGTTTGGACCTTATGAATATCATGATTAAGTATAACGATCAGTCAATTGCCCTTTACATGGCTGAATTAGAACTCGAGAATGAAGCTATATTAGCTGATCTCAATTTTGATCATTACGTGACCAATTATTCTAATATGTTGGCGAGTGTTGATTCCATTTGTTCGTTAATTCACCAAAGGAAATCTAACAAAATTGTACGAGACACCAATGAATATAAGAACAAGAGAGTTTATCCACTTTCCTTAGGTAACCGTGGTAACCGCACAACCTCAACCAATCATGAATCGGAGGCGGGACAGGAAATGACGGAGAAGCCGGATGAATATAACAGATGGGCTAATGTGGCGGAATTCCCTTTAGATGGAGGCCTAAGGCGGTCCGAAAGGTTGAGAAATCGCGGACAAGGTGGTCAAAGGTATCAAAGCGACGAATCCCGCGAATATCACAGGCAGGGGGCAAGACCGAAGGAGACTTGGACTTATCCTCAGCAGCAGCGGTATGTAGCCCAGAGCAGGTGGTAATGGGCAAGATTTTTGGACATGCGCTTGTAGCAGGTGAGACGTTATTAAATGAAAACTTTGTGCAGGAAGAACTTTTCAGTCAGATTGACGAGTATTTTTCTGAACGGATGCATTATGTATTAAATAGTTCTTATAATCATCACCATGAGGTTGGTGAAACAAAAAATGTTAATCTTACAGCTTGCGATCATTATTTAACAACTAATTTGGGAGCTATTTATTTGAGTAACGCTAATGCATCTGGTGACTCTATTTCATTATTTCATGATTCCAATGTAACTAAAACAGAAGATTCATTGGAGAACTTGAGTATTTACCCTGAATATTTGACTAATGGTGATCATGTGGTGGACGTTGCTGATGCATCAACGGTTCACAATTGTAAACCTGCTGACATGTTTGTTGATGAATGTTCTATATCATTGTTACCTTTTCCTACTGGATGTGAATGTATTTCAAATAATGGACAATTTCCACCTTCCATTTTAGTGAATTCAATTGATGTTAACAATGTTGAATTATTTGTTGCCGACACAATTAGGGATGGGCAACTATCTCAATTGTGTGAGGCTATTGATGTTGGACATGAGCATGAGAATTTTACAACAACGGGTTACCCAGTGGTTATTTCTAATGCATTTGATGATTATAGAGTATATAATTATTCTTCTAAAAAAATAACTGAAGGACATGTTCAATTGTTGGCAAAAGGGTTTTCCTTTGTGCCTGTTGTCAGGGGTAAATTAAACGAGATTTTAATTGATTTAAAAATGTTCACCAGGAAAATGAATCTGAGGTTGGTATTTCAGGATACAATAGTATCACGCAGTGAAACATTGAAAAAACCTAGTAAGTTTAACCCTCCTTTAAATAACACAGTGGCATTATATGAAAAGATGTGTGAGTTGTACATAAGACACCATATGTCCAGAAGTACAAATTACGCTAATGGAAAGGTATTTGATATGACCAATAATCTAAATATTGATGAAAGAATTTGTTTGAATGAGTTGGTCAACGACAATACAATCAGGTTCATGAAACCTGATAAGGGTAGTGGCACTGTTATCATGGACAAAAATGATTATATTAATCATATGTTGTCTATGTTAAATGATGATGCATATGAGGAAAGTAGTTTAAATCAGGTTAACATAGCTTATTCTAAAATTGATCTGTTAATTGATGATTTGCTAACACAGGGGCAAATTGATGAGAGTGAGTACTACTATTTAAAGAATGATTATCCAATGATAAGTGGAATTTTTGGTATACCAAAGATTCATAAAGGATTGGTTAACATTAAGTTTAGACCAATCATAGATGGGAAACGAAGCAAGACATGTTTTATAAGTAAATTCCTGGATTTTCATTTGCAGAAGGGTATTAAGAAATTTGACTATATTACAAGAAATTCCTGGCATTTTTTGGAAAATTTGAAGTTACTTACGATTAGTGAACACACTATATTATTGACTATAGATGTTTGTAATTTATTCACGGTTATTCCTACTGACACAGGTTTACAGTGGTTGGAAAATCAATTACTGACCACCGGGTTGTACGACCAAGATCGCGTTAACCTGTTTTCAACTTTGATGGAGGCTGTTTTGAATAATAATTATATATTCTTTGAAGGACATTATTTTAAACAAATTACAGGAGTAGCAATGGGGGCGGCTTGTGCCCCCATTTACACAAATTATATTATGTCCTTCTGGGAACAGGAATTTGTTTTTTCTAGTGGGTTTATGATACACATTCGACATTACACTCGTTTTCTGGATGACATTTTTATAGTGTGGGAGGGTACTGTTGAGGAAATTGACCTGGTTATTGAATATATTAATAACACTGTCAACTTTTTGAAGTTTACTCATTCTTATAGTAAAGATGAATTGTCCTACTTGGATGTTAACCTTAACATTGATAGGGTTAAAAGGATATTGACTTCAAATATCTACAGAAAGCCTACTTTTTCGAATTCTTATTTAAATTATTCTAGCTGGCATCCTGAACATCAGAAGAAGGCCATTATTAAAGGCCAAATGGTCAGAGCAGCTAGAATGGTTAGTGATGAATTTGAATTTTTGAAGGAGGTAGAGTTTATTAAGGGTATGTTCATAAAAAGAGGATATCCTGTAGATTTGTGTGGAGTAATAAGTGATGAAGTTATTAGAAAAAGGCATGATGGTATATATAAGGCCTTACTAACCATGACAACTAGTGGAGAACCAATAGGGACGGAGACCATTGCTACATTCCATGTCAATTCTAAGGAACTTAGTGTAGGTGGGACTGTGAACAATGGACAAAATGATGGCTTGAAAACCAATGCAAGTAATGTATCAGAATTGTATTTTATTACCACTTATTCTTTTGACACCCAATATTTAATAGACATAGTACGTAACAACTGGAGGTTGCTTAAGTTAGATAATATGGTTTGGGAAAAACTTAGTAATTTTCCCAAATTTGTTTACAGAAAAGGGAAGTCTTTTAAGCAACTCCTGGAAAGGGGTGATTGGGGTGGTAGTGAAGCACATAATCAGAATAGACCATTTGGTAATTTTAAGTGTGGAAGATGTAGTATGTGTGGCTACATCATGTCCATGCATTCACAGGTATTTGTGGCCAACATGTTCATTAACATTCATGGGCATTATGATTGTCATACTAAAAATGTGGTTTATGTGGCTAAGTGTTGTCAGTGCCCAGCATTTTATGTGGGAAAAACCTGTAGAGCATTTAGAGACAGGATTAGTGAGCATGTATCGGATATTAGGCACAAGAAAAACACTAATGCTTTGGCCAGGCATATACAACAATATGGTGGGCACCAATTTAAGTTTTGTGTTATACAACATATCCAAAAGGATACTCGAGGGGGTGTCTTAGATATCCACCTTGACATTAGTGAAATGAAGTGGCAGTTAACATTGGATGCCACCGTATTTCCTGGCATTAAAGACCACATCAGTATTGTTCCTATTTTGAAGTTAAGACACCTGTTGGGGTAAATGTCAATGCTCAAGGTGTTTTATTTGGCACACCTTACCATTTTATTACACATATTTAATATTTATTATCATTCATTTTATATGTATATATATTTATATATGTTTTGATTGTAACTGTACAGGTTTTACATTTACATTATTTAATATGAACTTGCAAGTGTGTATTCTTTTGTTTCTGTTTTTCTTTTTCTTTTTCTTTTGCATTTATACCTTTAATTGGTTTTAGGGTGGGTTAATTAGGTATGCTTTTATTGGGTAATTGATGTAGATTCTATTAAGATGAGTGTATTTAATGTTTGATTTTATCATATTCTTGGTTTGTTTCTGAAGAAGTCTGGATAAAATAAAAGACGAAACCTAGGTAAAACATTTCATTGTCTGTGGTATCTGCTGGTATTTGCTGCCTGTGGTTCCTGTCGTTTAGTTTGGTTGCCGCTCTTTTTATATTTATTGAATCCCAGCCTGTGTCTTTTGGTTTGGAGTAGAGGTACTGTGTCACTGATTTCTAGGACTCTACAGTCAAGATTATAGCATCTAAGCCTCATTGTGTAGTAGAAAATAGTTTATAGAATTTGTACAGAACTACTAAGTCAAAAATATGACCTTGATAACAGGGACTATCTCAGTACATGTCACTAAACTCTGGTACGTAATCCCACCTTATATTAGAAATATATTCTTTCAGCAACAGTTTAAAACTGCAGTAAAAAGATACATGCCAACTAAACAATCTTACCCATGTACACATCCCAACTGAAACCTCCTTTTCTCATTGGTTCTACATATCTGTATGACACTGCTTCCTTTAAAGTAGACTATATGAGAGCATTGTTGAGGTACAAATGCCCTCAAATACCTTTTACAAAGTTATACATATGCTTTACAAAATACTACACTAAAATGACCTTTTATGCTGATTTTTGGCTTCCCATAGTCAACCATCAGGTACTCCCAGGGCAGCTCCTTGTCTGTAGAACCCAACTATCCACCTCCAGACTAATTCAGACTTATGTTTATGGTTGGTAAGGAGATTGAGGTGTCTAGGACAGGGTAATACTGCTGCTGAGGGGTATTTTCTCTTACTTTTCACCTCCTGTTCTGTTCAGTAACAGCCTTCAATGGGTCATGCAATGGACATCAGAGCTACAACACCCTCACTTCTGAGAGGGGCTAACGTCAACAGGATGTCCGCCTACCAAAGCAAAACCATGCATTTTTCCCCCAGTCTCCACCAGGGAAACCAACTGCATGAATCTGCCCAGAGCAAGCGTGTTTCCCAGCTTGGATATGGATATCTTCTCTATGTTGTCAAGCACTCAAGCCACTATACGAACTCAAATCACCTGGGCTGTAATTTGGGCTTTGCCTCTCTATGCCACCAGTGTAGGCACTAAGAAGTATTTAATTAGAAATGTTACCTATTATATTTTCCTAATCATAGGCAAGATATAACATTACATTACTAGCTGTAAATATGTATTCCTTTTATAACATGCTGAGTATGATTGCAGCTATGTTGAAAAAATTGTTTCCTCTAAATTTCTGTCCTTGCATATATTTAATTACTGACACCTTCTCTTGCATGACTTCCTTCTGTAATATTAATTATATCTTCTTCTATCTGCTCTGCAACATGATTATAATAATAATCTGAATGGTACAAAAATATTGAAAACTATGTTATAATGTTGTACTGTGCAACAGTGTCTGTAATACGTAACCTTTCTCCCCATTTTTATCACTTTTTCCTCTTGTCTGAGTTTCTGAAATGTCTGGGTGGGCATAATTTGGGGGCTGGAGGCTTGCCTCACATCAGTGGAGCAGGAGAGCTGGCCATATTCTCCTCTCTTCCTCACTAGGCAAGAAATGGAATTCTCTCCCATCCACTCTTAGGACAATAACTAACTCAGACAACTTTAAAACCCAGCTTTTCACTTACTTGTACTCCAAATGGAAATGCACCTGCTTTCACCCTGTCTAATTCTTTCTAACAACTGCCCTAAGGAGGTGTTACTCCCAGGCTGCTAATCTCTCTAACATCCCAGCAACTATTTCCCTGAGCTGTCTCGAGCTCTCTGCAATTGCTTCTGAAGACACTATATCTTCTTTGTAAATATCGTAAATAGTTTCTTATGTCAAATGAATGCATGTAAAGTGTTTCCTTACTTTAATCGATTGTTATGTATAATGTTACTACACTTCAATTGTTATGAAGATATTTCCTAAATGAATCTCTACGGTATAGCCTTCCAGATACATCAAAATTATCTTTGTCAACCAAGTCTGATACAGAATGTACATTCATGTAAACTGTACTTTATTTTGTAACTTACTTACTTTTGTATCTTTAATGCTTATGTTATATTGGAGCTTTTCTCCCCGGGCCTCCACTGAAAACGGGCACTCATGGGCCCAGTGGTCTTCCCCGGTCACCAAACTGAAATAAATAAAGAAAATATAAATAAATTGTTGTCCTGAAAAAGAAATGTTTTTATGTTTTGTAACCTTGAGAAGTGACCTTCCAAGGTTTTAGTTTTTTGGGATCAAATAATCATGTGCCAGTTAAGTGATTACTCATAATAAAACCTTTCTCTCAAGCCTCTGTAGAAATGGTATTTTGCCCAGATGGACTTTACTGGCAATAATAGCAAATAAATAATTAAGAAAACAGACAGAAAAATACATAGATACATACATATATACATTCATACACATACATAAATGCATTTCTCTTCAGTTTTTGTATTCATTCTTAAACTTATAGAAGGCCTTGATTGAGATGAATATTCTTGTTAGTACATTTGCTAGGCTGAGCCTTATCATAATGTCTGAAGTTGGAGACATGCCCTTTTTTGTCCGTGAACCCCATGCATGGCACAATAACTACACTAATAGAGAGTGTAACCAGATTTTATTCTTCACAAGAAATAGAACAAATATTTTATTCACAAAGTAGTCATGACATCAATTCAACAATAAAACATGCGAAGTAAAAGAAATGCTCACCTCAAACAATATAAGACCCAACAAATACAAAGCAACTAAATATAAATAAGGCTAGCAGTGTCACTTCCACACTCATAACATGTAAAACAAGTCCAACCATGCAGCAGATTAGCTCTTTGCTCTCTGTTTGGCTGATGAGAAGGCAGGTTGGGAAAAGAAGGATCTCCTTCTTAAGGAAGGCTCCTTCTTCCACCCTAGCCTAAAACCACCAAAGGAGGGAGGGAGGGTCATGCCACTGAGGCTAAAAAGTTGCTAGATAAACCATCTATTACCCCCATGCTTCCCCCAACCCACCTCACTTCCTGCCTCACTCAGTTACCAATCACCTGCCACCGATATAACTCAAGCTCCACTTCCTCCACCCTCTCCCACAACCTACAAAAATGTAATCTCTCTAATCCTAATTGCTAAATCTCACCAAAAACAGCATGCAGTAAATGGACAAAATAGTCTGCATGCAAATTCCATTTGTCCCTGAATCCCATGTGTGAGACACTAACCACACCAATACAGGATGAAACCACGTTTCATTATTCTCAAGAAGTGGAACAGACATTTTATTTGTAAAGTAGTCAAGACCTCAACTCAAGAATAAGCACAGGTAAAGTGAAATAAATACTCACCTCAAACAATATAAGAGCCAACATATACAAAGCGAGCTAGTGTAAAATAAGCAGTGTGGCAGGATGCTCAGCTTCCCATTATAACTATCTAGTATCATCACTCCACTGCTCATGACAAGCTAAAACAAATCCCACCACAGAGCAGCATAGCTCTTCAGTCACTCTGTCTGATTAAAAGGAAGAATGGGGAAAAAAATAACTCCTTCCTTAAGGAAAGATCCTTCTTCCACCCAGTGGGGAAAAAAGGAACTTCTTCCTTAAGGAAAGATCCTTCTTCCACCCAAGAGGCTGCCAGTGCAACCTGTTTCATCTTCTTTTCACCCCCAAAAGGGGGCCAACCACAATATGTCTTGCAGAAATAGGGAAAGATGAACATTAAATAGGCTAAACATTTATCTGTAACACTGACACCAGGTCTAAACCACAAATTGTTCTTGTCAGCAAAGTCCCAGTGTTCCAAAGAAGCCTAACACTGAACCAACTTGTGTCACCTTGTGGTTAATAACTTTCCTAACAGTCTTCACTGCTCTATTATTGACAGCAGACCACCAATTTAGTTTGGGAATAATGGTGGCCCATATTAAGACCACTCTTGGCCATCACTCCTCCATCCACAGCAAGGCCTTGATGATCCACATCAGGAGTTTGTTCTCAGGTACAACTCCTAAATCATTCTCCCACTAAATGTATGATAAAGCAGTGAGGTACTCCACGAGCTGCCTGAACTTTATTCAAAATACCAATCAAATGTATCCTTTGTAAGCTTCTGTGATCTAGCCACATAACTTCAAACCTTTCTGTGTCAATGCCCATGAAGATGCCCAGGACCCTTACACTGCTTGTCTTGCTTTGCAATACATGAAGGAATGTCCCAATGCTATCACCTTATTCCTGCCTGAAAAAGAAATAACAATTAAAAACATCAACACACCAACCCAAATGAAAGCAAACTACCTAAAGTAAAACAAAGCAGAACTGGGGAACCACCTGCATGCCCTCTTTCTATACTCAGTCAATGTACCTTCTCTGGCCATACCAGAAGCTCTGCCAATCCAGAAATGATGAGTAGAGTAGCATTTCACTGACTTATCCTGAGACCCTATTGCTCTTCAAATTATGATGCTGACCCTCCTTGTACAATTGCCATATCTCCCTGATCTTGAAAAAAAAGACCGCACTCTTTACTGCAACTATCTTCCTCTATGTCAAACCCAAAATGCTGGAAACAAGGGCAATTCCCTGTCCTTGGGTAATATCACCTGGTGACCTTTGCCACCCTGGTCAGTCTGAGACCTACATAACCAAATCACAACCTGTGTGACAGTAAAACAAACATTTTTCTCTCTAAGCGATCCTAACGATTTGCTAACTTGACAATCTCCTACATACATACATAAAAAATACCAGTTATGACCACAACGCATAATCCTCATAAAAACATGCCAATGTGTAAAAACCCTTAAAAAAAACCTGCAATAAATGTTTATCCAAAGGCAAACTACCATCTATTGGGACACCCTCAACATTTTCAGAACCTTTCAACATTCTAACAATATACCAGTACTTGGTGAAATTCCCTTACCCCCCCCCCCCACCATTACTCTGAAAGCAATGCCCAGGGCATCCAAGTGCACCTGATCCCTTCACTGCAACTGTATACTGCATACGTGGACATCAGTACTATTGCCTGATTGACTCCAGGACTGTTGGGCCAGTCATTCTGCGACCCTTGGCCAAATCTTCAGAACACTCATGGGATCTCCCCTGGTCTCAGCTGTGCCCATGGTGCCATTTTCCAAAAACTCTAAATTGAAAGCAAGATAAACTGTCACAAGCACAGTGGTATGCCTAGTACTTGCTTACTTGCAAAAAACAAATCAATTCTGAGGCAATGCAGCACCAAACTTCTTAAAAGAGCTTGCACTAAACTAGACTTTGAGGATCATCTGCACCACTGCCAGGCTGCCTGAGTAAATCATCATTTTCTTATTGCTAAACTCTCTTCCATTGAATTGTAGCTTCCAAAATTGTAATAAACTCTTAACAGTGTAATGTCTCTTCTTCACTCTTCAGGGCAAGGCTCTTGCCACTTCACAGCAAACCATTCAGCTCTGAAAATGTCCCCCATCCACAGACCCCTTACAGCATCAATGTGCAACTGCAATTCATCTGAGGACTCCAATTCACTATGTCAAAAGGACACTCTTGAAATGATGAAGAAAGTCCAACCAGATTGCCTTGGGTAACCTGACCCAGTGATGCTTACTCCTCTTACCACTGAGTAAATTTGCTAATAATCTGTTAGGTGCTCTCCCCAGATCTACTGCCTGGCAGGCAAAGTTCAACACTTTCATCAACTCCATTACCTTTCTGATCCTCACTTTTCCTTTGATTACTATAAAATCCAGCTTGCCCAATTTTTTTCAGAGGGAGGTAAAACATCCTTTCCTTTGCATTGATTTCTAGCCACAGAAATATCATTTTTCTCAGGTCCACCCTGTTTGTCTTCCACTAAGGATAACCCCCACCTCTTTACACAGTTGTACAAAAACCTGTTCTCCTGCAGAAACTGCCCTATTTCCATTATCTACTAGCAGAAAACCATTGAGGTAATGCACTGCTTTCAAAGCTTCCTCTCATATCTACCAACCCCAGTGCAGCACTTTGTTGAACTTCTCAAAGGTGGTACAGGTAATCGGTAAGCTCATTGGCATGGCTTTGTCAAAATAGAACTTCTCTGTCAATTCATGCCCAGTGCCAACCAAGCTATCCCTTTAGTAGGCTGCAGGTGAAATGCTGACTCAGTATCTAGCTTTCCAGGTCAGGAATCATGAGGTTCCTGATGACCAACACCACTTTGTCTAAAGAAGTATACTGCAGCTTAACCTCTCATTTATATAGGTCAGCATTCAGTATATTTCCTTTTGGAAATGAAAGATGGTGAATGGGTCAGAATTCGCCCTGTCTTTTTTTTTGGGACCAGTCACAGATGAGAAATCTGAAAGTTCTTAAATGTAGGGGAACTGAAATGGTCCCAAAATGCATCCATCACATATCTCCTTGTCAATCAGGGATTGAGCCACCTATCCCCTTCTCCTGACTGATTTTAAGTCGCTTGATTTCACTGAAAAATCCACCCTGAAACCCCACAGGAAATCTTGCGCTCCCAGTTCATCCCATTATCTGTGCAAGAGTGCACTAACACCGCCCATCTAATAGGTGAATGTGTCGGTCACTCTCTTCCATGAAAGCATATATCGCCTCTGTCAACCCTCCCTCCTCTACCTCTCACCACTATCTAGAAAAAAAAACCCAAACCTTCCCTCATTTACTGTGTTTGAGGCACCCACTTTCTTATGCTAGCATCTAATAGCCCCATGGGGAACCCACCATACCACGTACACATGCACAAATGTACACAATGACCAAAAGCACTTTCCAGAATTGAACACTCAACAGGTCCTGCTAATATTGTTGCCCACACTATTGGATCCTTGAGTGCTCCCCCTTCTTTTCCCAACTTTATACCCAACTAGAAATCCACCAGCCTACACTCCCAATGCAAAGACTTATCCACTGCCCTGTATTTCAAGAGTTGATGGTTATACAACAATTAGGCATTTTCTCCCCTCAGATGCTGAGCCTCTCTGATAGTCAGGAAGTATATCAGAAATGGGAACCCCTGCTGTGGCTCTTTCTCTTAGATCGCTTCCATAAAATACACAAATTACAGAACCCAGTTGTCCTATAACCATGAACTTCTGCCTCTCCTTCATCAACAATTTAGACTTATCCTTTTCAGTAAGTTCATTAACCAAACCTAACAGCAACTCATCAGACAACTAACCATGAACTGTTGCCTCTCTTTCATCAACAACAAAACTGTTACCTTGTGTTGTCTTGAGTTCTGCCTGGGTTACTGCTTCCCTTCTGGTTTGTTTTGCTCTGGTGCATTTTCCTGTCCTTGCTGGAACCTCCAAGAGTAGACCACTCTACCCTCCCTCCTCCTCCTCCTCCTTCTTCTTCTTCTTCTTCTGCCTGCCTTCCTTCTGCTCCTTCTGGACAGCCCAGTAGAATTGCACTGGCCTCTGCACAAGCTAAAATAATTCTTTGGCCTGGGCTATTATTTCTTACCATCTCTGTTTCAACACTGTCATATCTGCCATCCTGTAAATAAAGAAGAAGAAGAAGAACCCCAATTAGTTATTCTGTATAAATGTGCAACTCCCATCCCATTAACCACTCATCCATTTCAGTGCCCCTCCCCCAACCAAATGACAAAGTCCCTGAACATGGCACATGCTGTAGCAGGATCATTACTTTTAACTGAAGCAAAGCCATAAGCTAAACCATTCACTAAGCTACCTTAACTTCTCCCTGGGAATAGCCCCTTGGATATGGCAACCCATGCTGTGTGGCCTAAAGGAGGTCATACTGTGCTGATCTCAACCCAGTCTACATACTGTTTTCGTTACTGGCCATCTTACCAGAGGCCCAAAATGCTGATGACCAACCTCCAACCCCAGGCCAGTACAGCACAAACTAGGTGCATTTATTTTGCTACCGATTATCCCAAATGCTTATACACTGTCATTTCATTATTTATGTATTTTTATTATCATCCCTTCTCTTGTTTATAACAGGTATGCACTCCAGAACACAAAATAATTAGCATGTTTTGTGATCATATAGCAACTGATAAAAGAAGTACCAGTGTTGTCAGCTTAAACATGTGCCATTCAAATGCAGATTTGCTTTTGTTAAAGTCTAAGTGGTGAACAAAGAAAAGAGTAACTGTTGGGAAGGTATGCCAAAGCAATCATCTGTAGATTGAACAATTCTTCCCTACGATAAACAGCCGTAGTTAGGGACCACCCCTCTGTTCTCCCCGCCTTCAAATTAATGTACAAATTCATGCTAAACATCTCCACAATTTTTTTTTTAGTGTGGACATCGCCATCTTGTTGTCATGACGTGGTGTTGATGTATGCTGTTGAGTCAGTACATGTATGCAGTCACCTATGCCCCATACCTTTTGTTTACTTATTTATCCCTGAGCACTACATTGATGCATGACATCACATGCACATACATGTTTAGCCATAGCCAATATGCTCTCTCTTCTCTTCTTTTTTTCTTTTAAATATCTATTAAAATATTAAAACCATGAGTGCTGCTCTCAGAATGAGAGGGCATGATGCTGTGCAAAGATGAAGGCAACCCTGAACCCCCAGAACAGAGAGGAAGACCAATCTCTTCTACCATACAGAGGTAAGAGCTGAGATACTAACCTGCTTCTGCCAGTGTAGGGAAAATTAAAAGTTGCTAAAATTAGTCTGATAGTCCTTAAATGGGATAACAGACTATGTAATAATGGAAATATTTATTTATATATTTTGTCTAATGTATTAGAGTGAAACTCAAAAGTCTCATTCTACAGAGGCAGACTTCCGTTTGTATGCTTGATTGGAAAGAACGCATTCAGCTATTAACAGTGACTGAAATCCCTGATGAATTTCCAGAAAACCTGTGCTTTCTTTACTGCCCCCACTTAACTATGCCTCACCAAAGAGGCAGTAGTGACTCCAGGTTCCTTTTCTTGCCAGGGCACAATAGGGGCAGAGTAGATAGCAGGTGGAGCATGTAGGGCATATGAAAAAAAGTAAAAACATACCAGTAATGTATAGAATACATTATAGATGGTAACAACTCACCCATAATCCACTGTTGAAAATGAATGACCATTTCCGCATAGGGAAAAAGTGAATTGCCATAATCTTACAAATCCTGGCCTTATTCAGAACACAGAAAAAATACTAATTTGTCATGTTCAAGGATTATGATTTGGATGAAATGTCCCTGTGCTACACTTTAACAGTGTGAGAAATTTTGATGAACTTTTTGCACATCTACAAAACAAACAGCATCAAAACTACTAGATTAAGAGACCTAAACTTTGCTTGTGACTTAAATAGGACATATTGGAGAGACAGATATATTTCCCAGAGAATTCCCATTCTTTGTAACAGGCTCCTTATCCATGTGAAGCAGAGCTCGTCTCTATACCTTTTTAAGTGCAACTTGAACCAATAGATGGGTAATTGAAATTCACCCATGGTCTAGCTCCTATGTCTCTGATGGACAGAGGCAGTCAGTAAATCCCCACCTATATAAATCAAATTTATCCATCACATTTGAGTTGTACGTCTAGGCTTATAAGAGCACTAGTGGTTGTTAGCCTAGTATACACTTATGAACTTCTAAGGGTATAGCTACCAATACAACAGAGGTGGGAAAATCCCATGCGCAAATACATTTGCACCTCACTACAAAGAGGAAAGATATCACTAACCAAAATTCAAGAACAGAAAATTGGACTTAGTTTGTTCTGTGCTGTGTTGTACGGGAAATATTTAAAAAAATACAGCACATTTTGCCAGCACTCAGGATAAAACAAACATCTTCCCGCTGCAGACACTGGCAAATAACAAAAGTAGTTTAAATGTCTGTTAAAAGTTCTTTCAAATAGAAGTAAAATTGGACAGTTAACAGCTCCTGGATTACAATGATAGTTTAACACTTCAGGTGGAATGTGGAAGAGGGTCTGTTAGCACTTGGACTAAAAAAATTGGAATAATTAGAAGAACGCAGTTAATGTAGTTTATTTTGTCGAGCATTTACAATTAATGTTATAGAGGTAAGAGCTGCTCTGAAAACACAAATCAGAGTAATTTGAGCAAAAAAAGTGAAAATGAAGATAGGTTCCAGAAGCTGTGCAAGATACCTGTACTCACACTACTGCCATTCTATTTATATGGATTTAAGAAAAATATTTGCTTATGTCTAACACAACTCACATAAAGGGGGACTTGAAATGAATTCTTCGAAAATGACCTCCAAGATCACTTTACTATATCAGGCCCATGAAATATAACAATCACTTAAGGATTATGAAGCATTAAAATAGTCAAAGATATAATGAAATAACTGAGATTCAGTGGTAACTAAAATGGAAAATAACACTGAGAAAGACAAACACTGCACCAAGCAAATGCAGCAACATGAATCACCTACTAATCTCTTTCTGGTCTGCTGTAATAACAGCAATATAAATAATTTAGATCTGAATGTTTTGGTGTAGCACCATACCTTTCAACATATTTGGTCAACAATTCTAGAGCAAGACAACAATAATAGGGAGGGAAGACTAAATCATAATTTTTTTAAATATTACTCCAATTCACTTGAGGAGTTAATAGAACAACATGGCTTGCTTTAACATGCTTTTCTGAACAATATGAAGCATAAAGCTCTAATGATACAATTATTGACTAACTGTAATCATGAGTGACTTACCAGAAAAGAAAAACATTTGATGGACACGCAAAGCATTCAAAGAGAAAATAGGGACAGCTGAGATGTATTGGTGGCACTCAAAAAGGAATGCCTGGTCACAGAAACTCATTCCAGAATTGAAATACTTTTTTGGATTTTTTTTTAATCTGTTTTTGTCAACAGACATTCCTGTCCTGTATGCTGAGCTGTCCTCTTGAAATTTGTTCCATAATGCTATGTGGACACTGCCTGAGATATTTACATAGAATACTGCATAAATGTGATTATTGCTAAACAAGTATTAATATCTGCAACTGGTGGTAGTAAGACACCAGATAGCAGTGAGAAATTTTCCAGCATTATGTAAGATTTCATTTGATACCATGAAATGCCACTAGACTCACAAAGAGCAAACTAGTAATGAAAGTTATTACTTATTGCAAACACTTATAATTTTAAATGAAAACAAATTGCAAAGTGTGTATGTAAGATACAAACAGAAAAATAACAACACAGAAGTTTTTTAAAAAGTAAAATTTAAGAAAAACAACATTAAACATATGTACAGCAAAATACTGACATTGCAGAGTACAAATAGAAATGAAGCAAAATGCAAATATATCTCACTGATGTTTCCAGTAGCATAAGACAGATGAATGAGTACAACAGGGAAAAACTGTACAGATGAGAGAAGACAATTCTGTGAAAAATCCCTAGAAAGGAGAGAAAATGCATTGTTAAAAACATAGATCATTTAATTGTGATCAGTATCATAGAAAGTGCTCTGTAAAGTAATAGGTAAAACACGAGGATTAGAGCTGTTTGTATACAGAGAGAGAATATATATATATTTATCTATCTATATATCTATATCTATTTATATTTATATCTATCTATCTATCTATCTATCTATCTATCTATCTATATGTAGGTCTACTTCTAAATTTCAAACTTTCACAACGTCGACTTTCTTATAGTCAAGACCATAAGATAAAATTTTGAAACTTTGAACTGTTTAAATAGAGATCACCGTAAAGCAAGGAACAGTATGTTTACCATTTTCCTCGCTGTAGTGCGATTTCAGCATTGGTATATTTAATTAGCAAGGGGTGTGAGGAATGCAAAAACATTTAAAAAAAGATTTTTTGTGTTTATTTTTATTTAAATTTCAACGTTTCAAAACTTCAATCTTATGGTCTCAACCATAAGAAAGTCGACATTGTGAAAGTTAGAAATTTAGATGTATATGTGTGAGTGTGTGTGTGTGTGTGTGTGTGTGTGTGTGTGTGTGTGTGTGTGTGTATATATATATATATATATATATATATATATATATATATATATATATATAGTTCCCCTTTAGAAGGTCAAACCGCTGAAATCTCAAAAGTCATATGGTCGAGACCATATGCTCGAAAATTCAGAAGCTCAACCTTCTGAATGAGGATCGGCATACAGCGCAGAATGTGAGATTTCCCTTTCTACACTGTAGTGCGATCTCGGAGTTAGAATAAATAAGTAGCGGTGGTGTGGTGGGTGCTGGGGGGCTTGCCCCCCTGCAGAAGCTTTGTTTTGTGCTTTTTTTTTTCTTTTTTAAGTTCCCTTTCAGAAGGTCGAGCTTCTGAAATTTGAGCCCATGGCTTCAGCCATATGACTTTCAAGATCTCAGTGGTTCGACCTTCTAAAGGGGAACTCTCTCTCTCTATATATATATATATATATATATATATATATATAGAGGCACCCACATGTGACTAAAATCCAGCAGCTGTGACAGGGGAGAAAACATTTAAAAACATATAGAACTACATGTATCCCCGAATTAAAGACTATCACACGAAATATATGCAAATATCCTGCTTGAAGCATGACTGTATGAAACAAAAACAGAAAAGGTGAGTAACAGGAGATATACATCCACCCATGAAGCATCTATGCTTTGGTTTCATATACTTTACTTTTTCTATGCTTATTTCAAGCAGATATTTATCAACCCAGCCACTGGGGATGCACAAGCCAGTGCATTTCTTTGTGCCTGTCCCAAGCCCGGATAAATGGAGAGGGTTGCGTCTGGAAGGGCATCCGGCGTAAAACTTGGCCAAATTATTCATGCGGACACCAGTAAATATTTATATACCGGATCGGTCGAGGCCCGGGTTAACAATGGCCGCCACCAGTACTGTTAGCCAACAGGGTGCTGGCGGAAATTGGGCTACTGTTGGCCGAAGGAGGTGAGGAGGTGGAAGGCATGGCCAAAGGCAGGAAGAGGGAGAAAGGCCCGGACTGTGGTAGTGAGGGTCAGAACTTTGAATGTTGGCAGTATGACTTGTATAGGGAGAGAGCTAGCCAATATGATGGACAGAAGGAAGGTTGGTATATTATGTGTGCAAGAGACCAGATGGAAGGGGAGTAAGGCTAGGTGTATTGGAGGTGGGTTCAAATTGTTTTATCATGGTGTGGATGGGAGGAGAAATGGCATAGGAGTTATCCTGAAGGAACAGTATGCTAAGAGTGTTTTGGAGGTGAAAAGAGTGTCGGATAGAGTGATGTTTACGAAGCTGGAAATTGATGGTGTAATGATGAATGTTGTTAGTATATATGTTCCACAAGTTGGGTGTACGATGGATGAGAAATTAAAATTTTGGAGTGAGTTAGATGAAATTGTGATGACTGTACCCAAGGGTGAGAGAGTGGTGATTGGAGCAGATTTCAATGGGTATGTTGTTGAAGGGAACAGAGGGGATGAGGAAGTGATGGGTAGGTATGGTGTTAAACAAAGGAATGCAGGAGGTCAGATAGTAGTGGATTTTGCGAAAAGGATGGACATGGCTGTGGTGAATACGTATTTTAACAAGAGTGAGGAGCATAGGGTGGCATACAAGAGTGGAGGAAGATGCACACAGGTGGATTATATCTTATGTAGGAGGGCCATTTTGAAGGAGATTGGAGACTGTAAAGTGGTGAATGGGGAAAGTGTAGTTAGGCAGCATAGGATGGTGGTTTGTAAGATGATGTTGGTGATCAAGAAGAGGAGGAGGAGTGTGAGGGCAGCACCAAGGATCAAATGGTGGAAATTGAAAAAGGGTAATTGTGAGGTGGAGTTCAGGGAAGAGTTAAGATAGGCACTGTGTGGCAGTGAAGAGTTACCAAATAGCTGGGTAACTACAGCAGAGCTAGTAAGGGAGATGGCTAGAAAAGTGCTTGGTATGACATCTGGACAGAGGAAGGACGACAAGGAGACATGGTGGAGGAATAAGGAAGTACAGGAGAGTATACAGAGAAAGAGGTTGGCAAAGAAGAAGTGGGATTGTCAGAGAGATGAAGAACTTAGACAGGAGTATAAAGAGATGAGGTGCATGGCAAAGAGAGAGGTGGCAAAGGATAAGGATAAGGCATATGAAGAGTTGTATGAAAGTTTGGACACTAAGGAGAGAAAAAAGGACCTGTACCGATGGGCTAGACAGAGGGACCGAGCTAGGAAATATGTGCAGCAGGTAAAGGTGATAAAGGATAATGAGGGAAACATACTCACAAGTGAGGAGAGTGTGTTGAGGAGATGGAAAGAGTACTTTGAGAGGCTGATGAATGAAGAGAATGAGAGGGAGAGAAGGTTGGATGATGTGGGGATAGTGACTTATGAAGGGAAAGGGATTAGCAAGGAGGAAGTAAGGATAACTATGAACAGGATGAAGAATGGAAAGGCTGCTGGTCCAGATGACATACCTGTGAAAGCATGGAGCTGTTTAGGTGAAATGGCAGTGGAGTTTTTAACCAGATTGTTTAATGAAATTTTGGAAAGTGAGAGGATGCCTGAGGAATGGAGAAAAAGTGTTTTGGTACGGATTTTTAAGAATAAGGGTGATGTGCAGAGCTGTAGTAACTACAGAGGGATTAAACTGATCAGTCACAGCATGAAGTTATGGAAAAGAGTAGTGGAAGCTAGTTAAGAAGGGACGTGATGATTAGTGATCAGCAGTATGGTTTCATGCCGGGAAAGATCACTACAGATGCGATGTTTGCTTTGAGAATGTTGATGGAGACGTTCAGAGAAGGTCAGAAGGAGTTGCATTGTGTTTTTGTAGACTTAGAGAAAGCATATGACAGGGTGCCTACAGAGGAGTTGTGGTATTATATGAGGAAGTCGGGAGTGTTAGAGAAGTATGCAAAAGTGGTACAGGATATGTATGAGGGTAGTGTGACATCGGTGAGGTCTGCAGTGGGAGTGACAGATGCGTTTAAGGTGGAGGTAGGATTACATTAAGGATCAGCTCTGAGCCCTTTCTTATTTGCAATGGTGATGGACAGGTTGACAGATGAGATCAGACAGGAGTCCCCGTGGACTATGATGTTTGCAGATGATATTGTGATCTGTAGTGAGAGTAGGAAACAGGTGTAGGAGACCCTGGAGAGCTGGAGATATGCTCTAGAGAGAAAAGGAATGAAGGTCAGCAGGACTAAGACAGAATATATGTGTGTGAATGAGAGGGAAGATAGAGGAATGGTGAGGATGCAAGGAGTAGAGGTGGCGAAGGTGGATGAGTTTAAATACCTGGGATCAATAGTTCAGAGTAACGGTAAGTGTGGAAGAGAGGTGAAGAAGAGAGTACAGGCAGGATGGACTGGGTGGAGAAGAGTTTCAGGAGTGATTTGTGACAGACGAGTACCAGTAAGAGTGAAAGGGAAGGTCTACAAGAGGATAGTGAGACCAGCTATGTTATATGGGTTGGAGACAGTGAAACTGACAAAAAGGCAGTAGTTAGAGCTGGATGTGGCAGAGTTAAAGAAGTTAAGGTTTACACTGGGTGTGACGAGTGTGGACAGGATTAGGAATAAGTATATTAGAGGGTCAGCCCAGGTTGGAAGGTTTGGAGACAAAGCCAGAGAGGCAAGATTACATTGGTTTGAACATGTGCTGAGGATGGATGCTGAGTATATTGGGAAAAAGATGCTAAGAATGAAGCTACCAGGTAACAGGAAAAGAGGAAGGCCTTAGATAAGGTTTATGGATGTGGTGATAGAGGACATGCAGGTGGTTGGTGTGACAGACCAAGATACAGAGGACAGGAAGAAATGGAAACAGATGATCTGCTGTGGCGACCCCTAATGGGAACAGCCGAAAGATGATGATGATTTCAAGCAGATATTTATCACAAACAAGATGTACTTAAAACAAGTAAAAAAAAAAGTTAGTAAGGTTGTTTTACAAATATCAGTTTGCCAAAATTAGTTATTTTGATTGATAACTATTGATCCAGTCTTAAAAGGATGCATCCTTTCTCCTACAGCTGTGTGGTATTCATTCCTGTACAATATTAAAGGATTTATCTGTATCTATCGAGAGAGCCACTTAAGGATGTTTATTTTTTCTGCCTTTCTTTATCCACTGAGTTCTTTTTTAGATTTTACCCCACACAATTCTGCTCTGTACAAACCCTACCTGCTCAGGATGTATTATTGCTGGAATATAGTCACATAAATGCATAGCTCACACTGTCATTAACACTTTGTAATCATACTTTGCAGGAAATATAGGTTACTAGCGCTCAATGATTGCTTTTAGAATAGGGACTAGGAAGAAATATTTCCAGTAAGGAGGGTAATCAGAATTAATAAGATGGCAGGCGTGGGAACTCTAGAGTTGTGAATAGTCAGCATGGATTTAAAAAGTGTTGTAAAGATGTCTCCTCAAAGGATTGGGGTAGGAGCATGAAGATGTCAGACATCTGTATGGCTTACTGGGGTAGGACCATAATGACATCAAACATCTGTGTGGTTTACAGGAGTAGGAGTGTGATGACTTCAAACATCTGTGTGGCTTACTTGGGTAGGATTATGATGACATCAAATATCTGTGTGGCTTACTGGAGTAGGAGCATGATAATATCAAACATCTGTGTGGCTTACTTGGGTAGGAGCATGATGATATCAAACATCTTTGTGGCTTACTAGGGTAGGATCATGATGACATCAGACATTTGTGTGGCTTACCTTGGTAGGAGCTTGATGACATCAAACATCTGTATGGCTTACTGTCAAATAGCAAGAGACAACAAGTGATCCAGAACAGAAACGACAGTGGCATGAACTGTTTTGTAAACTGCTCAAAATGCAACTTTTTAGCCAATGCGCTTCTATACTAATCAATAGGCTACATGAAGTATATAGAATGAACAATGGTACTGAATAAAGCATGTGCCTCATGGAGGTCAAGACAGGCCATCCAGATAAAGATATTTATAAAAACTATATAATTAACATTTTTAATATAAATTCAAATGAAAATAGGGTATATTTGTGTTCTAGTTACAGATGCACAATCAAAGGAGTTAGTGACTCTGATTTTGCATCTGTAACTCTTACTTTAAAATAGCAGTTTGAAAATCATTAATGAAATGCACATATGGGTTGGAGGTGTAGTCTGGTCACACAGTCCATTATAGCTAATGGTGTAGGTGCAGTTGTAAGAATGTAAGATACAAGCTCTAGGTGGGATCAGATAGTGTTCTAATTAAAAAAAACACAACATGTATTTTGTAAACCTCTAATGACAGGGGCATTATTATGTATCTGATTCTGAGGTGCACTCTCCAATAACTGGGGAATTATTCACACACTCTGTTTCTCTTTTCTGAAATAGAAAGCCACTTGTTCTCCAACCATTATGTACTCCGCAGTGCCAAAGTACCTGTATCTCAACCATTTCTCCCACATGTAATTGACTCCATGCTTGTGTTCACCTCCCAAATCAGTTTTCCCATGTACTTGTGCTCAGCTCCCAAATCAGTTCTTCTGAGGGCTTGAGTTCAGCTCTCAAATCAGTTATTTCAGGTGCCCGGGTTTAGCTGAGATGACTGACCTCTAAATTAAATCCAAAATGACCATTGTTGTGTTTAGCAGCAAAGTCAGCAGACCAGAAGAAAGATTGTACTTGCTTTCTGAGCATCAAAACTTAATCATATTAAAAAGGTGCATGCATTGGATTAATTAATTAATTTAATTCATGTTCCACTTATTTGACTGTATAGTAGCCTAAATAAAATTATACCCATTAAGCCTAGTTTTAAGAAAACAAGAGGAAGATCACGAAAGTGCCACCATGGAACTGTTTTCAGCGTTAAAATCCAATTTATTAAAACACTCAGTAAAAACAAGCATACAACACGTAGCAGAGGTGCACCACACAGGATAAGCACTGGAGATGTGGAAGGGGTGATCTGAAGAAAGCACTTGGTGCCTCTCTGTGTCTTTGTTGTTTTTGTTGTTTTACACAATTGGTTTGTTTGTGGACTTCTGTTCCATGATGGTACTTTTACGGTCTTCTTCCTGAATATTTATAAATCTTTTGACTGCTGAGTAGAATCACATGTGAAGAATGTAAGAATAGTGTAGAATTACCTTGAAACTCTTCCAGATGGTTAAAGCTTAATACCACAATAAAGGAGCTCATACTCTGGTTAATAGTCACCCCTTTCCTTTCTTTTGAAATGGAACATGGTTAGTTTTTCTGTGTTCCTCAACATTTATTCCCCCTAGAAACTGAGTCCAGCTGATGGAAATGGCTGGATAATTAAATAAAAAAAAATTGGGATAGGGAACTTAAAGATTTACAGATTGAATTGGAGAATTTGAAGCTTGATATGCAAAAGGGAAACATTGATTTGGAAAAACAATATGATTAGATAAAAAAAGACATTTAGAGATTCTACATCAAAACTATGATTAACTTAGAAAAAAATTAAAATAACTTCTTATTCCATGAATCCCAAAAGACAAAGATGAATTAAAAATAGAACCAAGAAGATTATACACTGTAATCAGATTAAAGAATCAGATTAATTTGCTCCTGATACTAAGAAAAAAGTCTATGAATTAGAAAGTATTTTAGAATATTTTAGAAACACTGTTTTTAATTGATACCAATCTTATTGAAAACCAACCACATATTCTAATAAAATTTTTTTAAAAATTATATCAAGAATAAATTAGCAGACAAACATTTAAAGTTAATAGATAAATACATTACAATATCTGATATGTAAATACAAGTTAATAAATGAAAATTAAACCTTAAACATTCCACCTTGCACTGACTCATACAACTACCTCTACTATTACTTCATCCCACCCAAAACAATCCCTCCCTTACTAAAACTAATGTCTCTTTAATATCTATTGTACTATACTCTCCAATCTCAAATAAACTATTATCCTCTCCATGGATAATATTTTCCTAAACTACTAATGGCTAGTAGCTATATATTTTGAAATGTTAAACCTACAATTGAGTTTATAACAAAAATATTCACTTTATGTAAATGTTGAAATTTCTGTAATGGATTATGTATTTTCATTTTTGTAGCATTGTGACAAGCCAGTTGCAAATATCATGGAGCTTATCTGTAGATGTTTAATTAGCTGTATGAACTATGTCCTTTTGTAACATGTGAAATGTAACTTGCAATTATTGTGGAGCTTTTCTCCCTGTGTCTCCACTGAAACAGGGCTCTTCTTGGCCCAGTGGACTTCTCTGGTCATCAAACTTAAATAAATAAATAAATAAGGCACCAGGAATACATAATATTATTCCAGAAATGTGTAAATTATTACCTAAAGATGCTTTACATTTATTGTTAGAACTGTATAAGTTAGTTAAAAAAGATAATATTATCCCTCCTTCATGGAAATATACTTTAATACATCCAATTTTGAAACCAGACAAAGACCCAAGAGAATGTTCTTCATACAGGCCAATATCCCTTTTAAACATTGATTACAAAATGTTTACGGCTATTTATGCCAACAGAATTAAACATGTGATTCCTTTATTAACTGATGAAGATCAAACTGGATAAAGATAGGAATACATATGATAATATTAAAAGAATCATCACAATAATTGATTATATCAATTGTAAAGGACATGAAATGGCCATAATAAGTTTAGATATAAATAATGCTTTTGATTCTGTTTGCTGAAATTATTTGTTTCAAACTTTGGTTGAATATGGATTTACTCATGAGTTTAACCAATTAAACATTTATATGAACATTCTTTAGCATATATTAAAGTTGGGTCTAGCATATCTTCTTCAATTAAAATTAACAAGGGTACAAAGCAAGGTTGTCCTTTATCCCCTCTGTTATTTGCATTAGTTATTAAACCATTTGCAAACTGTATTAGGATGAATTCAAATATTAAAGACATTCAATTATCAGACACTTTAGTATCAAACATTCAACTATTTGCCAATGATATTTTGTTGACATTAAATGAGTATAATAATTCATTACAAATATTATTAGATGATATAGATTACTTTCAAAAAATTTCAGTCTTAAATTTAATGAAAAAAACTAAGATCATACTTATAGATTCTAATAACAATAATTTAAATAAACAGTGTGTTAAATGTCTATCTACAGATAAAATTAATTACTTAGGGATAACCTTAATGAATGAACTAGACAAGATATTAAAAATTAATTTCAGTAACATATTAAATAAAATCAATGTCCTCATTGATAAGTAGAATGTTCTTTTTCACAATGGAAGATAGTTATTTCCTAATTAAAAGGATAATTTTCCAGAAAATACTGTATTTTATTCAAGCTATTTCTTTACCTCCTCCTAAAAATATATACACCAATTTAATAATCTCATGCTAAAATTTTATGGTATCCTAAAGAAACCAAGAATTGCATTAGATAATCATTTAAAAGATTGGGAAAATGGGGAATTAACCTTGCAGATTTTGATTTATATGTTTTATCATCTGTTCTTAAAACACTATCTTTATGGTTAAATATTTCATATTCGGCAAGATGGTAACATTTCCAAGAACAAATATGGTTACAATCTAGTCTCTCAAAGTCTCAACTTAAATCATATTAACTAATAATCTATGTTGGATGGTGAGAGACTTTATATTAAGTAATAAAACTAAATATATTCACTCTAAATTTATATCTAAAACATTATCCTCTGTTAAAACCTTTCTAAATAAAAAATATGACATCAAAGAATGGTCTTTCTCATTATTCCCAATTGCTTGCACACCAGATATCCTAGACATTTTTAATAATAGCAATATGAATACTCTCAAAGAGAAAATCTTAATTTTTTTGGCATCAAATGATAGATGCTGGAAAAGTTCTTAACATGAATCAACTTATGATCACATTTAATATAAATAATGAGTTGTGGTTGGTATTAAATGAAATAGGAAATTATATTATAACTAAAATCAATTTAATGTATACATTAAATAAAGAAAGCATTCTTAAACTTATAGAATATTTGATTATTATACTTGGTCAAACAGTTCAAGGGAAAGACTATCGTTTTAAATCTTATAAATTAATTACAAATATGAAATCTTATTTTAAAGAACATTATTGGAATTATTATATGTCTATTAATAATCACCCACCTTCAGAATATGACAAAACATTATTTTAATCTCTTCCATGAAAACTTCTTTGTCTTTACAGTGGAAATTGTTTACATGGAAATATGTTCATCAAACTTATTTTACTTCACATAAAATGGAATTAATAACAAGTCAAGAAATAGGATGTTTGAGATGCAAGTTAAAACGACTGCTAATTGGCAACATATGTTCTATGAATGTAGATTACTTAAATCCTTTTGGGAAAAAAATAATTATTTTTTGCAAGATATTTTCAATGATAACTTCCAGCTGAATAAATCATTAGTTTTGTTTAATGTTCCTATTCCTAAATTTGTTCCTAAAATTAAATACTCATTACTTTGGACTTTATTGGCTATTGCTCATAAAATTATTACTACTAACTAGAAAAGCGAGAGTTCTCCTACTTTTGCAGAATTCAAGAACATCACTATTAATGTATCAAGAATGGAAATAGTTACAATCAGGACAAAACTGAAATAATTACTTCCTATTACAATGATTGGATGAAAATTACAGAGACACTTCGGAAAATGGACTGTGATACTGTTTGATTTAATTTTTAAATGCAAATTTTAAAGTATTTATCGTCTTAGACACCCATGTAAATAGTTTGTTGTTTTTTAGGATTTATAGATTTTAAATTTTTACCTTGCATCCCTGATTGAATTAATATATCTTGACCTGTTTCTATTTAATAATATGTAAACATTTTTCTTCTTTTTTGTTAAAATTTTCAATAAAATGTTCTGAGTAAAAAAGGAAATGGCTGGACAATAATGAAGTGAGAGAGCTTTTAGCATTGTGTTAAACATTGTTAATACAATCATGCAGTACATTTAAGACTCATAAAATATGTGTTAGCCAATTCACATTGCAGATTTACTGTCAGTGTGCATGTTGCAAGTATGTTGTAGATTTATTGCAATCATATTAGTTTCATTTGTTAAATAAACAGACACACAAAGCTCTACAAGTTTACATTAGTGCTTTTGTCTTTACCTGCACTTAGACTTCATTGTTCTCTTTAATCATTGAGAGTTTGAATTTGTTAAATGTTAGATTTAATAAATGCATTAAAAGAAACAAGAAAATGAAGACATTGCACTAAGCAAGATGACATGCACATTATTGTACTGCTTTCTATAATAAATGGGAAGTTATTTGTAAAATATTGTACCAGTGTTCCATTTAAGCCCTTAAAATACAAAAAATAAATGTAATGATTTAAACCTATCTTCACTGACAATTATGCAGGAGTCTTCTCTTGCATGGGAGTCATTTGTGTTATCATGTACAAATGGCCAAAAGGATGATCTGTTTGAAATGACCACTGCTATAGGGGAAGGGTGGTTTCTTCTAGTCCTAGCTGCAGAACTTTAAAGGTAAAATATTAAGCACAGCTATGCAAGAAATATAAATATTTGTGTGGATGTTAAGTATGTTATGTTTAATGGTCGACTTGCAGTTTGCAAACATTATTTGCCATGAATCAGTACTCAAACAAATTTTCACCTTACTAAACAATACCCAAATTTTAAAATATCTTCTCTATGTGTACATCAAGTTCCCAATAATTTCTTATATTCAATATGCATATGTCAATACCAGTGAAAATAATACACTGATTGTGTGTTAGCTGTTGTGATCATGTGCTTCATGTCAAGTGTATTATATGCAAAGAGTTTTTCCATTTCTGACTCATTCCAGCTTTACTTATATTACATTTTATGTTAATCCCTGTGCTTGTGCAATCTTGTTACTCTAAATGATGATTTGAATACTTAAACATGCCTTTTGCATCATATTACACACATATATGTGTAAACGGCTATATCATATAAGGCAAATTATTGTATGCCTTGTTGCAGTCTTATTTTTATGTTCATCATGTAGTATATCTACACTTGCTCATCTGTTGTGGGTATGAGTTACAATGGATGAGACAGAAATCAAGGCCTTATGGCTCATCAAATGTGCTCTCATGGTCATGATGGTGCAGAGCAAAAGGATATAAAGGTGTGCCTTGTAAAAAGAATAGGCATGTGAGTTTTATCCTCATACTATAAGATTACTTGTGATCATTGTGTTTTAAACATGCTTATGTGTTCCTAGCTGGTTCCTGAGAGACATCACAAAGAGATAGTGGGTGAGTGCATTTGTGTGTATTTTGTAATATTTGAGTTACAGTAGAGTTCTTTGTTAGTTCAGGCTGGAGTGTTTATGAGGTGCAGTGTATAGGGATTTCTGGGCATGTTCAATTGTCAGTGACAGATTATCATTAGAGTATGGACTCTGATTTTAAATTCCATACTTTGAATGGTGTTTTTATAATCCTAAGTAGTAAATCATGCAGAAGTGAAGACTTATATAGCACACATACACAAAGAAACACACACACACACACACACACACACACACACACACACACACACACACACACACACACACACACACACACACACACACACACATACATGCGTCCCTCTTCCACCAATCCACTAATGATTTACTTGTCCCCTACCAACTTCAGTTATTGAAAGGTCTGGATATCTTCATGCACCAACTCCATACAGATATCACACACTGATTATGCTGAACAAAGTTTTAAAATACACTTTAGAAAAATGGCACACCTTATTACGAACTCAGTACAAGGGTTATTGTCAGGGACTCCAGGAATTCTTAATACTGCAGGAAGTTAATGCTATTGAGAGTTATTTTAAGAACCAATACCGACAATCCAAATTACTATTAACTTTCCAATTTCTGGACTTTCACCATGCATGTTCCAGAGATGCCCATTTTCAATGTTTGACATGGTATTTCAATGATGTAGAGAAAGTGGTAGGTCTGTTGCCATTCTTAAAAGGGGATAATAGACCCCTCTGGCTTATGTAAAAATTAAAAAACTAATTTCAGCTATCAAAAAAAAAAACAAAATAAATAAAAAAAGGAAGTTAACCATTACCATGACTAACATGTCTACTACTTATGAAAACAACATCTAGAGATAAGATAAGAGCCAGATTCAGCACTAGGTGACCAGGCAGATGCCTAGGGCCCATGATAGTTGAGGGGGGGGGGAACTCTGGCTTTGCTACAAAAAAAAAAATGTAAAAATCTGCCATAAGTAAATTATAGCAGGGCTTTAGGACCTCACAGGATACTTTTGCAAAGAACAGCAAACCCTACAAAACGCAGTGCTAGGACATTATCCTAATGTCATCTTCAGAAAGAAAATTGTGGAATTTTAAAATAGAGCAGCCAAGGATTTGGGAGATGCAATTGGAGCCAATATACATTTTTAGAAAGAAAACTACAGGATATTTAAGTAGAACAGAAGAGCAGCCAAGGATTCAGAAGATGTAAATGGAGCTGATATACATGGAGTCAACAATTTAGAGCCACAGAGGGAGATATACGGAGCTGATCTCCCATTCCAATGAATGCAATCATTGTGAATGTGAAATGCTGCAGTTAGGGTAGGCTGTCTACTTAAGTGACTTTGCTCAGAGTCAAACTCTGAACCTTAATTATTGGCAAATAAAGTGCCTTAAACCTCCATACCAACTTCAAGGTACCCTTTAATTTTAATATTATTATTTTTTTTTGTAAATCACTAAGGATTACAGTCTGTCAATGTTAGTCAATGAGTTTCATATTTGTATGTTGTCAATGTTAGTGTTGCAACAGGTAGACCGCTCACTTTTGGTGCAGAAGGCTGTGGCTTCTCTT